>NC_081302.1:27732142-28036785 GCF_030435805.1 Mustela lutreola | reverse complement strand
ATGCCTTTTCTTTTGACACATAATGATTAAGAGAATAAATTTAATCACAAAGTTGCACTCAAAACCTCAAGCAAGATAGTGATTTAAGAATAATATTAGAAATTTAAAATTATTATCAGCACACAGTTAAAAATAATCAACATACTGAAAAATAGAGGTTTCATTTTATTTGAGGAGCTTTAAAAAAAAAGAAAGGAAGGAAGGAAGGAAGAAAAGAAAAAAGAAAAGAAAACCAGACAAGGAAATCTGTGCTATTTCTTCCTCTAAGCTCTGAGTGGAAATTCAGAACTTGCAAGCACTAATCCTGGGGAATCCTAATGCCCCTTAACAAACCATATGGAATTGAAAAGGACTTTTGAAGTCGATATAGTGGTAGGAGCTTTTGTAAGTCAAGATAAAAATACTTGTCTATAAGAGGTCTAAAAGCGTTAAGGAGTATATAAAGGTAAGTTTTCTCTTTCTTGGGGAAGATGATACACTATAGTGGAGAGAGTAAGGGCTTTGGATCTATACAGACCAAAGACTGGGTCATTTAAACTTATTGTGCCTTGGTTTACTCATCTGTGTAATAGGTATAATGATGTCTATGTGAGAGGGTGTTTAGAAGATTAAATGAGATGATGAAACAAAAGCTATTAACACAGTGTCTAGGGGTGCCTGGATGATTCAGTTGGTTTGAATGTCTGCCTTCAGCTTGGGTGCTGATCTCAGGGTCTTGGGATCAAGCCCCAGGTGGGGCTTTTTGGTCAGTGGGGAGTCTGCTTATCTCAAATAAACAAATGAAGTATTTTTTTTTTTTAATCGTACCTAGAAAGTAGAAGGTATACAAAAAATGTTTGTTTCTTTTCTTTTTCTTGATGGTATGCTGAAAATATGCTGTCAGCAGTTTCTGAATAACCCTGACAATGCATATTTTATACAACCATCAGCCACATGAGTGGCTATAAGTTTGGTTATCTATATTAAAGTGATGTAATTTAGGGGTGCTCAGGTGGTTAAGTGGCTGCCTTCAGCCCAGGTCATGATCCTGGGGTCTTGCGATGGAGCACCCCCATCAGAGCTCCCAGCTCAGCAGGGAGTCTCTTTCTCCCTCTTCCTATGCTGCTTCCCCCACTGTCTCTACTCTCTCTTTCTCTGTCTTGTTTTCTCTCTCGCAAATAAATAAATAAAATATTTTTTTTAATGGTCTAACTTAAATGACATTATACTATAGCAGAGTTGAAATAAAATTTGAGCTGTGACAATAATCTAGAGGATTCTCATTTAAACAGCTGTTGCCATCTTCCTTCTAAATCTGTTCCAAATTTGAAGTCCGTTTCCAACCACTGGGAGTTGTAAGCTTAGCGTAGCTGTGGAGTGCATCAGACTTGAAGCCACCAATGGCGGTGAGTTCATATTACATCCACTGTGGTTGCATTTCTTGTTGTACAATGAGGAAGGGAAATGCAATGTGTGATTTGTATATGGAGAGAACTGATGCTCAGGGAGAAATGATAACAACAGACAACATTAGTCATTTTTAACATTAATCACAGACACAGCAACAAAGATGCTTTTATGCTAGATTTCATGGTAGATTTATGAAGAGAGTAGAAATGATTTGAAAATGTTTATATGAGCTTATACTTGGCATATTTTCCGTTATGGACCATCAATATATAAATGTAAATATACTGCTCTTAAGTGAGCCTCGCTACTTACCCAATGGCAGTTTTGAACTTTGACTTGCTTCTGGTTATAGTGATGGATTATAAATGATTCTTAACCCACACGGATCCCGAATAGTATGTCATGTGTTGGGATCAGTGTAGGGGGAAAAGGGGAGAAACTTCATTACTAGCTACTAAGGAAGTGCTATTCTGATTAGAAGAGAAGTTATATGAAGGTAGATACCCTAGAGATAATGATGGAAAAGTCAGTATGTGTCACCTAAAACGGCCAAGGCTCTCCATGAAAGGCAACTTTGGCTTGTACTAACCAGAGTCTTGAGAACTTGCTGGATGTGATATACAGGAAGCCAGGATGCTGGTTCTACACATTCCAGACATTTTCCTTTATAAACCACCTGAAAGTACAGCTGAATCTCTTCTACGAAAGACTCTTACAGGCTAAGGAACCAATACTGATCTTTGGAGGTCTGTGTCCAGTGACAGGCACATCTTCACAAAGAATGCTTTCGAGATTGGCGTGTAAGCCCCCTTTTCTCCAAATATAACTGAATCATAAGTTCAATATTATTTGGGAATTTGAATTCTTCATATAAATGGTTTATCCTTTTTTTTTTTTTTTTTAAGATTTTACCTATTTACCTGACAGAGAGAAATCACAAGTAGGCAGAGAGGCAGGCAGAGAGGCAGGCAGAGAGAGAGAGAGGAGGAAGCAGGCTCCCTGCTGAGCAGAGAGCCCAATGCGGGACTCGACCCCGGGACCCTGAGATCATGACCTGAGCCGAAGGCAGCGGCTTAACCCACTGAGCCACCCAGGTCCCCCTATCCTTTGTTTTTAATTTTTGATTTCCTTCTCACTCATTTTACTAATTTTATGAAGTATAATTGACATGCAATATTTCCTGTCAGTTTTAGGTGTTCATCATAGTTAATTCAGTGTTTATACATTACAAAATGATGTCTACGGTAGGTCTTGTTACCATCTGTCGCCACACAAAATTATCACAATGTTATTGACTGTATTCCCTATGCTGTACATTACACACCCATGACTTACTTATTTTACAACTGGAAGTTGGTACCTCTTAATCTCCTTCTCTTTCACCCATTCTTCAACCTCTCCCCACTCTGGTAACCAACAGTTAGTTTTCTGTATCTATGAGTCTGTTTCTGTTTTGTTTTGTTTATTCATTTGCAAGAAATGTTTTTATTAGTGTTTAACTTTACAAATGTCAAATAGATAACCCAAAAGTTCTATAAAGTAATCACATTCATTTTCTGAGATAGGTAAATGAACACAAAATTCTGTGCCAGCAAAGAGCATTTTACTTTTCAGATGTACTAATAACCATGACTACCTTTTACGCATATGGTGCTTGGGAAACATTTTCCTAGTTCTGTCCCCAAGTCATCTCACAGGACTGATTTTTTTTAAGTATTCCATTATTTTTTACAGAGGAAAAGGCTTGATCCAGTTTATAGCTCTTTTCCTTTTAATCCCTGGTCTTTTTCCACGTTTGGTTTCTTTGGTGCTTATAACACGGTTTTCTTCTTCTTTTTTAATCTGGGAAAATTTAGCTTTGGAGCACCATCTGTTTCCTAGTGAAGTGTTGTATTCAGCTTCCCAGATGGGTTGAATAAGAAAAAAAGGTTAAATGATTTAACTTGAATCCATACTGTGAGTCATCTGCCCTCAGCCCAGTCCTGACAAAGTGAGAGATTTTCAAGGGGTTTTCTTCTTCATTACACTAACTTGAAGATCACACAACTTTCAGCAGAGCTTTCCCGAAACAGGTATAGCAGCAAATATACTCAATATTGCTGGACAATAATTTGGATTTCCAACTGATGCCTAACATACTGCTTTTCAAAAATTGAAGAAGTAAATTTTCTTTTCACAAGAAATTAAAGCTTAACTTTTTCAGTATCACTGCTTTCTAGCTGTCATCCCAATCTCATTTCTCTCCCTTCCAGCACATCTTGTAAGCTTCTCCCATATTAATCTTGTAACAACACCCCCTGTCCCCCATCTCTCCTGAAGAGTAGGCAGTTTCTTCCTACCAACCGTGCACAGAAACTAGCTTTCCAAAGAGGGCCTGAAATTCATATTTTTTAGTACTCTTCTAGTTTGAAGTGTTTGTACTTTGAGACAATTCCTACATTTGTAGAGCAAAAGTGCCCTGTTACAGAGTTCGGTAGCAGTGATGCCTGCATCAGGGAGAAAAGAATGCATGTTAATTAAATCATTGCATTTGAATAGTATGAAGAGAGGGTCAAAGTTGATTTCTTTAGCTTCTACCAAATTTCACTTGGTGTAATGTTCTAGTCCTAAGGCTGTGATGAAGTTCAGAAGAAGTAGAGATGATGGTTATCCTAGAGGAATTTAGTCTCTAGTAGAAGCCATAATCAAGGTGTCCCCACTTAAGGCAGAGACAGATTATTTCTTTAATGAACTGAATTCTGTAATAATGGATCTTACCAAAATCTGAAGGACTAACTTTTTTTTTACTGAATTGTTCTTCCTAACAATTGATCCTGTTATGTTTTTCAACATGATCAATAAATTGGAAGTCACCTTGCCCTTAATGTTTTGTGGCAAGATGTGCCGATTTCTTAGTTTACCATAAAATTATTATTTCTACTTAGTTAACATGTAGACATATTTTAATATTATGTACTTAAAACTATAATGATTCAATATAATGTATCTCCCTCTTAAGAAATCTGAAATGAATGTTAAAAAAAAATCTGAAATGAAGTCTTATTTTTAGGATTAATTTAAGTTTGAAAACGATAAAGTAACTGCATGGAGGGTTTACATATCATCATAAAGTAATACAGGTATAAAACCTAGCACTAGGCTTAGCCCGTAATTCAGTGACTGTTCATCGTCTTCACAAGAAATGTGAAATAGTATTGATCCCTCCAATGATTCTACAAATCTACAAAGTTAATCTAAATATTTATGTCATATAAGACAAAAGTATTAATAATAGCAACAACATGAAAAGACTTCCAAATTTATTTTTGTCTACCTGAAGCTTCCAGATGTAGTTCTCTCCCCACTGAGCATCCACTTTAACTGCAATTCGTTGCCCAATTTTTTCTTCCCAGTTAGGATTGTCATCTTTTTAGGGCAAAAAATGATCTCTGTTTATTCAAGACTGTCTCTGCCGGCTCTAGACTAGTGTTTGGAATATGGTAATAGTATTTTGTTGTTCTAAATTGTATTGGAGACCATCTGGCTTCCATTGTAGGAGTTCACAGATTATAGGAGAGGCAATATTTAAAGAAATCATTTTAATCAAAGTAAATAAGCATTTTTATACCACTATGAGTAGAGTTGTACAAACAGCGCAGAGCTGGGGTTACAGAGAATTCACTAAGGAAACAACACGCGACTTGGGTCTTAATGGGTGACTGGGGCCATCCAGGTGGAAGGGTGGGCGAGGTATTCCAGGCTGAAGGAACAGACTTGATTTTCGAGAAGTGGAAATGAAAAAAAGATCTTTACCTTATTATCGTCCTCATTTGGCCAAAGAGTTGCAAAATGTTGAATACGTTTCTTTCAATCACATACAATTTAGAAAGATGCCAGCAAGACCAGATGGATACTTTTCAGATTCACACTTTGGAAACACATGGTGCTTCTCAGAGGCAATTGTGTACTGTTTCTTTTTAAATAGCAGAAAGCATATGGGAACAGGATTGGATCTGTCAGCTACTAGCAAAAGAATGGTGAAGCTTCTAAAATAAATTAAATCAAAACCTATAAAGTGACAAAAATTTTTTATCATATTTTGAAATTCTAAGTTCCACATTTGTAGATACATGGACATTTAAAAGGAAAAAAAAAAATCTACTTTTCATAAAAACCACCATCCCTGCCACAGCTGCCAAATCCGAGGCCAAAAAGAGAGATAAGGTCAGTGTAATGAGAGTCTGGAAGAATTTCACTGATCAGGGATTAAGTATTTCGACTCTTCACCAGTTTTCAAATTTCTTTTCCTAAGCAAATCATGTATTTGTCTATTTTCTGCTGTCACTTTTCTAAATGCAAACATAAAAACAAACAAAAAACAATTACAACACCAAACATTATATGTATGAAAATGCTTGTTTTAATTTAACTAACTTAGGAATTATGGTTGTCCATCGTTCTGTGCAAAGGCCTCTCTACATGCTCTTGGTACCATGAAGCAAGCGGAGAGGGGAGCGAATTCACATCAGCTCTAAGCACAGTGTTTCCACGGATGAGTTTTATAACCAAGTCAAATCTCCCTAATGCTAGACTTACATTCTACCATATTCTATGTTTTCTATGGCAATTTATCTTTCTCCAAATTATTATTATGGGTTTGGGGATGATTAAACTTCAAGGAAAGTGATTTCATAGGGCTGAACCCAAGGAATTAAAGAAGCTTTAGATAGCAAACTTCTATGTTAAGAAAACATTTGTTTTCAAGGAGTAGGACTTCCTCTGCCTTTTATCCATGCAGAGTCCTTGATCCCAGATAAAGTAAATGGTCTCCTGGTGGCTTTGAAGTCATCACTATCCTTCATTCAGGAATGTGCATTACTCTTCTTGACCCCCCTGTGCATAAAACTTTGCTTCTAAAATCAGTTACGTGCCAATACGAATTTGCCAAATTCAGTTTTGGAATGGTGGTAGAAAAATATCAGTGTCCATTATTCTTATTTATTTTTCACCCATCCCATAAACACTTACTGACTCATGGGATAGGTGTTATGGGGCATTCAAAGAAAGATTAGGTATATTTCATGACTTCAAAGTGTTTACAGGCTGTTGGGAAAGCTAAAATACAAAGAGGTATAAACCAAGATATGAATTGGTATTTTAATAAAGGTACAAAGGAAGGTATTTTGGGATTCAGGAAAGCAATAGGTGGTGATAGATGTTTAGTAGCCAGAGATATTGGGCAGATTTTTCTTTTCAGAGAATTCAGAAAAATCCTTTGACGCTGTCAAAATGTGTAAGTTAAAGCCAGCATATCAAATGTGCTGAAATAGCATGAGATTTTATATTTCCACATGACACTAAATCATCACCACCATCCCAGCTTATTGACAACACCTAGGCTAAAACTAGAAAGTGATTACAAGATGACATGTACTTTATTATTTTTTTTATTTTTTAATTGAGGTTGTGTGCATATCAAATCCTTTTATTTTATTAACACATAATGTATTATTTGCTTCAGGGGTATAGGTCTGTGAATCATCAGTCTTACACAACTCACAGCACTCACCATAGCACATACCCTCCCCCCATGTCCATCACCCAGCCACCCTATCCCTTCCCCCCGCCCCCCTCCGCCCCCAGCAACTCTCAGTTTGTTTCCTGAGATTAAGAGTCTCTTATGGTTTGTCTCCTTCCCTGGTCACCCCCCCCCCACCCAAAAAATAAAAAAAATCAAATCCTATTTTTATATATCAAAAACTCTAATAAAAACTATTTAAAAAAAATCAGTGTTTGATATTGGTCTCAACCTGAGAGACACAGTGTCAACACACCTGATTATTAATGGTATTTGGCTCTTAATGGAGAAGCTTCATGTATGTTTTCAAATTTACTCTTCTAAATTGCCTCAAAAACAAAAGCTCAAAACCTGATATTCTAAGAAGCTCCCTAGCTTTTACATTAATATGAATGAAAAATACTGAAGGCATGTTTGTTAATTTCTGTGTATTACGGTAAATTGAGATGTTTCCTGAAGTAGTACGGAATAGGGATGAAGAAACAGAATTATATCCAAAGGAATCAAGACAATGGTTAGAGAACTGGCCCTTGAGACTGGAAGACCAAGTAAAGAGAGGAAACATCAAGCCTCCAGTTGAAGGGTCAGAATGAGGGGAGCGGGGTGCGGTCTTAGAGCTTCTTCACACCCTGTCTGGTTCCTGTTGCTTGGGCAGACATAGTCACTTGAAGAAACTGCAACTTGGTGTCTATCTTCACGTAATTTCTGGATAAATATATTTCAGATAGTCCTGCCACCAAATATTTCTGTCATACATATTTGTCATCACACATGCCATTTCAATTTCAAACTCATCAGCATATTTCAAGAAATTGTGAATGATCGGAGTACAGGAGTCAGGCTTGCCGACTGCTATCCCCTTCCCAGGACTTTGCAGAGATAGCTCCCCCATGTCCAGAACTTCCAAATCAAATCATGGTGACCAGTGAATTTGCTAAGTCAGTGGCACTTGCATAAAAGAATCAGGGGCGCCTGGATGGCTCAGTGGGTTAAAGCCTCTGCCTTCGGCTCAGGTCATGATCTCAGGGTCCTGGGATCGAGCCCCGCATTGGGTTCTCTGCTCAGCAGGGAGCCTGCTTCCTCCTCTCTCTCTGCCTGCCTCTCTCTCTGCCTACTTGTGATCTCTGTCTGTCAAATAAATAAATAAAATCTTTAAAAAAAAATCAGTATTAGATCAATGATCTAAATTTATATCTAAATTCTGACATTAAATAAAGCGTGGCCCTCAGAAAACAATAATTTCCAGCAGATGCTTTGCTAGTAGAAAAAGGAGTATTTAAACTTCAAGTTTCTAGTGGCTATGCCAAAAAAAAAAAAAAGTTCAGCTATGCAAATTCAACTATAATATATGCAAAATACAATATCATAAAGTAAACACAGGCTAATAAACATACATGCCATAGTAATGCCTTAATTATCTGAGAAATGGAGGATAAATTTAATAAATGTAACATCAAGGATTTCTTTGTTAACCATTCTGTTGTTGTCACATTCCTTACATTTAAGCTCCCACCCTAAAACACAACCAGAAAGCCAAATCTCTTTGTTTCCTAGAATATTGGCCTCTAGGTAGCAAAAAGAAAAAATAAAGAAAAAATAAAGCTTTTTATTCATAGCAAAGTTAATACTGACTTCCCGTGTCAAATGCCTTTTTCTCTTCCTCCTACTTGATCATCCCAAAGCCACTCCTGTGCTTTGGTGAAAAGCCACCAGCATCACTCCCCACTGCTGAGGTTTGCGTGCTGGTACAGAGCCATGGACACCCAGCAGTGGACTCCAGGCACTGGGTTTGCTGTGTCTACACATCTCTCTCATCTACAAATTTGTCTCATTTTGCACTTCCAGATGGTTGTTTCATCTCCAACATATTACATTGCATTAAGTAGAGAAGTCAATTTGGATTTCTCTTACTGAAAGCTGTGACTCTCTTGAGGGCCAACTTTATTTTACCTTCTCATCTCTGCAATTCCTAGGACAGCGCCTTCCGTACTATAATGAAAGAGAGGGGATTTATTAAAATCGAATAAATTCTAGAAGCACTGTTTCAAGTAGCTGCCAACAGTAGTGCTGGAATGTCATGTGAGGAAAAACTGTCTCTTTCCAGTCAAGCCTCATGGTATGAACTTTACTGAATCTCCCACCATCGTCCTTGCAAGCTCAGGAAGCCAACTTTGTCTCATGGGCACTGAGCTACCTTAACCTAGCCCAAGAACCCAATGAGGGAAATCAAAATGTCCATGCATTACTTTGCACAGAGAAATGTGCACATATCCTTCTCAGCTCCCATTTCTGACTTAGAGCATCTTTCCACCAGCATTAGCCTATAGCATGATAGAAAGATACTCAGATTGTCTCTGCTGGTACAAGTGGCATTAATAGGAAGAGGCAACACATTACTGTAATTTAAGTTTAAGCTACACGGTTTCCAGTAACCCAGCTAGTCTCAGGATTGTTTCCAAGGAGACAGTATCAATTATGGTTTGAAGAAAAAAGTATTTCCAAAAAAGAAATAACTTTTATAGGAATTTAGAATTTAGTCATTTGGCCTTTTTTTTGCATAACTTTCTATTTAAATTAATAACATTTGTTTTTTCTTATTTGTTGCTTAGCTGGGATTTTATTCCACTTAGGGGGGAAAAAACCCCTCCTAATTTTAATATAATGACCTGAGGAGTAGACAACATTCCCAACATCTCTACACACAAGCTGGGGTTAGAAGTCAGGACACTGAGATCAAGAGTCTCACCCTTTACTGACAGCCAGCCACGTGACCCTAGCGGCACTTTTTTTCTTTTTTTTTAATTTTTTTTTCATAAGTCACTTTAATAAATAGCTTGAAGAGAATTTTTATCCCTGCCCCATCACTTCCTCATATGATAATCATCTAAGGATTTAAGATTAAAATTTAAGTTAAGGGCCAGAAAATTCTGTTTTCTACCATTTTCCAAGACAGGAACCCCACAAAAGTTATTTTTCTAAGATAAATGTTAAGGACTAAATTGTGTCCTTCCCCCACCTTCCAAAACTCTTAAGGTGAAACCCTAATCCATATGAAACTGTGTATTTATTTAAGATTTTATTTATTTATTTATTTGACAGACAGAGAGTGTACACGCAGGGGGAGAAGCAGGCAGAGGGAGAGGCAGGCTCCCCACTGAGCAGGGAGACCGATGCAGGACTCCATCCCAGGATCCTGCAATCATGACCTGAGCAGAAGAAGGTAGATGCTTAACCAGCTGAGCCACCCAGGCGTCTCTATCTGTAACTGTATTTAGAGATAGGGCCTTTAAGAAGTAATTTGGGTTAAAAGAGGTCACAAGGCAGGAGCCCTAATCCAATTGGATTGGTGTCCTTACAAGAAGAGGAAGAGACACTAGGAATGAATGCTCAGGCACAGGGAAAAAAAAAAAAAAAAAACCATGTGAGGTCACAGCAAGAAGGCAGTCATCTGCAAGCCAGAGAGAAGCCTCAGAAAAGGCTTGCCAGCACTTTGATCTTAGACTTTGAGACTCTAGAACTGTGAGAAAATAGGTTTCTGTTGTTTAAGCCACCTAGTCTGTGACATTTTATTATGGCAGCCGTAGCAGACTAAGACAATAATGTCAGTGGGCACTTTACAGGGATCTGCTCAGTCATGACCCCCTTGGCTAAGAACGATACACAAACAGAGTGGATCCCTCAAACTGCCTACCTAGCCAAAGACCTCAGCCTCTGGGTTACAGAGGCTCAGTTCTGTGGGGGATCCCCAGCATAAGTTGGGGCTAATCATATTTGCCCTCCTGGGAAATTGGAAATGGACATCAGATGTGTTCATCAACCTCCTTAGGGCTTGGACTTGGGTAAAATAAAGTGGAGGTTGAGTTGGCCATGCACACAGACTGTCCCAAGCATCAGAGATCTCTACAACAGGAACCACCACCCTCACCATTTTATTTTCCTTCCTTCCTTCTTTCTTCCCAGCAAGTACTTTCTAGATGCTAGATAGTGCCACGAGAGTTTTATACATATTAACTCATTTAATCCTTACAATAACCTTCTGGGACATTGGTTTTACAGATAAACAAATGCAGTCACAGAGAAGTTAAATAATTTGCCAAAGACTAAACAGCTGGCAAGTGGTAGAGTGAGTTTCAACTAAGGCAGCCTAGCTCCAAAGTCCAAGTTCCTACCCCACCTTCTGTACAGCCTCTCCCTTTAAAAAGGGAAGGAAGGGGGAAAGGGAGGCCGTGAGGAGGGAAAGAAGAAACTTCCCCAGCATTTTCAGTCCTAAGTCCTGACCGGGGTCCAAGGGAATCATGGAAGGTGGCCATGGTGGCACACTACAGCCCCTGAGTGCCATGGCAGCCCCTCCCCCCACCCAGGACCCTGCATGTCTACCTCAGAGCAGCTTCTTGGTCCCCTAGATCTCATTACTGTAAAACCTTTTCCTTGGCGCAACCAGCATCAACTCGGAGACACAATTGTGTGAATTCTGGAAAGGAGGATACTTTTTCAATGTGACGACAGATGTAAGAAACAGGTCACTGTGAATGCAAGTCAGCTGAAATCCTGGACGGAGGATGCCCAAACATTTTAGCGATTGGGAATTAAGTAAATTGAGATCGTTTCCAGACAATATTTCTGGAATGTCCAGAGTCTTCCTAAGGTTTATCTGATTAATCAAATTAGCTTTGAGTGTTTGGTATTTGGAGTTCCTTTCTCCCCTATGAGACCCGTCTTTTAACTGAGAGTTCGGCAAACCTTATATATGGGAAACCCTATGTGTCTTAAGATGTACTCATCTTTCACTCATTTTTAAACTCATTTCACATTTGAAGTGTTTTACTAAGAAAGAAAAAAATGACAGAAAAACCAGATCCAAGTACCTTCTAAGATTAAGTATGTAGAGTTTAATTTCAGAGACATGATAAAATTATATTAGATTTCTTTGTTTAGACATTTTATTGTACTCAGTAATTTTATGGCTTTATATTGAGGCACTAGAGTAATGTGACAAAGGACACACATTGCTTTTAATAGCAGCAAGTAACAAATCTGTAAACTAAGACATGTCTGACCATGAAAAATGGTAACCTCAAACATGTACAATTATTTTACAATTATCAGCACACTGAATTTTAAGTAAAAAATAAAAAAAAAAACCCAACATGTTTGAAGGATACACCCGCCTAAAGTAAGTCTTTATATGTCAGGACAAAAAAAAAAAAAAAAAAAAAAAAAAGAAGAAGAAGAAGAAGAAGAAGGATCTCTCACCCTCTTCCCTAAAAAAATAAAAATAAAAAAACCTTAGACCATTCTTTGCCTAACACTGCAAAAATGTCAAGTAGACGAACTCGTGAGTCTCATAGTTCAGTAAGAGTCTGGATAGATTTCCATCTTCTTTATAGAGCTGGAAGGAGGCTGGCATTCGGAGAAAATGCAAGTGTCTTAATATTATTTGAAGAGAGAAGAAAAGAATAAAGGCAGGCTCAGAACCAAGGAAGTACATTTAAATTTTTTGTCAGAGTAGGATAGTCCTCTGTTGGGCTTCTCCATTAGAAAACGCTTGCAGTTTTCTTCAGGCTCCTGGAAAAGAGCAATTTCTTATTTGTTTCTTTGTTTATCTCTAAAGCTGTGGGATATGCGGTGCACTAATGGCTACACAGCTACAAAGCTTACTTGAGTATTTTTAGTCAGTTTAGAGGAGAGCATCCCTTATGTCCCCAAAAGTAGAGAGCAGTTTTGAAACTAGCAATGAGAATCACGGATCCTATAACCGTGGGTATATATAGATCTTGCTTGAACTGTGTTTTGTACCAGCTGACCTCTTAAGTCTCCCCCAACTGTCTGTTTCCATGTGATATTACATTACAGCTACTCCACAGAATGTTTTATAAGAGATTATCCCAGTATAGATTCAATGTGGAATTTTAATATCCCCAAACAGAAGTTACCTATACTGAAAAGGGATTGTTTGCCTTCTTATATAATACCACAAGATTCCTATCTTCTTGCTGATGCATTTCCCATACATTGAGCTTAACCAGCTTGCTTTCTTAAATGGGATAAATCAGTAATGATGAAATATGTTTTGTAGCATCACAGAAAGGGCTAGAGCCAGATTGGTTTTAATTTTGCACATGCTTGTCTTCTAAAAAGAGCAAGTTAGAGGGAAATAATGAAAACCCAAGGCTGTGGTTAATTCTGTCACATCTTAAAGTCTTCCTTCCAGACCATACCTGGAGTTCTAAACAGACCCCAGTTTGACACCTCACTTTCTTGAGTTACAGACAGTTGCATTCCTTAAAACCAGTGACTGTCACAATGAAAGAGAAAAGGCTCTCAAAAGGAAGTAGCTGTCAAGGATGGCTAGACTGGAAATTGTACTTATCTTGACAGCGGTTTTGACTGTAATGGATTAACCCCCAGGATTAGCATTTGCCTACTTTCGCCTTGTCCTACCTCCCCCTCTTATAAGCAAATGTCTGGATCCCTGTGATGTTGTTCTATTGTCTGGAGACATTTTTGTTTGTCACGGTTCGGAGGGGGGTGCTGTTGGCATCTAGTGAGCAAAAGTCAAGGAAGATCGTAAGCATCTTACAATGTGCAGGTCAGCCTCCCCACTCAAAAACAACTGTCTGGCCCCACATGTCAATAGTGCCAAGGTTGAGAAGCTCAGTTTTAGTCCTACCTTACAAATATCAGAGCATGTGTGCCTGTTCAGAACAGTACTCATTTTGCCTCAATGTGTGCTTTTTTTCATTGTTGATCTCCTTTAACATGAAATCAGTGGACACTGTATCCTCTGTAAAAAGAAATATCCTGTGCTTAAAATATTATCTTCTCGAGCCATAAGAAATACAGTTTAGTGTAGCTGACTCAAGTATGAGGTCAATGAACGAAAGTTGCTTGCCACTGTTGAGTAATAGTAACTGGACCAAACTAAGTCATCCTTAGTCCTGGCTGTACAATTACAATCACCTGGGAGACTTTTCAGACATATTGGTGTCAGGGTCCCCCTTCCCCCTCCCCCCACCCCACCCGCTGGAGGTGCTGGTTTAACTGTCTCAGTTAGGGTCTGGATTCTGGTGGCTGACCAAGCTCACCAGGGGGTTTTAATGCATAGGCAGGGTTGGGAACGGTTGCTTCTAGCCCACTGCTGTGCCAGCAGATTCAGAAAATTCACTGGAGACGTCAGGCTGGGACTCATTTTGGCAACGAGCTGCATAAATTAAACAGTTTCAGAAATTCGTTTGTTCTAATCATCTCATCAGTTTTCTCTGGAGGGCTAGGGATTAGAATGAACCCCAAGATGTTCCTAAAGTCCATCAGTACCTGCTAATAACCATCTGAAGGTCTCCAATGCAAGGAGAAGAAACCATCACAGCCCTTGCTTATCGACTGCTATCTCAAATAATATATTTTCTTCATTTTTGAGGGGAGAGGGACAGGGAGAAAGGGAGAGGGAGAATCTTAAGCAGACTCCACACCCTGTGCAAGCCACACCTGGGGTTCCATCTCATAACCCTGAGATCATGACCTGAGCCGAAACCAAGAGACAGATGTGTAACAGACTGAGCTAGCCAGGCACCCTGCAAATGATGCATTTTCAACAGTGAGGATCAGATGCTAATAAAAATGAAAATATTAGGGCATACAAATATATTTCCAAAGGCTAATGGTTCTTCTTCTCTTCCTATAATCCCCTCGAATGAAAAGGATGGCTTTTCCCTTTTGTACTAATTCCCTCCTTCCAAATGCCTCCCTCCTCTAGGCCAATCCTTAACAGTAAATGTAGATATTTTCTCTGTAAATCTGGAGCACCCAGTGATGGAGGTCTTCCTGTTATTGTGGAAGGTTGAAGACTACTGTGTGCATGTGTGCAGAGAGGAGAAGGAATGAGGTCAAGCAGGGTCTGGTCAAAAGATTTGGCAATTCTTAGCATTTCTCCACACCAAATATGCTTCTCAAGTGCATTGCTTTGTTACAGGATCAGGTCCCTGTTCCACCCCATCATGAAGTGATAGGTTCCAGTCCAGCCTTGAAACCGTGCCAAAGGAATGTTCCTTAAGGGAAACAATTTAAATGAATTCGCATTTGCAAAAGTATTGTTTCTATAATAAAAGTCCTGAAGTTGAGTCAGTCAAATTCAGGAGATGGAGACAAACATTATTGTTCAATATCAATCTGGAAAGTACCAGAGTATTTGATAACAGCTCTCTTATTTGCAGGATGATTTATATCAAGTGCAAAGTATAACATATGCAAATCTGATATGAAAAAAGACAGAAATATTCCTGGCTCTTGACAACCCCAGAGAGTGGTTTTTCATTTAGCATGCCCTCTCAAGACTTTCAGATCATCTCAGGAAATACCGAGAGTTGAGGAAGCCTCTAGAACCAAACCAATGAGAGTAAGCTGTTCTTTAGTGGCCAGCGGACATTCTTCCTACTATCTCCTCTCCTAGTTTGAAGGCAACTCTCATCAGTAACCTTAGGATAAATGGGATTGTGTGAAGAATTCTATATTGTCACCAAGCACTTTTTTGTTTTTTAAGATTTTATTTATTTATTTGACAGCAAGACAGAGATCACAAGTAGGCAGAGAGGCAGGCAGAGGGAGAGGAAGGGAAGCAGGCTCTCTGCCAAGCAGAAAGCCCTATGTGGGGCTTGATCCCAGGACACCTGGCATCATGACCTGAGCCAAAG
Organism: Mustela lutreola; assembly: GCF_030435805.1. Classification (NCBI taxonomy): domain Eukaryota; kingdom Metazoa; phylum Chordata; class Mammalia; order Carnivora; family Mustelidae; genus Mustela; species Mustela lutreola. The sequence continues at coordinate 28,021,152 of NC_081302.1, read as the reverse complement.
GCAGAGGCTTTAACCCATTGAGCTACCCAGGTACCCCTCACCAAGCACTTTTATTCCTTCAAATGACTGTGCTAGTTATGCTTTATGGAAAATTCAGCTGAAAGAGGTGATCAGTGCAGAGCACACATTTTCAGTGACCAAAGGGATTTCAGAAAATACTAGTCTATACCTCTGACTTAACTCTTATATATCCAAAAGAGAGTAATGATGGTCTCAGCTCATTCTCAAGATCTGGAGAATAAGGCACTTAAGTACTCCTCCAATAATTCAGTCTTTTGATAAACTTTTAGGTATGGTGCCTTTGGGTCCTTTTAGTTTTTTTATTTGCCAATACCTGCCTCTAAAGTATGATAAATGAGAGTACTAGAAAATCAGTAAAACTATTAGAGGATAATATGATCCATTATTTAAAAAATTTTTGGAGTCAGATCTGAATTTAATAACAATTCTGGCACTTCCTAGCTATTATTTTTGGCATTTTTTAAAGCCTCTCTGAACACCAAACTCAAACTAAGAAGGACTGGATACCTGCCACCGGCATTGCTGTGAGAGTTATAGGCAAGGCACTTGGCATGAACTTGACCAGAGAGTAAGCCTTAGAGAAATAGAGGCTGCTGTTGTGACCCACTCTGCATACTTGCCCCAAGTTTTACTTCTTTTACCTTCCAAGACTTGTCAAATCTTCTGCTTTACTGACAGAAATGGGGTTTGAACATACAGAAATAGAATTGGGTCGAATGACCCAGAGAGAGTGAGAACAGTTACGGGGACACTGGACATGAACTTCATTCATTAGGATAAGGAACAAAAGAGGAATGGGAACCTCAAATTATGGTCCTAACATTCTATCCTCACGAAGTCCTTATTCTATGATAGGACAGTTTCATAGTCCCTGGGAACTATGAAGAAATTCCAGTTTTGAAGTTTCAGAAGAAATCAATATTGTATATTTAGATAAACACACCTTTAGAATTTCTTGGGAGAATTCTTTCTCTGACTGGATTTCACTTCCTAATTTTATGTTTTAATATTGTAATATATGCCACGAAAAGCACCTTTAATGTGTTAAAAAGTGAATAAATCTCCTTTGTGATTGATGTGATTGATCACATTTGAGATGACTGACCTTTCTGACTTTACTAATTACACCTTTGGTTTGTTAATTGATAAAATTAGGATAGCAACACCTAACCAAAAGAATTATCATAACATTTTAAAATATTTAAGTGTAAGTAAAGTTTGGCACATAGTCTGTGCTCAATAAATGGTTATTTGCTTCTATCCTTATACAGTGGGTTACTCAGTTTAAGTGTTTTTTCCTAGCTGCATATGATTTGGGGGGTGGGTAGAGATGTATTAATATCTCTTCAAATCCACAGTCTAAAGTGTTGGTTTCTTGACCTTGCAGACCTCCCTATAACTTAGAGCTACCATTAACTTAAAAGAAAATCTTTGAGACACAAAGCTAAAACTTAGTGCTTTGCACGTACAATATACCTCACCATTTGGGATTTGCTTTCTCAGTAAGTTCTGACCAAATGTATGTAAATCTATTTACACTTGGTGTGGTTTCTGCAAAGAGAAACAGCTTTCAAAACTACAAACAGTTTCTAAGCTATATCTATTCTGGATCAAGAAAACAATCTAGGCAAGCCTGGATTTTATTCTAAAAGGCAGCTATTTTCCATCCTTTAATAGAAACCTCATAGGTATCAAACTTAAGTACAATCTAGAGGAACTCTGCTTGGAAACAAGCGGCGTGTCATGCTTTGGAAGCAGGCAGTAGCCTCCGTGGGCTTGCACCCGCATGGACGAGGCTACCACAGTGTTTTTACCCCGAGTGGACATTGTTTTGGGACCAGGAAAAGGACCTACCTTGTAGCGAAGGCAAGTTTAATATTTTAAGTGAATTCAGTGCCATATTTCTATGCAGACACTCACAACATAACTTTTATTCTGGGTTAAATAAGAGAAAGGCAGAGGCATTGTTGGAGAGACACAGTGGAGTTACTGTTCAGAACATATAATGGCTCCGGGGCTGGTTGGGAGGACATTTGTCCAGGAACCCAGAAAAGATAATGGTCATCAAAAGTAGTTCCAGATGTCCCACATAAACAAAATGCATCTAAACGCAGGTACTGTAGGGAGTGGGAGGGGGTGTGGGCAAATGTGAATGTCATGCCTTCACTTTTAAATTCATCTTGACATCTAAAGGTAGTTACTCAATAAGGGCTTATGCACTCGGAAAGAGCATTATAAGGCTAAGGGATCGGGACTAATTCTTTTCTAGTTCTGTGGAAAATTCAATTGCCAGAATATTTATTTTCAATAGTAAAGTTAATGAGTTAACCATAAGAATAATAGCATAGAATTTTCCTTTCAGTTTTTATTAGAAACAGATTAAGTATAATTTTTAGCAAATAAATACATCTCAAAAACAGAGCAGCCAACTATGGCTTTTAGCGTGAACATGCACCTATTCCAAAAGTACCCTGTTAATTAAAATTGCAAAATCAGTGTGTTGCAGCTTTAAACTTATGTATGAGGAAAGATTGAATAACACGATAAATGTTGGCTGAAAATAGTAAACTGAAATTCTACATATGGTTAAGGTCTCAAAAGTCTATTTTTAAATATGTTGGAAGAGGACTGGAAGAAAATAAAGCGTTCATAATGGTTGCCTTCGAATGGTGGTATCATGGTCGAATTTGTTCAGTTTTATATTTCTATTTCTGTATTTCATAGAATCTAGATGTTTTATTTTTACAATCTTTGGGGGACTAAAACAAACTTTCCATGATATCATAATATAGAAATATCATATGCATTTTTCTGTTTCAGTAGAGATGGCATTTACATACCCTGGAGTTGGCAGCTCTCTATCTTTTTCTTTTTACAAGCTAAATTAATCAAATCGTGCCAGGATATATTTTATTTCTTCTGAATCTCAATGAGAATTTTACTTTGAGAAAAGGACTTCTAATTTTTTTTTTTCCTTTTGGTCTACCCTCACACAGTGTTTGTGCTTTTCCTGGAATCCAAATGAGATGCCTTCAACAAACTAATCTCAACAGAGCCCCAGCCGGCACAGTCCCTGTTACTTTAAGAGTAGCATTCCACCTCCCCCTCACACCCACATACTTGTCCTCTCTTTGCACAGCGAGTGCCAAGCAGTGACATCTACTATAGTTTCTAGGACACGATGGTCTCTGCTATACAGGGAAAAAAAAAGGAGCGCGAGCGAGAGAAAGAAGGCGGTGGTGAGGGACAGAGAGCACAAATCCAGCTATGTTCCCAGAGGATGAGTCACTTCCTAGCAATAATCCTGAGATGCTGTTTATGGCTGGGCCCAGCTCCATTTCTCAGCGGAGCCGCGGGACACAGCCTCCCCCTGGCTGTCCATTAATCATGAGGGGCTGTTACCCAGTGTACACAGAGTGGGAGTTCTGCCTACGAGTGGCCTCTAGCTGTCTCCAGCTCAATGAAATGACCCTGTGTGAAAACTTGTTTTATGAGAGATTGGTTTATTTGTAACGAAACTACTTCCTCCGTTATTTGATAAGCTCAAATATTTGCTACTGATAGTCTGAGAGTGTCACATTTATTATCCTATTTCTGTGGTTGCCCAACGTCTTTGGACCTGGCTCCATTAACCCTTGCAGGGAGAGCTGTAACTCTTAAGAAACCAGCTTCTATTTTCTTCCAGGAACCCCAATGCCATCTTGTAGGCAACTGCATTTCTTTCGCTCACCTAGGACGTGTGAATCCGGGAGAGGCCTTTCTCTTCCAAAACAGAACATAGACAACTCTAGAGAAAGGGGGCTCTGTAGACCGCCGGGAGGTTCTGAAGCCACCATAAAGATGACGGGAATGTACTGTTGTCATTCGCTGACGGAAATCTGAGATGTGCTGCAAACATTAGTATTTCTGAAATGGCAAATTTTAAATATGTTGCAATAGCTTTCTATAGTTTCTTAGACCCCCAAATATCATTTGTGCAGGGCATGCTGTCTTAAAAACTGTAGCATTCTACATTTTGAAACGTTGCCTTTTGGAGTCTGAGCTCATTTGCATTTGGCAGAACTAGATTTCCTGCTTCTACAGAGGGGGGGGGGGCGGTGGTGAAAGCCTTCACAGTGCTCCCTCAAAGGGCTTTCTGAACATATTAAACTAGGTTTCCAAGAGTTAAGTGAACCAGAATGAGGCAGATTTCATTTGAGATGAAAAAGAAATACAGGCTTTGTTACACGCAATACATTTGAAAAAGCTGAATTGAAATATCTTTCCTGACAAACCCATATTGGGACTATTTTTCAGTTCTCTTGCTCTCTGACCAGCTACACAGAACTCTCAGTGAATGCAGAAGAGGCTAAGGAAATAACCACTTATGTGTGGCAAAATGTTCCAGCCTTGCAGAGATTTTCCCAAAATCATTAGACCCACCAAAACGCTTTCCATTGGCTAGGTCCACACCTTCATCAGATTTTCCACACTTTTCCAGACTCCCAAGTTCTGTCCATCTGTATTTCCTAAGAGAGCCAGTCGTTCGTAGCTGAAAATGTAACAGAGTTTATTCTCAAAAACCAGAGATCTCCTTGACTGTCGATTTAAAAAAAGAAGAAGAAGAAGAAGAAAGAAAAGACAGAAAGAGCTTACCTCCTAACTCCTTTTTAGAAAGTCATAATGTGACTTTCGGAGAGGAAAGTCATACAGACTCCCCACTCCCCATCCCCCCCCCCCCCCACCCAAGAAAAAGAGGTGAATTTAGGGCAGCTACGTTCTGAGGGCATAGACAGATGAACAGCAAAGGAGCCAGCCACATCTGCCACACCGGGATGGCAAATGGAAGGGAGGTGAGCGTTAATGGCATGGATCTCACCTCTGGTCCCTTTTAGGCCCAACTCTCCCCACAGGGTCTCCGGCATCGCCACCCCAACTGCCTGTCTGCAGAACTAAGACAGGACCAGAGTAATAGTCGGAATTGTTATCCGCAGCGGATTTGTATTCAGAAATAGTCTACTTACGTGTTGACTAGATTTTATTTTACTTTTTTAAAAGATTTTATTTATTTATTTGAGAGAGAGAGAGAGAGCAAGAGAGAGCATGAGCTGGGGGAGAGGCAAATGCAGACTCCTGGCTGAGCAAGAAGCCCTATGAAGGGCTTGACCCCAGGACCCTGAGAACATGACCTGAGCGAAGGCAGACACGACCGACTGAGCCACCCAGGTGTCTCTCAAATTTATATTTTAGAGCTTTCATCCCTTCCTGTTTGTTTGTTTGTTGTGGTAAAAAACACCTAACATGAGATCTGCCCTCTTAATACATTTTTAAAGGTACAGGAAGGTATTGTTAACTATAAGCCCAATGTTAACTATAAGCAGATCTCTAGAACTTTTTCATCTTATGTGACTGAAACTTTATACTCATCGAACAGCAACTCTCCCCCCAGTCTCTGGCAACCACCATTTTCCTTTCTGCTTCAGTGAGTTTGACATTAGATGCCTCCTACAAATGGAAGAGTGTGTCATTTGTCCTTCTATGACTGGTTCACTTCACTTAGCATAATGTGGGTTAGTTTCATCCATGTTGTAGCACAGGATAGGATTTCCCTTTTTATGGCTGAATAATACTTGTGTGTGAGACACATACATACATTTTTTTTTATCCATTCATCTACTGATGGATATTTAGTTTGTTTCCTCCTCTTAGCTATTATAAATAATTATGCACTGGACATGACAGTGCAAATATCATACATCGGGTAAAGAATGAATATCCAAACTATACAAGGAACTCCTGCAACTCAGTAGCAAAAAAACAGATAACCTGATTAAAAAATGGGCAAAGGACATCAGTAGATGTTTCTCCATGGAGAGCATACAAATTGCCAACAGGTATACAAAAGATTAAATATCACTAATTATTAGAGAAATGCACATCAAAACCACAATAAGAAATCACCTCATACCTGTTGGGATGGTCTTCAATACAAAGTAAATGTAATATTGGGTGCCTGAGTAGCTCAGTTAACTGTCCCACTCTTGATTATAGCCCAGGTCTTGAACTCAGGGTCATGAATTCAAGCCCTACAGTCGGCTCCACACCCAGTGTGGAGCCCTACCTAAAAACAAACATGGGCACCTGGGCCGCCCAGTAAGTTAAGCATCTGCCTTTGGTTCAGGTCACGATCCCAGGGTTCTGGGATGGAGCCCCACATTGGGCTCCTTGCTCAACAGGGAGTCTGCTTCTCCTTCTCCCTCTCTGTGCTCTCTCTCTCTCTCTCACTGTCTTTCAAATAAATTTTAAATATCTTTATTAAAGGGCACCTAGGTGGGTTAAGCCTCTGCCTTTGGCTCAGGTCATGGTCTTAGGGTTGGGATCGAGCCCCACATCAGGCTCTCTGCTCAGCAGGGAGCCTGCTTCCCCCTCTCTCTCTGCCTGCTTCTCTGCCTACTTGTGATCTATCTTTCTCTGTCAAATAAATAAAATCTTTAAAATTTTTTTATAATAAAGAAGTAAAAATTTGAAAAATTAAAAATAAAAGATAATAACAAGTGTTGGTGAAGATACGGAGAAACTAGAATGTTTAGACACCTGCAGCTGGAATGTAAAATAGTGCAACCACTATAGAGAATAGTTTAAAAAGTTAAAAATAGAACTACCATATAATCCGGCAATCCCACTCCTGGGTATTTATCCAGAAAGAATTGAAATCAGGACCTCAAACAAATATCTGCACACACACACACACACACACACACACACACACACACCGCCCCATTCATTGCAGCATCTTGGGCTTTTGCTGGTTGGTTTGTTTATTTAGAAATTCTACTCATGCAGATTTTACATTGTATCAATTGAAGGGAAGTGATGGAAAAGGAAGGAGCTCAGTCCAGGCACATAGGCTTCAGTTGTTACTCTACCATCAATATGACCTCCTGTAGGTCACTTAAATTGCCTGGATCTTGATTTCCTTTTCTCTCAGAGGAGTATGATACCCTCTACCTTAAAGGGCTGTTCTGAGAATTAAATGGGGTAACTTGAGTAGGAGTTGTATGCACTGTAGAGTACCACCCAAATGTTCATTATTGTAATGTGAATGAACAAAACAATATTCTGCTTATCCCTTCCACCTTCACAAAAATAGGAAAAAATCCACTATAGAATTTTAGTTTCCTAGTCTTCATAAATTCTGGATTATTAACTGGATAGTAACTAACTTTTCATGTCTCTTTTGCCATGTAAATAAACAAATATTTTACTTTTTATAAAATTCTTAAATATTTATTTATTTATTTATTAGAAAGAGTATGTGTATGAGCAGGGGGAGGGACAGAAGGAGAGGGGCTAGCAGACTCCTGCTGGGTGTGGAGCCCCAGTCAGATTCAATCCCACAACCTTGAGACCCCAGCCAAAATCAAGAGTCAGACACTTCACAACTGAGTTACTCGGGCACACCGCAAATATTTTATGCTAAAAAAAAAAATGGACCACAAAGTATATGTGGATATTTACATAATATGTTAATATATTAAGTTTTCTTGGATGTACCTTTCCAAAAATGTGTGCTATCCTTAATGTAATATTTTTTTTCAGGCAAAGTGATTTTAAAAATATATTTCTATGTTAAAAACATACCTGATATGTGATTTGGTGAGTGCTGTGAAGTGTGTAAACCTGGTGATTCACAGACCTGTACCCCTGGGGATAAAAATATATGTTTATAAAAAATAAAAAAATTATTAAAAAAAAAAAAAAGTGCCAGTAAAAAAAAAAAAAAAACAAAAAAAAAAACATACCTGATAATTGCTATTACTTATTCAGCCAGTGAGTCACAGGTTCGTGGATAAAGAACTAATAATCAAAGTTGAAATAGCTAGTTGGGGTCTCCAACAAGGAGGGGTAGAAATAGTACCCAACAAGGGGTAGAGGGTGATTTGGTCTCCCAAAATAGTGCCCTTTATTTCACCCTTTATTTTCTGTAGTTCTCTTACACTACCCATTCCATCGCATCATTTTCTCTATTAAAGAAAGAAAGAAAGAAAGAAAGAAAAGAAAAAGATTTTATTTATTTATTTATTTATTTGAGAGAGAGTAAATAAGAATGAGAGAGCACAAGTGCAGTGTGGGGTGATGGAGAAGAAGACTCTGCCCTAAGCAGGGAACCCGAGGTGGGGGTCTATCCCAGGAACCCAGGATCGTGAACCAAAGGCAGATGTGTAACCTACTGAGCCACCCAGGCTCTCCTTCCAGATTGTTTCTAGAGCTCAACACACCAAGTCAGTTCAGTGGTACAACAATGCTGACTGGAATGCCGAGACACGTACCTGAAGATGATTTCTCGCATGAGGTCCTATAGCTTTGTTATTGTTAGTTCCTTCTGAGCATTTCCAGTATTTCCTTCACTCCTTTTAGTTTACAGTGTCTGATATATATTAGATACTCACATCGAAGACGTTGTTTTTGTTGTTCTTCTTGCACTTAACTCTCTTTTCTCTATCCTGGACATGAACTTGACACGTGGATTAGCGCATCTTCATTCTGAAGCCACACTCCACTCTGTCCTTTCTGGTCCATGACAGTGTAGAGATTCAGAACAATGGTTAAGATACAGCATTAAATTTTAATCTGGATTTAAAGACTGTTGCTTTAATGTATAGCTCTGTGACCTTGAATAAATTACTCAATCTCACTAAGCCTCAGGTTCCTCACATGTAAAATGACAATAATACTACCAATTGCAAATGTTTTTATTAAATTTTATGTAAAGAGGCCTGTAGAACATGCTTATTATTTGCTTTCTTTCTGCAACATGCATTCTTCTTTTTATTAAAAAAAAAAACCCACAGATATTATGGAGAATGATGCAAAATTCTCACTAACTTTAAAATAATGGGAGATTTGAGTGAAATTTTTAAAAAAGATTTTTATTTATTTATTTGACAGACAGAGATCACAAGCAGGCAGAGAGAGAGGAGGAAGCAGGCTCCCCGCTGAGCAGAGAGCCCGATGTGGGGCTCTATCCTAGGACCCTGGAATCATGACCTGAGCCAAAGGCAGAGGCTTTAACCCACTGAGCCATCCAGGCGCCCCTTGAATGAATTTTTATACATACTTTGTGCTTCTCTGAGATATACTTTGAAGCTTCCACATATTACTCATTTTTATTTTCTTCTGTCATTTCAGGGGAAATGTTTGAGAAGCACTATTTATGGGTTGAGATTTATGTATTGCAAATGACAGAAACATCAACTAAAATGGACATAAGTAGAAAATGGGATTTAGTCATTCCCTTCGCTAAAATATACAAGCATAGAATTCAGACATAGCTGAATTCCAGATTCAAAGAATACCATAAAGTAAGATTTTAATAAGCCTTTGTTATTCAAGATTGTTTTCATTCATCATTTCTCTGATCTGGATCAACTTATTTTCCTTCTGTCTGTCTTTCTCTCCTTTTTTCTTCGGAGTCAATGTTTTCACTAAGAAATCTCATAAGATCTAGTAACTCTTAATCCTAAGTGCCATCTTTTTCAAGTTTGGTTTATATCTAAACCTTATCCTGAATGGTACTGCTTGTTCCATTTCCGTCAAGCTAGCACTAACGTCCAAGTGCTTGAGAATACTGAAGAGAAGCTTTACCTGACAGCATAGTTGCTACAGTGTTACGTGGCAGGTGCAAGTCTCAATCTTCAATCAAGAAAAGAGGAAAGAGCCACGATTCCTGCTCTTCCCTCATTTCTACTCTGAAGTAATGAACAGAAGATAGATCACGATCTCAAAACATTACCCTACTCGATCTAAAATATTTCACTCGAATACATTTGCAGATATTTACATCTTATTTATATTTTTCCAGCATTACCTGCTTGCTTTCCTGACTACGGAATGAGTTCCCCAAGGGAACAGAGTGTCTTCTTTATTTTTACATTATTTCTAAAACTTAGCGCAGTGCTGGGCATATAATGGGAGGTCATGAAATGTGAATATGTTTTATTTTACCCCTATATCAAAAGTAATATACTGGGGCACCTGGGTGGCTCAGTGGGTTAAAGCCTCTGCTTTCAGCTCAGGTCATGATCCCAGGGTCTTGGGATCAAGCCCCACATCAGGCTCTCTGCTTGGCAGGGAGCCTGCTTCCTCCTCTCTCTCTGCCTGCCTCTGCCTGCTTGTGGTCTCTGTCAAATAAATAAATAAAATCTTTAAAAAAAAAAAAAAAAAAAAAAAAAAAAAAAAAAAAAAAAAAAAAAAAAAAAAAAAAAAAAAAAAAAAAAAGTAATATACTTGATCAAGTTTAATTACACATTTTCAAAGATAATTTCCTAAAACAATGCTCCCTTAATTGCGTAAAATGTATAAATGAAAATATGGAATGTAAAAATACAGACTTTTTTTTCTGCAAGGGGGAAAACGGTAGTAAGGTTTTTGACTTTGCAGGACATAGGATCTGTTGTAACTTATTCTTGTAGTGGAAAGCAGTGATAAACAATACATAAGTGAATGAGTATTGCTGTATTCCAGTAGAACTTTCTTTTCTTTTTTTTTTTAAATATTTTATTTATTTATTTGAAAGAGAAAGAGATCACAAGTAGGCAGAGAGGCAGGCAGAGAGAGAGGAAGGAAGCAGGCTCCTTGCTGAGCAGAGAGACTGATGCAGGGCTCCATCCCAGGACCTTGAGATCATGAACCTGAGCCGAAGGCAGAGGCTTTAACCCACTGAGCTACCCACGTGCCCATTCAGTAGAACTTTCTTTACAAAAACAGGCTATGGTTGATTTGGCTCAAGGGCCATAGTTTGCTGACCTCTGTTCTAAAACAAAGCAAAAGGTATGCAGGAGAAACTTATATTTTCAAGAGTGACCAATCATTCAGGTTGCCAGGTACTGAGAGTTTCCCAGGACAAGAGACAATCTCAGCAAACCCAGAACGAGTTGGTCACCCGACTTATCCTAGATCCTAACATCATTCATTTATTCATTCACTGAATAGTGAGTACCTACTAACATTAAATCAACACTCAAAGTTTCAAATTAAACCAGAGCATTGCAATATTCTGCATTATCTGGTTGGGTCATATAACATGTAATTCTGAAGCTAATTTGTAAAAGGTGTTCCTTTGACTTTATTCATTATTTAAATTTAGACAGCTTTAGAATGAACATATGGCAGTAATTATCAACATGAAGTAAGATAAAAGGATATGAAGAGAAAAAAATCATAATGTAACAATATAAACTTCTTCAATTTACATCATATAGAAGTTCTTCACTTAATCTGTTTGACTAACACATATTTTATTCAAGCCATAAATGATGTCTTCCTGTAATAAAAATCCCAAATTAGACTTTTTTATAGGCAAAAAATTTGAAGAGGCTGCCAAACGTGCTTAGGAAAATCCCAGTGACTTCATGATTCATCATTTGTATCAAAAATTAGAAGGTGAGAAAATTGAGAGGGGAAAAAAAAATCTCACTAATAAGGATTAAAAACAAATGATTCATTTCTTAAACTTTTTTCAGAGAAGCAAATCACAGCCAAATTATAGGCCTGACAGACCATAATTAAGGCATAAGAGGAATTATGGGAGATTGAGAGCTGAAGGAGACCATGTTTCAACTTAAATATCAATTTCATTTAGCATCGTTAAAATTAGCTCTTTCCTGCTACAAGTTTCTGAAGTCCCTTTAATGAAAAGGGAAATGGACTCTTAGAACCTACCTATATAATAAGTCAAATGGGATGAAGCATGGAGAGGAATTTATATAAAGATTTAAATAATGTACATACACAAACATGGATAGTAGTATTCTTACCTAGAAATCAGAAAAGAGTCCTCAAGTCCAAAAGTCAAGAGAATGATGAATTGTGTTCATTTTTCTTTCTCCCCTCTTTGCAATTTGAGTGTTTCATGAGTTTCTGAAAATAGCATGGCTCTAAACAGTGTTTCTCTCTTGATAGTTTTAAAATTTGGAGGAGAAAGTGACACCGATTTCTGATTTTCAATCTAAGCATAGAAACTCAATTTATCGGCGTATCTTGAGAATGGGTAGAATGACTAAAATAAATGTTTAGCCGATTATTAATCAGGAGCTTATTTTGTTTTTGGATTTTCCATTTTGTTACATACTATATTAAAATGACATAGGAGAACCATACTTTGCTTTCAATAATTCAGTAATAATCACAAAAGAAGCTTTCGACCAAACGAGCATTTTTAATTTTATATCATGGCATATTATGAATAGATACTGTGTACAAAGTCTAGATGCTTTAGGTGTGCATTAAATGAGGGCAAGAGGGTTTGGTTTTTTGCTTTAGAATTTTAATTGCATTCATTTGTAATCCGGTAGAGGAAGTAAACAGCATACTAGTAACATTCATCAATGCGAATAGGGTAAAAAGTGATTTCAATAGAGTCTGGCTGCGTGAGCCCAATCAAATGAGGCCAGCAGTGTTAATACTCTCTTCCATTCTCTCAGTAATAACCGTTCATTCATGAAAAACTTTATAATCATTTTATTAGCCATCCTTGTCAGAGGTCTAGTAACTTTAATTTAAGGCTCTTTGAGGCAGAAATGGAAGTATAAAAATGTAAAGAGGGCACTTGTGGTCTGAATGTGGTCCATGCAGTTAGCATATCCCCCCTTTCCTGCTGGAGAACATCCAAAAGCAACAAGGAGAATGGGAAACAAAAATGCAAACTCCATTTTCAGCAAAAGTAAGAGACAGCTCCAATCTCCAGAGCCCAAAATAGGCGTAAGGGCTGCCAATAGCCTTGGAGACGGAGCAGGGCAGTGCCGGGGCTGTGTGGGAGGAAGCCGAGAGAAAGTGCCTCGGAGTGAATTCTCCAGCATCGGGCAGGGGGCCAGGCTCTGCACATAGCATTAAGAGCAAAATGACAACTCTTAGGCATGAGCGGTGAGCTGCAGTGGTTAAATCTAGATCCTCGCTTGCCACGCGGGATTTGGGTGCGTCTGCGGGCAGAAGGAGCGACCCTAGACCCGAACTGATTTTGAGACACTGAAGGGGGAAGAGCTAAATAAAGAATCACTCCTAGAAGAGCCACATGTACAGGGAAGCAGTTTATCTTGTGACCACCACGGGGTTCAAGATGGTCTTCGCACTGTCCCGCACCTGCCTCTATCACTGACTGCGGACACGGACGCGTCGCGCTACGCCCCGGTGCGCAGAGCTGCCCCAGCCCGTCTGGGCTCCGGCCACTCCTCCGGTCTGAAACTCCTGCAGTCCTTGGGTTTGAAAAAAAATGCATCTTTTCAATGATGACTACAACAAGAAAAACAAAAATGGGATACTACAAGAAGAAAGGAAGAAAAAGAAAGAAAGAAAGAAAGAAAAGAAAGAAAGAAAGAAAGAAAAAACAACCACCGTAAACAATAAATAACAGAGTACTCACCTGAAAGGCAGCATAGCTAAGGCATTAATATGATGGAGTCTGGAAGCAGACTGCCTAATTACGAATCTCTAGAGTCAGCTAATTCACATCATGGCGCCTCATCTCCCCCGGTTTGTAAAACAGAGCTCGAGGTAACACCTGCTACAAGGGTTATCACAATGGCTGAATGAATAGTATTTATAAAATGCTTAGAATAGTAATAGCCCACAACAGTCAATTGTATATAGAATAATAGAATAGCCCACAACAGTAAATTGTATATAAATGTTCTTTTTTTTAAACACTATGAAACACACATATACTTCCTTTGATTTAAAAAATAATAATAATTTGGGGATGACTGGGTGGTTCAGTTAAGCGTCTGACTTTCGTTCAAGTTATAATCTCAGTGCTGGGATCCAGCCCCCCCACAGGGGTCCCTTCTCAGAGGGGAGGCTGCTTGTCACAGTCCCTTAGCCCTCTCCCCGGTCATGTCATCTCTCTCTCTCTCTCACCTCTCTCTCTCTCACACACACACACGAACAAATAAAATCATTTTTAAAAAATAATAAATAAATAAAAATAATAATTTAATGCATAATTACCACTGGGAGGCAAGATCACCTAATAAAAATAAAAGAATTAAAGGACTTAATGGTGAGATATTAGGAGGAAAGGAAAAATGAGTAAGGATTGTTTAGGGAAAGGACAGGAAAAAATGTCTAAAAATAAAGATGACACTGCACAGATTGAAAGGGAGAATAGACATGTCAAAATTACAGTGATCTTACAAGATGTAGAAATTATTAAAATGACAAAATAAAATTAAACTAGAGATTTTATTTTTTAATTTTATTTTGGTTTTCCTATAGTCAAGTGGAATGTGAGGTATACTGGGGGGAATCTGATCAGTCCAGCAAAGTGTGACATCACAGACCTGTGAAAGGCAAATTAAAAAAAAAAATCTGAATATCAGAGAAGTTAAGTAATGCCCCCAATTTAGGAGAATCTGAGGCCAGTCCTGTTGGACCCCAGTGGCCACACTTTGAATGATTGTGATACATGATATCATCTCTGTCTCACAGGCTTGCCTTAAGGATCAGACAAGAACAATTTTTCCATAACACTTAAGTAACTATAAAATGTGATACAAATATGTGTTATTATGTAATACAGCTACTACATAGTAGGCCTCACTCTAGAGAAACAGATCTCTAGGTCAGAGCAGGTACAGCTAATCAGAATGCGATTAAATTTTTCCTCTTTCTGTCTTCTTGGAGACAAAGAGCCTTTCAGCTCAAAACTATTCCCCAAAAGTCAGCAAATTCAAAGTCCATTCAAAGTCCATCCCTTCGATGATTCTCTGCCTGGGTAGCTCTATGACCCAAACCTCCTGGTCTCTCTCAGGCATATTCACCTAATGAAACCGGCTTCAACTGTCACTTCCCCTGGGAATCTTCTCGTAACCCATCCGGAAATGTAATGGTTGGGCTGCCACTTGGCTACGTTTGATTCTCTAACCTGATGTATTGTAATGTCTCTTTTACCCCTCACTAGCGTATGTTCTCCTTTAAAGTCAAATCTGAGTCTTCATTGAACAGCCAGGCTAGCATAGTGATTAAAAACCTATTGGGCATTTGGTAATGGCAGAAGAGACACAGGACTTTGCCTGGATCATTAGAGCACATATAGTTTCCTCATGGTTATTGAGGTGGAAGAAACCATACACGGAGCCTCTAAACTTTAAGATTTATTAGTTAATATTATACTGAGACGAAGATTCCCAAGCATTTGTTAACCATTTCTATTCATTTTCTAATTTCATCTTTGTCCATGTCAACTATTAAAAACCATAAATTGACATAAGTTGCTTTTACTGGGCAAAGGAGCTGAGTAAAGTGATGGCATATCCAGGCCTAGAATATGGGATGACAAGACAAGAAGGTGAGAAGAAATGGAAAGAGATTTCAGGGCTCTGAGTTGAAGGTAGACTGAGACCAGAGGAGGGGTACTCTGACCAGCATTAAGACCCAGGAAAGCGATGCCTTTGGCCCCAGGCAGGAGGCCTGGCTGCTAAGTCAGTGATTAAGGAGTCTTCTCTCGGTCTTGTGTTCCTCTACCACTGATAAAGAGTACAGCTGCCGGTCAAATCCTCCTGTGGACCTAATCCAATCACCTCTGAAGACTTTTACCAGAAGACAAATTGCAGTTTACAGAACATTTAAGAGACTGGTAATACAGTTTCTCAAGAAAAAAAAAATCATAAAAATCGTTGTTACAGGAAAAACTGAAGGTGATAATAATTCCAGGAAATGTGAAAGCTGAATGAAAGAGGCCAAAACTGAACTATATCATCTATCAGACTTTGTTCTTTGATCTTTAAACCCCCAATTCTGTATTCACTTAGATATTCCAGGAATATTTTAACCACAAATTCAAAGTGCTTTGTAAATATTTTCTCATGGCATTTCATAAAAGCCCTCTGTGGGAAAGAGCACGATTTATAGTCATGCCCATTTTACAGCCGTGGAAATATCAAGTAAAAAAGCAGAGGGAGGAGCCCCGGGTCTCCAGGAGCTATCAGGTGGGGTTGTGTCTACTTTCGTTGTGACTGGGCGGTCTGAGAGGTTTTCTCAAATACATCAAAGCTTTCTCTTCAAGCTGTGTGCTGACATTTTCATAGAAATAGGTTGAGTCTTGGGCCACCTGGGGGACTCAGACACTTAAGCGTCAGACTCTTGGTTTGTCTCAGGTCAGGATCTCATGGTCCTGAGATAGAGCCCTCCCATGGGCTTCCTGCTGGGCATGGGATCTGCTTAAGATTCTTTCTTCTCTCCCTGTCCCTCTGTTCCTCCCTGTCCCCTGCCTTCCGTGCTCACATTGGAGTGCTCTCAAAAAAAAACAAAAGAAAAACAAACAAAAAAAAATCCCCCCAAACTCAGGATGAACCTAATCACACACAGCATTGCAGATGACTGGAGTAATTCTCGGAACTTTCTGTCACCAGTGACAGAAAAGAAAGGTGATGAGAATAGAATCCTATTAATGTAAAAAAAAAAAAAAAAAAAAAAAAAAAAATTCTAACTCTCCTGGAAAACCATCTCAAAGTACCTCCTCCACAGAACTTTGCCATGTTCCTTCAGTCATTTATGGTCCTTCTTCCTTTTATTCTGCACTGCGTTTAGTTTCAATGGGCATATAGTAACTTACTCAAACATTTATGTCTCTTACACTCATCGCAATTCTTACCTAAAAAAGAGTACGTTGGCTGATGTATTTACTTATCTGCGTGCCTCATATGGTATTCAGAATGCTTTTTTATATGAGAACTCTGAATATATTTTAAGTATACCATAGAATAAACCTTAAAGGTTTTGATCCATCAATTAGAAAACAATTCCCAATTATGTTAACTCATAATTATTTCTTTTTGGGGAGCCTTGGTGTCTCAGTCAGTTAGATGCCTGCCTTTGGCTCAGGTCATGATTCCAGCTCCTGAAATCAAGCCCCACATCAGGCTCCCTCTCCCTCTGATGTTCCCCCTGCTCTCTTTCTGGCTTTCTATCCCTCTCAAATAAATAAATAAATAAATAAAATCTTTAAAAACATAATTTCCTCTAAAGGAATTGAAAAATTAAAACATCCTATAACACAAATAAATAAATAAGTATTCTATAACTAATTATATTGTTTATTCATTCAGCAGATTTTATTACCTATTTATTATGTGCCAGGCCATGGAAATACAGTGGACTACAATAAATAAAAGTTTTGGGGCGCCTGGGTGGCTCAGTGGGTTAAAGCCTCTGCCTTTGGCTCAGGTCCTGATCCCAGCGCCTGGGATCAATCCCCATGTCCGGCTCTCTGCTCAGCGGGGAGTCTGCTTCCTCCTTGTCTCTCTCTCCACCTGCCTCTCTTCCTACTTGTGATCTCTGTCTGATAAATAAGTAAATAAATAAAAGATTTTAGCATTCATCGTGCTTAAAGGGTGGGGAGAATAAGCAAGTATAGAAATAAAATACATATTAATGATAAATGGTGTGAAAAAAATCATTGTAAGTGATCAGGTGAGTGGCTACTTAGATAAAATGATTGGGAATTGAGGAGGTGCTATTTGAGCTGAGAGCTGCATGTGGAGAGAGACTTACAAACAAGGGTGGGGAACATTCTATGCAGAGGGATTAGCAAGCACAAAGGATCTGAGGTGCAAACAGCCTGTGCTCAAAATACGGAAAGAAATCAATGAGGACTGAAGTTATTGTGCTTGGGGAAGTATAATGGAAAATGATGTTGGAGACAGAAGTAGAATTGAATTCATGTGAGCTTTTATAAGCCATAATTAGATTAGGGTTTCTAGTTGTAACATCAACCATATGCTTGTCTATAGAAGATTCGAGTGCCACGTTCAGGAGCATCTGGGTGGGCCCCAGTGACCAGTTCTCACCAGTGGAATGTGAACAGAAATGCTCCGCATCATTTCCCAGACCAGTGTCAAAGAAGACTGTGCCTCCCCCACCCGCCCTAGTCCTTCTCTTGCTGGAAATAGAGGATTTGATGCCCCCAAGTATGTCAGAGCTACTGGATGAAATTAGCCTGGGGGAAAGCCTCTCATCAACCAGGAACCCAGGCAAGAAATAAACTTCTATTGTCTTAAACCATTGAAATGGTTTGGTTTGTTATGACAAATTATATAATGCAGCTAATACAGATATGACATGGATTGCATTTACAAATGATGACTCTGGCACAGTGGTCGTAGAGAACATAGGGCTCAAATGTAGAAGCAGGGAGGTCATTGAGGTTGCGGATGTCTGGATGAGCAATGGCACTCACTTGGTTGAGGAAGCAGACATGAAGATGGAGAAGGCTGCGGGCTACTTCAGGACACGTTTTTGAAATTAGGCTCATCAGAAGCTACTGATGGGACAGGAGGAAAGTGAGGAATGTTTATCATTGGTTTATCATTGCCTTATGATTTCTCACAAGAGGATTTATATCTGAACAGTTTTCATTTTCCTCTCTTCACTGGTGTGACAGGGAACAACTTTGCCCTGGAAAGTTCTTATAAATTTCTTACCGGTTTTATTCATATTTAATCATCTTGGACGAGTTACTGAAATTAAAATTAATTTGAAACCTGTTAACATAACCTAATTTTTCAATGATGGTTTATGCCTTGACCTGAAGAAAGTATTATAAAAGTACAGTCTTTGGTTTGGAAAATGCATTTCTATTTGGGGAGACTAAATTTACAATTCTTTTCCTCAGTAACCACATATTACTGCCTCATCTTGAGCCAATGGTTAATACAATTTCCCAAAAAAAATTTTTCCCCCCATTAAACTACTTGGGAATAAGTTTATCCATAAGTGAGAAAAATCAAACTACAAGATTGTTGGTTGGTTTTTACTTTTCCTTGACTAATGAGGTAATGAGTCTGGGTTGTTCTCAGGAGCAAAGCCTTGCCTAATTCAAGTTTATGACTCAGTGTTTTAGTTAAATGTATGGCCATTTATTACATTGGTAACCTGGAATGTCACAGGTAGGAAGCACAAAACCTAACAGTATTTTAGATGTTGTGAGATGAAACTCTGAGGTGTTGAGACTATGAATTCTCAAATAAGGAGTCGGCTACAACAATAGCATCATAAATGGTTTCCAGGCAGGAAAATAACGATGAAAGACAAGGGGGAGAAAATGACATATGCTAGTCTAGTCTATCCTTTTTTTAATCAGGAAAATAATATTTCTGGAAGCCCCTCCCAGGAATATTCCAGTCATATCTCACAGTCTGAAATGGATCTTATGCCCACCTACTGTTGCAAGGGGTTCTGGGGGAGGTAATGGACTTTAAATAAGCACATAATCATCCTGAACAAAATTGGTTATATTTAAGAAAAGAAGAGAGTGTACTAATTAGGGTATGGGCTAGTGTGCCATCATATGAAACTTCCCAACTATAGAGGTTTCACAGGTCAGGGTCCAGTGGATATTCTAAGGCTAGTAGGTATCTCTGTCATCTTCTATGAAGCCCCACTTGTAGACCTAAGATTGCACTCCAGTTGCACCATTTCCCAGGCATCTGCAAAGGGAGAAGAGCCTAAAGGAGCACACATCCAGTTATTTTAAGGGTCTACCCCAAAATGACACCCATTAATTCTATCCCCAGATCAGTGGCCAAAACTTAGTCATATGGCCATGTCTAGCTGCAAGCAAGGCTGGAAAAAACAGTGGCTAGCTGAGCATCCATATGTCTAGCTGGAACTATTACTCTGGAAGAAGAAGAAAATAGAGATCCAACAGGGTGGGGAGAAGTGCAAAAAGAGGTTCATCAAAAACATCTCTTTTCCCTTCAGATTCACAGGGATCCTTCAGTCAGCTACCTCCGGACAAACTTGTTCGGCCATCCAGTGCCTACTACTTATATCGACACCTAGCTGTGGTTCTCCATCTTATATAAATATATAAGTAACGAAGAAAGGATTGGTTCATTCACTCCTTTTGAACAAATACTGAGCATCAAATCCCTAGTTGGAGCTAAGATTCAGAAGGAGGAACAGTGCAAAAAGATGAGCAGAAACAGTACAGGAGAGCATGAAAAAGGTCAAGTATGCTCAGAGGAGAATAAGACGGATTTGACGGGCTCTTCTCACACAGGACAGCAACACGAGAAAAGGTCGGAGGTACATGGAAACCAGAGGCCATGCTGTAGAACTGGAGTGTATTTCTTTCAACAGTGCAAAGCTAGGACAGTGTTGTAAGTAAGAGCACAGCATTATCTGAATGTGTTTTTGGAAGATTACCCTGGCTGCGGCACAAGTATTTGCTGCTCAGTGGAAATGAAATTGAGCAGGGATTCATAGCATTGCGATAGTCCACATGGGAGTTGATGAGGAATGTCACCTGGGAGGAAGAGAGCAAATGCAGGAGAAGCAGATGTGGCAACTCGCTGTATTGGGGGAAACAAGAGAAAGGATGGAGTGCATCAGACCGGTTAATCTGTAGGACTCAGGGTCTGGTGTGAAAATTAGCGGGAAGGTAGAAACGCAGCAAGAACACATGTGGGGAAAACATAGTGAGCTTAGTTTCAGACTTCAGTTTGCGATCTCATTCCGGGAGGCGGGGGGACATGCAGTAACTGTGATATGTGACTAATAAAAATAAGCATTTTGTGCTTTGCCACAGTTTGTACTATGGATATTCTCATATTTTTCTGGGAAACTCTCCCAATTCAACATTTGGCTGTAGTCATGATAAGCCCTTGAGAGTCATTCAGGAAATTCCATGCACGTATGACTCTACTTTGAAAGTGCACACCCAGGAAAAGACCCAACAAGTTATGATACACTTTGTAGAGTTGGGACTATATTATACTAACAATAGACCTACAGAAGCCTGGAGCCCTCTAGAGACTTGGTCTAGGAAGCACTATATGTGAGGCTGGGTTCCATGAGTGATGCAGATGTAAAGACAGAATTGAAACTTGCACCAAGCAGGACAGGATAAAGTGGCAGACAGTTTTTTAAAAAAAGAAAAGAAAAAAAAGAGAAAGGGAGGAAACGTAGGAGGGAGGAAGAGAGGGGGAGGGGTGGCAGGGAGGAAGAAGAGAGGATCCAAGAATGTTAAGTCTAAAGACCCAGCTGAGTCTCCAGGAACCCAGTGGATAGTTTTGTAACAATATGGCATCAAATATCATTGAGTTAAAGATTCACAAATCATGAGATGTCATGAGATGATGGCCACTTGAGACTTAATCAAGGCAGGGAACTGGACTTATACATAGAAGTATGCTTTCATGGATGACTGACGTCAGAGAAGATTTGTCCTAAATCAAACTCTCTCTTTATTCCTGTGTCTTCATATACCATATCTTGGTCTAGGCCAGGCCCCTTTTTACATACACTCCCTCATCTAATTTTCTGACCTCTCCTTTTTCCCTATATCTTTCCTACTTGGCATTTCCAATTTGCTCTTACTGCTGGAGTCCTGTTTCTGTCATCCCATTCCCTTCTTGTCTGGTTTGCTGCATTTGGAAGATCTTGCTGAAACTGACTTCTGGTTCTGCTCTGAAACTCTTTCCTTAAAAACTGCTCCTGGGGCCCCCGGGTGGCTCAGTTGGTTGGGCATCAACTCTTGGTTTTGGATCAGGTCATGATCTTGGGTTCATGGGATCAAGCTCAGCCGGAAGTCCACTTAAAACTCTCTCCCCCTCTCCCTCTGCCTCTCTTCTCCATGCTGTCATTCTCTCCAAATAAATAAATAAATCTTAAAAAAAAGAAAGAAAGAAAGAAAGAAACAAACAAACAAACAAAAAAATACTGCTCTCAAGGGCATCCCATCATAGTAAGGCCCACTTCAGCACCAGCTAAGTTGGAAGTCAGGTAGCAATGTGTACTCAGGTGCCTATATCAACTTTTAGTATTTGTCACCTCTAAGCTTGGACTTAATTTTGTCAATAAAGTATTACTATCATATCATATAGTTATATGCATCACCAGTAAGTCTGGGTATCTTCAGTCTATCTTATTCAACAAATTTTATGCTAACGATCCAGGAATGGTGTTGGACAATGAGATCCCATTGATAAAAAGACACTAGCAGCTGTCCACAAAGTTAAGTCAGTATTTCTAGTTGAGAAAATAAAAATATATATATATATGCAATGTACTGTATTAAGTTCTGTGAGAGTTTGCACAGCAAGGGTGCTCACCTTGCTGCATATTTATGTATCTATATACCTAGAGAGCCTCACTCGCCCAGATAGCTAACAGCAGAACCAATTACAAAATCATCAACAAATGAGCTATTTAGTTATAACTGATTGTGAAGACTTGATAAATAAAAAAAAAATCCAAGCATGTTGCTTTCCATTAACTTCATTTATATTGAACAAACACGTTTGCTGGTAAAACATTCACATATTATGGCAGTGCCAAGAACAGCAATTTTCAGAATTCATCCTAGAGACTCTGGGGAGGGAAAGGGTGTCTCCCAACTATTTCAGGGGCTCTGCAGCGTTAAAACAATTTTTGTAGCTCTACTAAGACATTTTCTGATGTTTTCACTCTCTTTCTCTCTTTGGCATTGAGGATTTTCTCAGAGGTCACATGAGATCATGATATTACAGGTTGAATGCAGAAGCAGGTATGAGAAGCTGTCTATTAGCGATACATTAAAGAGATTTTTAAAAAATATTAAGCAATACCACTACATTTTCTCACTGGATATTTGCTCAAGAAAAAATTTTCCTGGAAATGCATTATTGACTTGAACAGGTAATGGATGTATTTTTAAATGAACTAATAAACAAATATTTTAAGGCTTTTCTCAGCTTTAAGGCCTAATAGATTAAATACTGGAAGATATGTCATATAATAAAAAATGCTTTGGGGCGCTCAGTAATTTTTAAGCACATACAAGGGCTTGAAAACAGTTTAAGAAGTGCTGCCTTGGGCGCCTGGGTGGCTCAGTGGGTTAAACCTCTGCCTTCGGCTCAGGTCATGATCTCAGTGTCCAGGAATCGAGTCCCACATCAGGCTCTCTGCTCTGCCTCTCTTCCTACTTGTGATCTCTCTCTGTCAAATAAATAAATAAAATCTTAAAAAAAAGAAAGAAAGAAAGAAAGAAAGAAAGAAAGAAAGAAAGAAAGAAAGAAAGAAATGCTGCCTTACATGAGTTAATGGTTGTCAGAAATATATGGAATGACTTCTGCTTTTTTAACAACAACAACAAAAAAAAAAAAGATGAGAGTCAGAAAGCTTGGAATAGAAAATAAAAATTTATGTTAGACAATTTCACATAACATTGTTGAACAAGGAAAGCATTCTTTTCACATAAGGGAAGGAGTGAGGATAAAATGACATTTCTTGGCAATCCGGGAGAGCTTCAAGGAGGAGGCAAGGACTGGATTCATTTCACCCTTAAAGCATCAATAACTAGATGTTTTAGTTTATATCTACTTCCTCAGGAACAACAGAACTTGAGAAGATTCCAGAATCTTGAGGCCAGAAAATGAGACCAGAGTCAAATAGATATTCCTTTAAGTTCAATAGTCAAAGAGCAAGTAAGATGTCAATTCTGACTCCCCAGGCAAGGCCCCAGTGAGATGCCTTTGATCGGAGCAATAACTCTGTTGTCATTAACACAAATGCTGCATATATTCCTTTCTCAATTTATGGGCACAGATCTCATGGAGCCAAAGGGACTTCAGTGCGTGTGACAAAGGAATACCAGCCTGGCATCCAAATATCATTTTGATATTGATCAAAACCTACTTTTCACAAGGGGCTCTAGGATGTTCTAAAAATTTATAGCACTTTTCAATTTTATATTTCAAATAAATTTTATTCTCACAAGTCTATCATAAGAAATGTTGCAATATTTTTTGAAACGAAGCTGAACATTGACAGCATTCAGGGAAATGCTCTACGTGTCCACTCCACCTTCTGTCCTAAGAAGTCGAGAAACAAAAATTGCTCTCACTTGAGATGGAAATTTCCTGTAAAAGCCAAAACTATTTTAAACTCTGGATCATGAAAGTTTACATTAAATGCCATTTTACAGTAATAGTACTTTAAGTTTATATGAAAACTTGCACACAAATATTCATGGCAGGTATATTTCACAATAACCCAAACCAGGAAGTAACTTGAATGTCCGTCAATAAGTGAAGAGAGAAAATTGACATCCATGCAATGGAATACTGCTCAGCGATTAAAAGAAATGGTACACTATTAAAACAAATGAAGGAATCTCAAAATTGTCCCACTACTTGAAAGAAGGCGGAGGCAAATAGTGCAGGCTGCATGATTTCATTTACATAAAATACTAGAAAATACAAACTTAATCTATACTGCAGAAAGCAATGAGAGGCTTCAGAATGAGGGTGGTTTGAGGGGGAGGGGTCCAAGAGGAGGAGGACCAGGAGGGATGGATTGCAAAAGAGTACAAAGATTCTTCTAGAGTGATGAAAATATTCTGTAATTCTGTAATTTTGTAGCGACAGCTTCACAGGTGCATGCCCTGTTAAAACTTGTAAGATTGTACACGTTAAATGGATTCAGTTTATTGAACATAAAATTATACTTCAGTAAAATTGATTCTTAACATGCACTGTAACACAAATAACCTCATTAGATCATCTCAAGGAGCCTGTGACATAGCAGAGAACATTGTGATCTCATTTTGCTGCTGAGGAAGATGGAGCTCGAGAGATACAGTGACCTTCCCAGAGCCAGGAACTCTCCAAGCTTAAGAAAGACAGTTATAAAGAGTGGTGACTTTCGAACTTTTCCTGTAATTTTTTTTTTTTTTTTTTTTGGTCAAATGCAATATTCTGCGGATCTCCCTGGTAGGAAACAGTAAATGCTGGGATGCTGGGATTGGGTCTGAGTGTGGGCCAGAAGGGGGGATGGTGACACAGCGCAAAGACACCCCTACGGGACCCTAGGGCTCTGATACAGCCTGACTACTAGAAGGTGATGGCACAGACATGGATTCCCCACACAACATTTTGCTCCAGACCTCAGTCTGCTCTGTCATTTACGAGCTGAAAGTTTTTGTTTGCACAGGATGGTGACTCTAGTCCCAGAATTAGTTACATAGAATTTTTCAGGTCTTATGCCCCTTAGTGTTTCAGATAGTTTCTCTGTTGTATTTTAGGTTTCTGTTAATTTGCTTATTAAACATGCAAGAGTATCCAGGTGCCCGATATTTTGAATCCTCTCAAGACTGCAGAGGATGAAGAAGATCCCATGCAATAACGTTCCACAAAATTAACTACCTAGGAGAATTCGTGAACTTTGGGCCAGTGGTGTTATATTTGTGACAGTAGGGAAATGACTAAGCAAAACCTGAGCCTTACCCTTGACTCTGATCTCTCTCATACCTCTCAGTCACTGCCACAGATTTGCCCAACTGATTGTCCACTGAGTAACATCTCTTTACCTCTGTGGTCACCACTATAATTCCAGAACAATCAACATCCTTCTCCTTTATGATAGCAAAGATCCAGCTTCAATCATCATCCAATCTACTCCACACAGTGCCACAGAAACATTACAAAAGTGCAATCAATCTCCACCATTCCTCTGTATCTGGTCCTCTCATGGCTCCTCATTTCCTTTAAGAAAATGTCCAAACTCCTTCTTTTGGTTTACAAGGTCCTAATGAACTGGATTTTACTTATCTTTCAGCAACATCTTCTACCGCATGAAACCCTAATCTCTACCCTTCCGCTAAATGGAAGTTTTCCAGTTTCTCAAACACCAGAGCATGTTACCACTTACTCTCCCAGAACACCCTTCCTCCCTCATTTCCATCTAATGCAAGTTCATGCCTCGTGTTATCTCCCACCTGTTTGGGGAGCCTTCCTTCATGTCCTCCATGTTGGCCAGACACCCTTTCTAGAACTGAGTTTTCCCCATCAGGGTGGTTATCACAGTATTACAATGAACTGGTTGTATGTATATTATCTCAGCATCATTAACTCTTGGACACAAAAGTATCTTGCTTTTCCATAGTTAGCATAGTGCCTGGCACAGAGTAAGGACTCAAGAAATATTCCTTGAATGAATTGACTGAATAAGACATCTTAACGAAAGGCTAGAGCACGTATCCCTGGGCTGCTGGATTGCACCACATTAAGATAATATATTGGCTGCAGATGAGACACATTGCTTCCTTCCAAAATTAGGGTAACAGAAAGTGAGTGTGAGTTCATGACTCAACATCTCTTCTGGATGAATATCATATGAAATGGTTAAATTTAGTTGAAAACCAAATCTCTGTAGGAAGAACACAGTAGAAACCCGGTCATTTTCCAAGATGTTATTCTTTCCTTGGCAAGAGGGATCTTCTAGCATCTTAATCCATAAAGCACTTCCATGATTAGGTTTAAGGTTTGCCGTGGGTATAAGGGCCCCATCCAATGAGATGAATGCAGCAAGGTTAAAGAGGAAAAATACTGGTAAGCTTTAAGCATGTTAGGATAATTGGGCCCAACATACGTAAATTGCTTTCAGATGAAAGGCTCTAAGCAATTGTTAAATTATAAACATTGAAAAAAAAATTCTCTGCATCCAATCTAGAGAAGAAAAGGTTTCCATTTGTACAGCAAATTAGCTTCAGATATTTCTGTAGATCAGCATTTTTTTTTCTTTTTTTTTTTTAAGGCAAGGGATGCTCTCCTGGGGCTGGCCACGTCTGACTCAGAGATGGAAGGACCTGGTAACTGCGAAAGCCTTTTCGCCTCGCACTTGTGCCACAGCAATTACATTGGAAGGGCTCCTAGACTTGCGGGGTGTGGGATGTGGGATAAATTTGGAGAAAGACCACAATATGTAAACAAAACCTGCCAGTTTTCCAAAATACCTAACCACAAGACTTCACATGTTGGCAGCTCAGAAAGAGTCAAATGTGCTTTATTCTGACAACAAGTTTTATTCTCAACAGGGAGAGTTATGAGTCCTGGTTAAAGCAAGCAACTACCAATAACCGAAGTTAGAGGAATTTTAAAATATAGCCCATGTCATAAAACTTAGCAAGCACACGTTCAGAGGTAATATGCATCGAGAAACCAAGGGCACTGGTGGATTCTTTGAAGTGCATGCATGTTTTCAAAATCCTTTAGATTAAGAAATCCTCCAGAAAGAGAGTTATTTCTAAAGACAGATTAATAACATTAAACTGCACACTTTATGGTCATTAAATCTTCTAACTTGCAATATCATCTGCTGGATACTCGTGTTTGAGTCTTAGATACAGTTTTATTATAACTTTTCAGTTTTCAATGTCCTGAGAGTGCCCTATTTTATACTATTGGTATTTGGCTTTGCCTCACTAGCACACACTTTAAAGCAATCAGAAGGTCAAAGAATAGATCATCTGTCTCCAAGCATTGTTGTATTTCCCCAGCATTTTAATATTGCTGTTGTTCAGAGAAAACAACGGCTTCAAATCCCAAGCAGCTCAAAATGTGTACCAGATCCACTGCCAACTCACATTGAAACAGGCCCCAGGGTGCTGCTGTTCATCTTCCCTGCCTTCTGGAAGGAAAAGGGCAACAGGTCTCGCCCTCCACCAGAGGCTCTCTCCCTCTCTGGAGATGGGTCTGACCAAGTCTGGAGAGCAGGAAAAGGTAAACAATTCAGTTGTCTTTAAGAATGCTGATGATATTGCTATGATCGGTTTGGGGGGTGGGGAGAAAAGCACAGACTAAGTAGTCTACAGTACCTCTGCTAGAGTCTGAGGTTTCAAAGGAGGGGTTGGGGGGGGCAGGCTTGGGAAACTCCATGAAATAAGCAAGAGGATGGGAGCAGTTCCAAGTACTGTCTCAGAAGGGAGTTAGGAATGTAGATGAGGACCCAGTAGTTTGTTTATTTTTTAATTTTTAGAACATTTATTTTTCTTTAAAATAAATATTCCTTAGATTTTTTTCTTTTTCTCAAGGATTTGGACAAAAGTTGTGATTTTATTAACTGGATTTTTTGTTTGTTTGTTTTTGTTTTGTTTCTCAAGGTTCACATTTTTTTTTTTTTAATGTTTCAAACTCTTACTTGAATTCTAGTTAATGTATAGTGTAATATTAGGTTCTGGAGTAGGATTCAGTGATTCATCACTTACATACAACACCCAAGGCTCCTCACAAGTGCCCTCCTGAATCCCCATCAGCCATTTACCCTTCTCCCACCACTTCCTCTCTAGCAACCCTCAGTTTGTTTTCTATAATTAAGAGTCTGTTTTATGGTTTGCCTGTCTCTTTTTTTCTCCTTTCCCCTGTGTTCCTCTGTTAAATTAAATTCTAGGTATGAGTGAAATCATATGGTATTTGTCCTTCTTTGACTGACTTATTTCTTATTGCATAATACACTCTAGCTTCATCCACTTTGTTGCAATAGCAAGAGTTCATTCTTTTTGATGGCTGAGTAATATTCCATTATACTTCCTTACCCATTCATCAGTTGATGGGCTTTCAGGCTCTGTCCATAATTTCGCTATTATTGGTAGTGCTGCTATAGACATTGGGGTATATGTGTTTCTTCAAATCATTATTTTTATGTCTTTGGGTATATACCTAGTAATTATAATTATTGTGTCATGGGGTAGTTCTATTTTTAACTTTCTGAGGAACATCCAAACTGTTCTCCAGAGTGGCTGTACCAGTTTTCATTCCCACCAACAGTGTAAGAGGGTTCCCCTTTCTCCACATCCTCGCTTACATCTGTTGTTTCCTGCACTGTTAATTTTAGCCATTCTGACGGGGGTAAGGTGGTATCTCATTGTGGTTTTGATTTGTATTTCCCTGATGGTGAGATATGTTGAGCATCTTTTCATGTGTCTGTTAGCCATCTGGATGTCTTCTTTGGAAAAAAAAAAAATGTCTATTCATGTCTTAGAAACTGTAGATTAGGACCAAGTGATTTAGATTTATTAAAATCCTATAGTGATTAGACATAAAATACCTTTTTTTTTTTAAGAAGTTACATCCATTCATTTATTTTCCCATTCATCCAAGAAATATTTGCTGAGCACTTACTCTACTTTTGTCTGGTGGGAATTCTGCCTGGTACTAAGGATGTGACAGTGAATGAAAAGAAACACTCTCTATCCTCATGGAACTTCCTGTCTGCCGGGTGTATAATATATGTATGAGCATGTGCACGTGTGTGTGTGTGTGCATGTGTGTGTAGATAAAAATATAGAGATAAAGAAATATCTTAATAATTCAAATACCCTTTAAAATTTTTTTTTGGCAAGAAGGCCCAGAGTTGGAGGGGGAAGAGAGGACCTTGCTTCCCACCTTCCCACTGTGGCTTCCCAGCGGCCAGGACCACACATGCTCTCAACTAGGAATGTGAGCATTGAAGGCACAGGACAATGGCTCATAAACTATTAGAAATTCATCAAGAATGCTCTCACAATAGTGTTCTGAATCCAGTAGTGTAGCAGCAGTCTCAGTGGTGAGGTTCTGAGCACACACTAACCCTGGTATGATTTGGCTCAGCATTTAGCTGCACGGCCTCAGGCTTCCTACCAATTTCCTCTCCCTGGTTTTTCTCTGATCTCGTTGATCTGTCTCCTATACCTTTTAGTGCTCCAGCTGAATGGAGCTCATGCCAGATGTTTGCCACAAACAGCGACTGGCTAAAGGGAAGACATGAATCAACTAGGGCTGGCATTATCCATTGATTACAATCATGGCTACTGTGAAGAAAAGCTATCATTTGTTCTTTGGGGTAGAAAGCAAAGAAGATATTTAGGAAGGGTGAGAGACCCCTGTCACATCTAGACTGGAGAAAACGTTTCCCCCAAGAACCAACAAAATGCTAGGCTTAGTGGAGAGGGAAGGCTGCTGAATCCCAGGACCACAGCAAAGGAAGAAAATGCTGCCCTGGAGTTCACAGGAGTCTGTGAAAATCGAGGAGTAAAAAGACCTCTATAGGGTTTTGACATTCCTATTAGAGTCGCCTTTGCTATTCATAAACAGCAACTCAAGAAAAGCCTCAGTAAAGATTTGTATTCCTCTCAGCACTTCACACAATTCCTATATCCAAAGGCTGACAGCTTTATGTCTGTTCCATTCATACCAGGATGGGCCAAGGCAAGCCCCCTAGACCTCTCCCAAGTTTTTGTGTTCCACTGGTCAGATCTCTCCTTGTCTTGGGCAACCAGGTGATAGCTCTTAAATGCTATGGGATTATGGGAATTCTCGTTCTTAAAATCCTTCTAGGCCATTCCATCATACATCACCGAAATGATGACGTATGTGCTCCTTAACAGACATAAAACCCTAACGTGGTCCTGACGATCTCCCCAGCCTTACTCCCAACTCTCACTCCCCTTGACTTTGTCTTCTGGCAACATTGCACTACTTACAGTTCTTCAAACATACTGGTTGTTTCCGTGCTTCTGTACCTTTGCTCATCTACTGAATTCTCTAAGCCTGAAACACCCTTTCCCCTATCCCTTGCTTCTCTGCCTTCTCTTAATTTCAAGTCACCGTTAGTGAATGAGCTCAGATATCATCTTTCCCTTCAGAAACTTTCCCGTAACTCCTGGGTTGCACAAAGAGCTCCTGTAGCAACTGTTGAGAGATACAGCTAAAGATATCTGTCTTGATATCACATTTTATTGACATTGTCTTTTTACGTCTCAGCCTACCCATTGTCCTGTCAACTCAGGCTGCTTTGACAAATTGCCATAGACTGACATAGAGAAATAGACATAGACATATGCCATAGACATAGAGAAAATTATTTCTCACAATTGTGGAGACTGGGAAGTCCAAAATCAAGACACCAGGCAGTTCAGTTCCTGGTGAAGTCCCTCTTCCTGGATCATAGTAGTCTGTCTTCTCATTGTATCCTCTTACAGCAGGAGAAGATAAGTCATCTCTGTCATGGCCCTTCTTATAAGGACAGCAATCCCATTCACAAGGGCTCCACTTCATGTTCTTATTATTACTCAAAGGACCAACTCTAACATATGAATTTGAAGATGATAAAAACATTCAGTCCTTAATACCTGAAAAGGTTTGTGTTCTATTTCTTTTGATATCCCCAACCCCTAGAATAGTTTCAGCCCAAAATTAGGTTCTTAAAAAACATGTTGGGGTGCCTGGGTGGCTCAGTGGGTTGAGCCGCTGCCTTCGGCTCAGGTCATGATCTCAGGGTCCTGGGATTGAGTCCCACATCGGGTTCTCTGCTCAGCAGGGAGCCTGCTTCCTCCTCTCTCTCTCTGCCTGCCTCTCTGCCTACTTGTGATCTCTCTCTGTCAAATAAATAAATAAAATCTTTAAAAA
Organism: Mustela lutreola; assembly: GCF_030435805.1. Taxonomy (NCBI): domain Eukaryota; kingdom Metazoa; phylum Chordata; class Mammalia; order Carnivora; family Mustelidae; genus Mustela; species Mustela lutreola. The sequence goes on along the minus strand of NC_081302.1, from coordinate 27,989,956 downwards.
ACAAACAAACAAACAAACAAAAAACATGTTGAACAAATTCATGTACATAATGTCCTCATTAATACCAGTAACAGAATTATAACCTCTGGTTTTACTGAAGACCATCATTTATTTAATGTGATTTCTTTTGTTTCTCCAAGAACTGTTTCCTCTACCTTCCTCTCTGATAATTTCAATAATCGATAGAATATTCCTAGAAAAGTTAAAGGACAGAGTTGATGAAGAATATAGCAAGACAAGAAAAAGAAATATGAAGGAGTAGTGTTCCTGCAAAATGATGAGTCACAGTTGGAGACATTTGCAAAATGAAGGAGGAAAGAGTGGGCAATGAGAAGTCTCAATTATGGTGCGTGATTCAGCCACAGATTAGAATGCTGTATCTTACTTCCAGGTTCCTTCACTTCTATTTTAGCTGTGCAGATCTGACTTCCTGAAGTAACCTATTTCTAGTAACATATATTCAGCCCTGACATGTATAATTCTTGCCATGGGCCACATCAACCTGTGACAGAGAAAAACTAGACTTCTGACAATGCTTGATGTGAGAGCCTTAATTTCTGAGCTGCTCAGGAAGTAAGTATGGCAAGGGCCTTGGCGGAAGACCCCAAGCCAATCACAATTCCCCAAGAGTATTGGCCTTTTCCCCTCTTTGCACCAACTCCACTAACACTCCTCTATCTTTAACTGGGGAAGAAGGAGGATCAAAAAGCTGAGAGCAGAGTTTAGGTGATAGCTTAGCTTAACCCCCCAATTCTATCACCTTCCAGTTTGTATGACCTTCAGTTTATTGGTTAACTTCTCCAAGCTCAGTTTCCTCATCTCAGAAATAGGGACATAATAGTGCCTAACACAGGGTTTTGGTGACAAGTATATGCTGATAATGTATTTGTGATGCTGTTAGCACTATGCCAAGAACACAGTGAGTATATTCAGTAAATGATACACGCATTAATTCTTTCCAGCCGACAGGAATCCATTTTGGCCCATGATGACTCACTGGGTCGTGTAACATGAGGCCAGACACCAACATCTTCCTTCTAGGTGGCTTCTGCTGTGTCTTCCAGGTAACCAAGTTTGCAGCAAACTCTGCCACAAAGGCCCTAGTGAATGAGCCCTGGAAGGCCATGTGGTAGCCTTCTATAAAATATATACCTATGGAATTGGGTGACATCTGCTGATTCTGCTAGGTAGATTTGTCTGTCTTTAACTGTGCAATGTTTTCCTGGTCTCTTCTACTACCATATAGGAGGATTCCATTTAGACTACCTTAGTGTACCTTGGATGGGTATCTCCCAAGGTCTTGGCAAAGTTTAACCTTGACTTGTGACATCTCTATGACTCATTTTGTTGGGAAATGACATAGAAACCCAACCAACAGTCAAGCAGCACACTACTAAGACTGCCAGAACAGGCTTTGTAAAAGAGAAATATTCAGAGATAGGAGTAATAGCACATGTATGATTTTTCCACTGCCTAGAGCATCCTGGAGCAGTACACGGGGCTCTAGAAGGTCAGTCTCCAGAAGAGAAACCTCAGATCTTTGAACTGAGTGACTGGAAAATAACAGCTCCTCCCTGGCACAGTCAGGGACTGAAATCCAATAGAAATTTCCTGGGTGAAAATTTCCAGCCCTGGTTCATCAGCCAAACACTCATGGTTAGAGAAGCAAACACTTGGGGGTCCCAGCTATCTGGTTGCAGCTATATGACATGGCTGGGTGGTGCCATGGCTTGTAGGATTCATGGTTGGGGTAACACCAGCCCTATAATCAGGGGGGTTGAAGTCCCAGCTTGCATGATATGGGAGACGTGCAACATTTTTCACTGCATCAGCCCTCTATCAGGATCCAGGGCCTGAACCACTTAGCTATTGCTGCCTTCAGGGAACTTTGCAGGAGGAAAGCCCTTAGGTGATTAGTATAGGACAAGTTAAAACCTGATCTTTCAATGAATTTAATCCTTATGTGGTTCTAACTCATTAGCATCTGGTGGGCCCAAGTAAAATTGACTAATTAAATTCAACCAGACTGATTGACTTCCTACAAAGTCACTGACACTCCTCTCTCTCTATAGTAAAAGTGATCATTAAGCCTATGAGTCAGGGGCTCCATCTAACACCCTAATGCAACCCTAGTGCCCCTGCTACTGCTTTTGTTGAGTGAACGAATGAATGAACCCTCAGTTATGGAATTTAGACTTCACTCTTGGTTGCCTTTGACTTGAAAGGGGATTCAAATGTGTTTGTTATTTGTTTATTGTTTCTTGAAGTCATTATATTACCATAATAAGGGCTAGTATTATGTAAAATGGTCTACGTTTTTATACCATACCTCTCTACCACAGCTGTTACACAATACCCTGGTATCTACTTGCTGTCTTTATAGAGTTTCTTTAGAAAATATAGTCTTTGATTTGGTGAGAATTGAAGAAATGACAGCAGGATGAAGGGCCTGTGCGCTGGCTGGACTTAGTGGCTCTCTTAGTGAATAGAATATGAAAAGGGAAAAATAGTAGCCTTGCAGGGGAGAAACCTGGCACTCATTATCTTAACCAAGTGATCAAGGGAAACATCAGTGTGGTAGAGCACTTTGATGTCATCTACCCTCTGATAAACCTCTGTGACATTCTGTTCAAAACCCATAACCCTACTATACGGCAGAAACTTCAGATAAACCAACACTGAAGAACATTCTACAAAACACCTTACCAGGACTCATCAAAAATGTCAAGGTCATTAAAAACAAGGAAAGTCTGAGCAACTGTCACAGACCAAAGGAGCCCAAGGAGACATGATGACTACATGGAATGTGTCCTGAGTTAGATCCTGAAACAGTAAGAAGGACCTTAGGGAAAACAATTGAAATCAAACAAAGTGTGGAATCTAGTTAAGGGTAATGTCCAAATATCAGGCTCTTGGTTGTACCAAATGGACCACAGCGCTGTCAGATATTAACAGTGGGGAAACTGAGTGAAAGCTGTGTGGGAATGCTGCTCTATCATTTCTTTCTTTTCTTTTTTTTTTAAAAGATTTTATTTATTTATTTGACAGAGAGAGATCACAAGTAGGCAGAGAGGCAGAGAGAGAGAGAGGAGAAAGCAGGCTCCTCACTGAGCAGAGAGCCTGATGCGGGGCTCGATCCCAGGACCCTGGGATCGTGACCTGAGCCGAAGGCAGAGGCTTAACCCACTGAGCCACCCAGGCGCCCCTGCTCTATCATTTCAACTTTCCTGCAGACCTAAAACTATTATGTGTTTTTTTCAAAACTGAATGCTACTTGAGTTTACATAAAGGTGTTTAGAGCCACTTGACGGAAAGCCAGCAAGAATACAGTGCCTAAAACAGGTCCTGGCGCACAGAGAGCAGCTGACAATCCCTGTTGAATAAATTTAATGGTTATAAAATATTTATGCATCATAGAAGCTATTTATTAGCAATTAAAAAGAGTTTCAAAAATCCTTAAATTGTAAAGTTATGGAAGAAGTTACTCAAAAGGAGGAAAAACAATGTTTTCATTTACTGAAAGTTTCCAAAAGATATTCAAACCAGGATAATTTAAGGAAAGTTACAGAGGAGGGGGCATGTGCAATCGGTTAGTGAGCTGCCTAGCCAAACGGAACATTGCTGTGAGGGAAAATGGAGAGGATCTGATTAAAAGTAGGTATATTTTCTTCCGTGAACTTTTAAAATTGATACCATTTCCTCTTCTGCCTTTTGTTTGTTGTGGTGGGCTCTAGTCTTCTTCCTTTCTAATATATATATATATATATATATATATATATATATATATATATATATATATATTCCACCCCCCCGTGGCCTTTCTCACATTTCATTCTTTTTTCTTCCTTACTTCTCTGATTATCTTCTGTCTTTTTCATTTCTCATGACCCAGCAGCCCCAGGCTGAAGGTTGATTCCCTTTCCTGTGAATGACTTAGCTTCCTGTCTTCGGTTCTCTGACACCTGGCTTTGGGTCTTCCCATAGCTTATTTGCATTTTTGTAGGGACACTTGCGTGCATCTAGGAAGTACTTTGTGATTCTTTTTTCTTAGGCTGTCTATATCTGAAAACAGATGCATCTCATCAGGTTTGTTAATTTACAAATCTGAAAAACAGTGTTAATTTGGTGGCAGAACATATTTCCCTATGAGTCAAGTAGCGGTAACAGTGCTGTGCTCACTTAAAATAAAAGCAGAGTTATGTGAAAAGACAAATACATTTTTATCCTTTTCTTTAAAATATATTTTTTAAAACCTTCGTCACTTTCGATATTTTATTACCCAAGGAGTCAGAAAACTCAGTTTTGGGTCTCCTACCTGGGAGACTCTGGACAAGTCATTTAATTCTTCAAGTCTCCCTGTGCCTAGTGGTAAAATGGAAATGATCTATATAACATTTGACATGCACAGAGAAACAGTCAATCCTGATGCCCTTTCCAGATGTAAGATCTATGATTCTAAGCTTGAATCAGTATGGGGGGGGGAGGGCGCTTCTATGCACATTTTACTTTGCAAGGCAGTGAAGAGGGAGCTCCACTGAGAGTTATAGAGCATCTAAGAGAGCTTGTCCATTTGACCCACAAGATATGGAAAGTTGAGGGGAGAGAGGTGCTGGAGGTTTCGCTGTGCTTCAAGATCAAGCACTACTGTACCACTAATGTACCAGTTCATATGGGGATGGGGCTCTCTACCAGTCTGTAGACAAACGTGATCACGTCCCTCTGAATCTACTAATGAGAAATCCCTAATCACACACCTGTGTTGATCAGTAATTTGTACATTTGAGTCGAATTTTTCAAGAAGAAAGAAGTATGTGTTTAGCTTTGCTTATATAATCTATGTTGCTGCTAAGGTGTAAGTCTAAATATTTATAGAACCATTTATTGATACATTATTATTTGTAGGAAAAAGGTTTAACTCTTCTCTTTTATTGTCAGTCTGCCTGCCAAGCAGCCCTGGGACTGCATAGTTACAATTTCACAATCTGTGGTTATCCCTTTGTTTTATTATTATTCTTTTTCGTAAACTAACTATGTAATTAGCCAACGTTTTTGGCAATCTGTTTCACTGTTAAACAAAATGAAAATTTCTTACTTTTTTTTTTTTTTGTTTTGTTTTGGATAGTAAAGCATAGAACTCACAGTTAATGAAGAACAGTAGAGACTTTTCACAGTGTCATTATTTCATTTGTGTGCACAAAGTGACCATTTCATTTTCCTACTGCCTAGGCATATCTCCTTCCTGAGAGGAGAAATTTTAGTAGTATGTTGCTTTCCATGATTGGACTTACTCTTAAGTATTACTTGATTCTCTTTAAGATTTTATTTATCCATTTGAGAGAGAGAGAGAAAGAGAGAGAGAGAGCGAGAGCACAAGCAGGGTTGGGGGCAGAGAGAGAAGCAGACTCCCTGCCCAGCAGAGAGCCTGAGCAGGGACTTGATCCCAGGACCCCAGGAGCATGACCCGAGTGGAAGGCAGACACTTAGCAGACTGAACCACCCATACGCCCCTATTATTTGATTCTGTCCTCATACTAACCCTATGATGGATAGAATAATATTATTATACCTATTCAACTTAAGAGGGACTAGAATAAAAATTTTATATAGATGTAAATGGCAAAAATTTGGGATAAACATAAGTATTTTTTGTTTCCTTTTTTGGTAATTTTTTAAAAATTTGAGTATAGTCAACACACAATGTTATAATAGTTTCAGATGTACAACATAGTGATTAAACTTGTCTATATAGTATGCTATGCTCACCACAAGTAGTTATATCTGTCACTATTCAATGGTATTATAACATCACTGATTATATTCTCTATGCCATACATTTTATTCCTGTGTCTTATTCATTCCATAACTGGAAGCCTGTTTCTCCAGCTCTCCTTTACCCCTCTTGACTGTGGCAACAATCAGTTCTCTGTATTTATAGCTGATTCTGCTTTTTGTTTGTTTATTTGTTTATTTTCTATTTTAAGCTCCACATATGAGTGAAATCATATGGTGTTTGTCTTCCTCAGTATGACTTATTTCACTAAGCATAAAATCCTCTGGGTCCATCCATATTCTTCCAAATGGCAAGATTGCATCCTTTTTTATGGCTATATAATATGTGTGTGTGTGTACCAGAAGTTCCTTATCTATTTTCTATTGATAGGCACTTAGGTTGCTTCCATTTCTCGGATATATTAACTAATGTTGCAACAAATATAGAGGTGCATATATCTTTTCCAATCAGTGTTTTTATTTTCTTTGGATAGACATCCAGGGGTGGAATTACTGGATTTTAGGGTATTTCTATTTTTAAATTTTTTTTTTTTTGAGGAAAATCCACATTGTTTTTCACAGTGGCTGCACCAATTTACATTCCCACCAGTAGTGCACAAGAGAGGATGCCTGGATGACTCAGTCAGTTAAGCATCTGCCTTCAGCTCAGGTCATGATCCCAGGGTCCTGGGGTCAAGTCCCTCAATGGGCTCCTTGCTCAGAGGAGAGCCTGCTTCTCCCTCTGTCTGTCACTGCTTCTGCCTGTATTCTCCTCTTTCTCTCTCTGACAAATAAATAAATAAAATCTTAAGAAGAAAATAGTGCACAAGGGTTTCTTTTTCTCCACATTCTTGCCAATACTTGTTATTTCTTCTCTTTTTCATTTTAGCTGTTCTAAAAGGGTATAGGGTAATACCTCACTGTGGTTTTGATTTGCATTTCCTTGATGATTAGTGATATTGAGCATCTTTTCTTATGTCTGTTGGCTATCTGTGTGTCTTCTGTAGAAAAATCCTTATTCAGGTCTTCTGTCCATTTCTTAATCAGATTGTTTGTTTTTTGATTCAACATGAATATTTAAACTTAAGGTATTTTACCAATCATGACAGTTCATTTATTGGAACACTATATAGTCTTTAAAAATGGTTCATAGAAAAATATTTGTGACTAATGCATATACATTGACATGGAAAGTTTCAGTATGTTATCATAAAATTATTTGTCCAGTATTCTCTATTTTTAAAATGTGCATTGATGTATAGATATTTATGTCTAGAAATAAATATTTGAAAAGATACCTTGGAAAATGAATCAATACAGCAAACTGGTCACAAGAATGAGTTTGCAATGAAATAGATCCAATTATGATATCTGGATATAATCACATAATCGTTGACTGTATAATTTTGATTCAATTATCTGTTCACCCTAAGTCTGTGTCCTACTCTATATAAAGTAAGGATAATAGTAACCTTCTGTGAGGATTCAATAAGGTGGTTCCCATAAAACCAAGTCTAGTTGTGCACTAGCATAGCAGCATTCAATAAATACAGCATTCAATAAACTCTACAATGTTAACACAAACTCTCTGGGTCACTGGCTATGAACGGGTTTGATATTGTTTCTCTTCTATGCATTTTCTGGTTCCTTTTTTTTTTTTAAATTGTTTTAAAGATTTTATTTATTTATTTGACAGAGAGATCACAAGTAGGCAGAGGCAGGCGGTGGTGGGGGAGCAGACTCCCCACCGAGCAGAGAGCCCGATGCAGGTCCCTCAATCCCAGGACCCTGAGATCACGACCTGAGCTGAAGGCAGAGGCTTTAACTCACTTTTCTGGCTCCTTAAAATGATTTAAAACTTTAATTTTATCTTGTTTTGACTTCGAAGAACATGACCAGAATGAGACTCTGTCTCTTGGCTCTGAATGTGGTCTTATTTCCATAACATTCGTGTCATTTAGCTGAAAATGTGACTGGGGGATCTAGGAAGTGGGTAAGAACTTGGGCCCTGGGGTCGGCCTGCCTGGGCTCCATTCTATCTGTGTGACCTGGTGCATGTTACTTAACCCCTCTCAGCCTCAGATTGTACATCTTTAAAAAAGGGATAATAGGAAGCTTATCATACAGTTACTGTGAGAACTGAATGAGATAAGGCATACAAAGTGCTCAGCTGAGTGCTTGGCATGTAGTATATTACATTATGACTCCAAAATATTTCTCAAGTCTGTTGAGTCTGCATTTAAGCATTGTAACATTATTTTAGTCATTGGTAGAAAAAAAACAAATACAGATCTGTGGCTTATACAGATCTTTGCCTATGAACTGGACAAGCTTCCTTATGCTGCTAAATTAGTCTTGATTTTCACAAATGGGCTTAAAAACATGTTATGAGGCATCCCGGATATTTAGATAATCTGGACATGATTAATATATACATATTCGTGAGCATTTCTATTGTTCACCTTTCCTAAAGTCAAAACTCCATTTGAAAGTCCATGGCATATATTACAAAACCTCTCCACCTTGTCCCTACCCATTGCACCACAGGCAGCTCCCCACCCCCCCGCCCCCATGCACACTCAAAGCCTCAACTCTGCAATCCTTTCAAAGTCTTTCTTGCTTCTGAGTTTTGAATACATACTTCTTCTGCCTAGAACACTTTTGTCTTTCTTTCCCTCTGCTAGACCAACAACGGGTAGTGACTTGTATTCAGTCACAGGTCTCCACTTAGATGCCACTTCTGCCGAAAGTCTTCCTCACCACCAAGCAGGGAACCTGGGACTCTCCTGTGTTTTCCCATGGCGCAGCATGGCTCTCAGTCCTCCGCATGTCTTAGTGAAAGGTCCTCTCTCCTGTCTGATTCCACACTAGTAAATAATGACAGTGGGGTTTGTGTCTAGGCCATCGTTGTATCTACATCAGTCACAGTACCTTACAGCATATTGGATATCCAAGAAGTAGTTGTTGGATGTGTGATTTTTAGCTATGTGTTCTTCATTGGTTCTGTGCTGCATAATAGCATTTATGATGGAGAAAGAAAGGAGAGAGAGAGAGACAGAGGGGAAAGGAAAGGACAGGAGAGGAAAAGGAAAAGGAAAGAAGAGAAAAAGAAAGGAAGGTTGGTGATGGATGGGATTGTTCCGCTAGCAGGATGATTTTCTTTTGGAATATTAGGCATGAATTCCATTAAAATGTACTGAAATTGTTTCAGTGGAAGAATCAAGCAGTTATTCATCTTTGTTTCTCATACTTAGAAGCATATATCTATAGCTAGATATGGCAGTGACATTGAATTTAATAGGCTCCCAACATACAAATAAATATATACATATATATGTATATATATATAAGATTATTATATAATGTCTTTGAAGAACAGATAGATGTTTTTTCTCCATTAAGAATTCTTTTGAAGAGTCGGTACTGTACATAAATGTGTACATACATATAATTTTTTACAGCTGTCTCATATTTGAAAGTAAAGCCATTTCCTTTCAAAATTAGACATCTATTCAAGACAGACAACTACTTTTAATGGTAACAGATTTTGGAGTTATTCTAAAGCACTATTATTGCATTATTGATGCTTGACTTGTAAGAAACTATACAAGATTGTTGGAAATGTCAAATAGCCACTTCCAAGCCTCGGCTTTCACACTGAACACAGCCCTGCCTTTATTACTGATGACACATATTCATCACTGAGACTTTTAAAAAGGTATCTTTTGAGAATATCTGTGGGGTCTGTAAGTGTACTCCTTTATTAAAAATTTAAAAATGAAAGACTTAATAAGCCAGTTAATAGTTCTAGAGCTAGGGATAGGTCTCTGGCAAAATTGTAAAGAAGTGTAATTTGCCTTTGGTGCTCTTACATCCTTCTTTGAAGACTTTTAGCATCTTTCCCAAGTTCTGGGGACTTCCAGCTCCCCTCTGGAGCCATCTCCCCCTGGTCATTCTAATGGACTTCCCCCATAGCCCATCCCCTCGGCATCAAGGCTGGTGCCAGACAGAGCTGCCACTCCTACCTCCCATTGTCAATTTCCACAGAAAATGTAGCAGCCACACAAACAGAGTCCAGGAGGGCCCCACTCTTACTGATCCTGCCACAGCAGGAAAGCATAGTGAGACTGTGGGAATGGGAGAGAAACTGGCAGGATGTCCTAGGATCTAGGTTCTAGCACCCCACATTTGTTCTCTGAAGTGTGTTTTCTTCCTGCTTCAGTGATGTATTTTCTCTAGGTTCCTACTGTTCTGTTGGATTTCAGGCCACCAGCCTTTGTGTCTTCTGTTTCTTGACAGTCTGCTGCCCTTGTCTCTGACCATACTAGAGATTTCTCTTTGTCCCTTCTGTGCTCATCTTTCTGATCTTGTCCCAAGCCCTTCAGCAAACATCTGGACTTTACATCTCAACCCTGAAGTTGTACCTTGACTCTCAGTATCTGAACTTTGTGTTCGGCCAGATGACTTCCATTTCTAGTCTAGATTCCCTGTTACTAAACTTATTAGCATGGATTCCTTTCCCTATAATTCACATGGTTCACATTAGGCCAGCTGAATCGGTGATCTGATTTTCACAAAGTTTTATGTGATCCGGCATCAATGCTAATATCATATCATGCATCTTTCCTGGAAATCAATGGTGAGGCCCCATAAAGAAGTGGTGGGTGTGAAAAACATTTTTAAAAAAAAATCTGTTTCTACTTTGATTAAGCCATTGATAGAAAGAGAGTGGTTTAAAGTGGAAAAATTTGTGGCTCAGAAGCAGGACAAAAACGTATGTCTAGTTGCTCTGCTTCAGAGTAGGGCATCAGCTTAGGGAAATGTAAGTGACATTCTTCCATTTTTCCCACATCCCACTGAGAGCGTTCAAGTGACGATATACACACTATTGGTGATGGTTGGAGTTGCCACACTTTTGCTCTCATCTGTAGCTTCTTTTGTTTTCTATCTGTAAATATTCACAAATTGAATGTTGGTTAAGTAGAAATACTTCTGTATCGAAACCCTATTTCTATTAACCAAACAACCGTTCTTTTAGACATCATCCTTAGATATTTGGCTCTCTGAACACTCTGCTCACAGCTTAGAAATTTAAAAAAAGAAAGAAGAAGTAGAATAGTATAACAGTAAGCATGTTGAAATGTGGCACCAGACAGCTATCACACCCTGCCTGGGGGGAAGGGATGCAGGCAAACAAAACAAAACAAAACAAAAAAACAAATCGGGGTTATTTCATATAAAGACAAAAAAAAAATGATTATGTCTCTCAAAGGATGATGAGGGCATTTTAGCCTTGTAGGACAATTAAGTAATTGAGATTAAATTAGGTTCATGCTCTCTTTGAGGAGATAGACAAATTTGCAATCTATTGGGGACTGTCTCCAGCCTCTCTTCTCCAAAACCCTCCTCCACCCTGCAACCAGAGCTCTGTTTCTAAGACACAAATGTCATCCCGTCATTGCCCTGATTAGAACTTTCCAGTGGTTACCTCCCTTTTGCCTACAGGATAGTAATCTAAACTTTTCAGCCTGATGTACAGAGCTCTTCAGTCAGACTGTAATTTATATTTCTTAACTGGGCTTCTACCACTTCTCCACAGGATAGAGCCTAGGTATCAGATTTAAGACTTAGAGAAGGCCCTGGAAATAGCAACCATAACGCATACATCACACGATTGTTTGCTATATTCCATGTATGAGGCTAATAGCATTTTGAACACTATGTCACTTACATAATATTAAAAAATATGGAGGTTGATTTTTTTTTTGTAGATGAGGAAACAAAAGCTCAAATTAAGGGTAACTAACACATCCAGGAGCTGATAGCTAGTAAGTAGACAACTAAGTCAACATTAAGTGCAGGTCATCCAATTCCTGGTAGATAGTGGTCTCAAGCCTTTGTCTGTGAACCCCATGGGCATCTGTGGGCATTCTCCCACAAAAAAATGCCTCCCATTTTGCCTTCATATAAATCAGGATTTAAATATGTACATATTTCAGTAGGAGAGATTAAGATGATTTCTACATGTTGCTCAGCAAAATTTACTGTTCAAAGGGGCATCAGGTAAATGTGTAACAAGATGTGTCGTCTTTTTGATGGGATAGACAGCAAACAGAGGTCCTGATCCACTTCAGGTAATTAAAGGGTCTGTGACACATCTTGAAAGTGAAGAGGTATGAATTCCAGGGCCCTGGCAGAATTCCAAGCCACATAATTATACCTTGTACTTTCTACCTAAAAATTTTTCTCAGACTTTCAGCTGAAAAATAAATTCGTCACTTCCCCTACTAAATATTGCCACTGTGGCTTGTGAGACATCATTGTGTTTCTTTAAGCAGACCCTTCCTCTATTTCATTGAAGTTTCCCCTGTAAAGTGGCCCAGAATTAAAGGTACTGTTTTACAAATCTTTCCATACACTGTTGGATAAATATGGTATCGCCAACTCAATCCCAGGAAGGAGATAGATAGGTGATAGATAAAACAGATTAATAGATACGCAGGTATTAAAAACATATGAAAGTCAAAGTAGTAGAAAATTGTTAAGTATTGGATTTCTTTGAATTACTGCATAAATGGTTCATTTAAACTATAACTCACCTCTTGCACAACTGGTAGTTCTAACCTGCCATCGGGATGGTTGTCAGCAGGAGGAAATAGAAGAATTATTTTAACTGTAACTGATTGAAATAAAGATCAAAGGTCATTTGCAAGTGTCTTTCTGAACTGGATTATGCGTAGCTTTCAAGTGTAATTGAAATTTATTTCAGATAATTATACTAGAAGTGTTGTAACAAATGGTACATAATGTAGATGTCTCTTTATTAAAATTGATTGCATCTTTTTTACACTGTAAATGTGAGTAGAATCCTTGCTAAATATTCATAGAGATGAAGCATAGAAACAGGAAAAAAAAGAAATTAGTATGATTATACTGTCATTTGAAATGAACCACTAATCACATTTATTAAAATTACCTACTTTATTAAATTAGTGAAATGCTAGCATTTATTGAATAATGTCTCCAACCCTATGCTAAGTGCTTTACATGCGTCGTCTGAGAAGAGGACTCTGGGCTTTGCTGAACTGCCAAAGGGGGAAAATGGGTCAAGAGTATCCACTCATTTTACTGTTAAAGAAGAAGAATCAAGTAATTCCAATATTACTTTTTAATTTCCAAATAAACACATTGTATAATGGCATAGCTTCAAATTTTAAATTAGTTTATGAATAAAACAACATTTCAAAGGAATGTTGCACTTGTAATGAGGCTGCTTAGTAGAGGAAGAAGGAAAAGATGATTAGAGTAACCACAAGCTGGATGAATGATCTGTAAACAATAATTGCTTTGATACTATAAAGCCATATCTCATTCCAGGTCAAGAAATCTCTAGGTTTTCAATTTTTTAAAAAAAATCTGAAAATCTGTGCTAATCCACATTTTGTAGGTTTGATTCTCTTAACCATAACAAGACTCCTTGTTGGTATGATTAGCTTAGTCTGTAAAAAGCATGATAAAAAGCTATACCAGGAATTATACTCCCAAACTAACCATCATTATGCAAAACTGTGCAAAATGATCTACAGGGGTTTCATTGTAGAATGTATGTTGTTCATACTTGATCTGCTGTGTGTACATGTGTCCATATACTTAACTACTATGTTTTTTTCCAAAGGAGCAAAACAGCCAGTATTAAGCAGTTTCTATTTGTAAACTGACATTTTGATTTTTCAAAAATCAGTCTTTTAGGATTTCATTGTTCTGTTTCATTTCTATTAGTTCACAGTTATCTTTATAAGATGCACCTTGTTAATTGTTGTTTTCTTCTTTGTGAAATGGTCAGTGATACTCACAAAATGCTCTCAAACTGTGAATTACAGAAGCCTTTGATGAAGATAATAAAGATCAAATAACATGCTTTTCCTTTTCCAGACTGAATTTCTTTCCAAGGTTTCGTTTCAATCAATCCCATTATTGCTACCCATGCATTTTTGTCATTCCGACAAAAAATAAAATTCTTCTTCGTCTTTTTCTAACTTGTTAGATAACTGTGTTAGCCATTAGAATCTTTTTCAATTTATACTTTTTAATGGAAAGATATTAATTTTATAACCATTATACTTTGCCCAACAGAGTCATTTTCCTTGGGCAAAAAGATCATGGGTTGTTTGCAGCATTACTGAGATAGGACCAAAACACCAAAACTTTGAAAAAGAATTAGTTATTCTACTTCTTTAGCACATCTTCCCTGTATACAGCACCTTAGTAGCATAAACAATTTTAGAAACAATCTGTGGGGGCACCTGGGTGGCTCAGTGGGTTAAAGCCTCTGCTTTCGGCTCAGGTCATGATCCCAGGGTCCTGGGATTGAGCATCTGCTCTTTGATCTTGGCTCAGGTCATTACCTCAAGGTCCTGGGATCAAGCCGCATGTGAGGCTTCTTTTTCAGTGGGGAGTCTGCTCGAAGATTTTTCTCCCTCTCCCTCTGTCCCTCTGCCTGCTCAAGAACACTCTCTCTCTTCCTCTCTCCCCACCTTTTCCTCCCTCTCTCTCAAATAAATAAGTAAATTAAAAAAAAAAAAAAAGTCTGAAAAGTAGCAACAACAAGCTTTAAAGACAGTATGAAGTAGTAAAATATCAGAGAATTCAGTTTTATAAGACCTGGTTTATAGCCTTGCTGTAGGTTAAGTAGTCAACTCTTCTGGGTCTCATTTCTGTGTTAGGAAAAGATACAATGCAAAATTAGGTGAAGCTGAAATTAGGTGAAGCAAAATTAGCTGAAGTTCATCTTAGCAATTTAAACTTTTATCAACCTATTTGTTGGTTGTCTTTCTTCTGTAAGTGGATTAACTCTAGTCAGGATTCTTTAGGCTGCAAGAAATAGAGACTCTAACAGTGACAAACTACCCCAGTTTGCTGGAGATAAAGAGGATTCCTAATAAAACCAGGATGGTCACATAAAAATTGGAATGGTTAATCACTCTACTCTGTCCAGATTGTGCCAGAAAAAAGGAGTTTATTGGGAGAACATGCTGGATAGAATGTAGGAAAGCTTAATAAAACCTCAAAGCAACCATCATCACTTAGTTCTATAGCCCAGCTCCTGATCTTCTCTTTGTCTTTCTGTCATGGTGTCTCCTTTTTCCATATTTCAACCCCATGCCCCTCTGTCCACTAACTTCGTTTGTTTAATATTTGTTTCTGTTCCTGCACAACTTTAATCTTTATGAAGATGTAGACTTTGTGATTACATCCTTTCTGTAGAGCTAGGACATAGATTTTTAATTTCAAATGAGCTATAAAGAGGCTGTTTTTAGATTCAAATGGGCCATGGCCAGAGGTGGACAAAGAAGTTAGGTCACGTGTGACTGAATGCTGGGATTTTGGAGCGCAGAGCCAGTGTGTTTGGACTAGTCCTTAGATGGAAACATGAGTAGGGAGTGCTTTAATTCATATTTAGTATACCATTTTCATTACTACTCACTATTGCCTCTATTCGTTCAAGTTTATTCTCTGATGCAAGTTCATGTACAAGTGTGAAATACAAGCATAGCACTTTTTGCTCTGTAGCCAAATGCCTTCAAATGATCTCAACATTTTATAGCACAGCCTATTCTTCTAGTACTTCATTTTGAAGCCTTCCTTGAACATCCAGCCATCTGGTTCCAAACTTCATGATCTGATCTTAGAGGCTTCCAACTGCCATTTTCAAGGAAAGGCATATCACACACATATCACAATTCTCCAGGTTTTCCTACTTCATTCACAAGGCTTATTCCTTCATCAATAAGGTGACTTGTTCATAGCATTCCAATTTTATAAAGTACAAAGCCTTTTTCTCAAATACTTTGAAAAAAAGTACTGTTTGGAAAAAAAAAGTGTAACATGGGTTTCAACGGTTAAGCTTAAAATCTTACATTCCTCAAATTACCTATAATTACTTAGAAAAAATATATGATTCATAACAAATTTCTATGCATTGGTGTAAGAAAAATAATCATAACTGAAACTTCTGATTTGGTAGCTTTTACTGTATTTGAGCTCTACAATAAAACAAACAACAAGTTCTATTCCTGCCAGAAAACCCTCTCTTTTGCTCTTTCTTTGCATAATGTGATTACTGATCCATTTCTGCTTCTCATCTCAGGGCTTTAATTTGCTTTGACTATTATTTAGATTAATATAGTAGAATCAAATTTTAGGAAATACTATTTCAATAGAGATTTATTTATATTACATATAGGAAAATAGCCAGAAAAAGGAAAGCTGTAATTATAACTGATGTATTTTATCCTTTATAATTATCAAAACCAATAACATCTGTCTTCCCAAGAAATGTTTCAGATGCATTTTCAATTTCCATTTGTCAAGAAAATCTCCTTTTAAGAATAAGGCATGCATTAGGCATAAGTGATAATTTACTGGATTTCTACTGCTATTCTAAAATAGCCATCAATAATAGCCTTAATAAAATGTATGACTTACACTCTGGCATCCAGTTAGAATTTATTAAACTGAAAGAACTGAGGTGACTCATTGATTCACAGAAAATGCCCTCTGAAATACTTATTTTATAATCAGCCAGGTACATTCAACCTTCAGACATACACATCATCAATCACTCAAAAGATATAAATAAATAAGAACTATTCATTTATTGGGTGAATATAAACATTCATCTGTAAGTCCCTGATGCAGTTTTGTAAGCTCAAGACCACAATTCATGGACAGCTTCAAAATTTTCCTGAACTAGTAAATGAAAGTCTCCTACTGGTTACATCGACTTTGCCATGTGTCAATTTTATTCAGGTAAAAATTGGTTTGCTTTGTAATCAATATATGTTTTTCATTTGTCCTTTGCACAACTACCCTAGAGAGGCCTTCATCACTTTCAACTAGACTATTTCCCTCCAAAATACTAAAGTTCTCTATAGTTTCATCCCTCCATAATCCACATAGTGTATTCTGCCACACCGGTTTTCTTAAAACCCTGATCGTAAAATGGAACTCCTTTACCAATGGCATCTAATTTTATATCCAAAAAATAATCTTGAAATACTAAAATTATGAAATCATGAACACCTTAGATGGATGTAATCCCCCTTTATTTATAAAGTATCTGCTTTATTTATCCTAGCATATGCTTTCTTTATCCATTCCATAAATACTTATGGGGTATTTACTATGTTTTAGACTTGAGTGTAGGCCTAAAGATATAGAGATGAACAGAACAGACTATAGTTGCTTCTTTGGACTTTACATTTGAGAGAGAGAGAAAAAAATCAAGGAAACAGAAAAAATAACCAAGCAGTAATAAATGCCTTGAAGAAAATGAAATAATGATGGCAAATGCAGGGCTACTTTTTTTTTTTTTAAGATTTATTTATTTATTTTAGAGAGAGACTTGTGGGGAGGGGCAGAGGGAGAAAGAGAGAGAGAATCCTCAGCCAGACTCTCCACTGAGTGTGGAGCCTGATGCACAGCTCCATCCCATGATCCTGGTATCAGAACCTGAGTGTAAATCAAGAGTTGGATGCTCAACTGACAGAACCACCTGGGTGTCCCTGCATGGCTACTTTAGATGTTCAGTGAAGATGCATTAGTTTCCTAGGGCTGTCATAATAAATGGCATATATGTGGTGGCTTAAAGCAACATAAATTTATTCTCCTATGGTTCTTGAGTCCAGATACCCAAAATCAAGATGTCATCAGGTTTGTGCCCTCTCCGAGGGTTCTAGCAAGGAATTCTTCCTTGCCTCTATCAGGTTCCAAAAATAAGACATTCCTTGACTTTTGATTGCATAACTTCAATCACTCCCTCAGTTTTCACATAGCCTTCTCATCTCTCCATGTCTTTCCTCTGCATGTCTCTTTGAAAACACTTGTCATTTGTTTTAGGTCCACCTGGGTAATATAGTTCATCTTATCTCAAAATCCTTATATACCTCTGCCAAGACCCTTCTTAAAATTAATTCAAATACATAGTCTCCAAGATTATGACATGGACCACCATTCAGTCACTATAGAGGATTTCTCTAAAGAAGTAATATTTCAGTTGAAATCTAAATCAAGAAGCTATGGGAGGCTTAGGAAAAGAGATACCAGGAAGAGAGAAGAGTCAATATAGGGAATCCAAGCAGAACCAAGTTTGATGTATTTGAGGAAACAAAAGCAAATCAGCATGGTTGAAGCTTCATGGTGGCGAGAAAAAGGCATACAAAATGAGTTCAGAGTTCTAAGCTGATCATGGATATCATGATAGATATTTAAAGAGTGCCCCTCTTGTATTGTTGGTGGGAATCCAAACTGGTGCAGCTACTCAGGAGAGCAGTTTGGAGGTTCCTCAAAAAATTATAAATAGAGGGGCACCTGGGTGGCTCAGTGGGTTAAGCCTCTGCCTTCGGCCCAGGTCATGATCTCAGGGTCTTGGGATCAAGCCCCACATCGGGCTCTCTGCTCAGCAGGGAACCTGCTTCCCTCCCCTTCCCCACCGCCTGTCTCTTTGCCTACTTGTGCTCTCTCGCTGTCAAATAAATAAATAAAATCTTTTTTAAAAAGACATTAAAAAAAGAAATAAAAATAGAACTATCCTATGAGCCAGCAATTACATTATGATGTTTTTACCCAATGGATACAAAAATACAGATTCAAAGGGGTGCATATATCCTGATATTTATAGCAGCATTATCAACACTAGCCAAAGTAGCCAAACTATGGAGAGAGTCCAAATGTCCATGGATTGATGAATGGATACACACACACACACACACACACACACACATACATATAATGTATATACACACACATACATATTTAATGGAATATTATTGAGCCTTCAAAAAGAATGAAACCTTGCCATTTGCAACAATGTAGGTAGAGCTGGAGTGTATTATTCTAAGTGAAATAGGTTAGTCAGAGAAAGACTAATAAGTTAGTCAGAGAAAGAGTCACTTATGATTTGTTTCCCTCACACACATATGTGGAATTTAAGAAAGAAAGCAGATGAAATATGGGAAGGGGGAAAAGATAAAAAGGAGAGAAGGAAACAAACCATAAATGACTCTTTTTTTTTTTTTAAAGATTTTATTTTTATTTATTTGACAGAGATCACAAGTAGGCAGACAGGCAGGTAGAGAGAGAGGAGGAAGCAGGCCCCCTGCTGAGCAGAGGGCCCGATGCAGGGCTTGATCCCAGAACGCTGGGATCATGACCCGAGCCGAAGGCAGAGGCCTTAACCCACTGAGCCACCCAGGCACCCCCATAAATGACTCTTAATGACAGAGAACAAACTGAGGGGGGATGGAGGGTGGAGGGTGGTGGGTGGGGAATGGGCTAGATGGGTGATGGGTATTGTTGTGATGAGTACTGGGTGTTGTATGTAAGTAATGAATCACTGAATTCTACTCCAGAAACCAATATTGCACTATATGTTAATAACAACATTTAAATTTAAAAATCATTTAATTTAAAAAATATAGCTCTGCACATAAATAAATAAATAAATAAATAAATAAATAAAGTTCCCCTAACTTCTGCCCCTATTGGGAGTACAACTTTTATGTCTTAGTGAAAAAGAAGCCACTGAAGAATTCTATGCAGAACAATGGTATGTCAAGAATTGTAGTAGTTCCTGTGTGGAGAACAGAGTCTAAGGAGCCAGGAGTAAAAGCAAGGAGACAAGTTGGAAAAATGGTTAAGTAAATAATTAGGTAAGAGACAGATGGGAAAACAGGTAGCTTTAGAAGGGAGAAAAAAAGTAGAGATGCAAGGTATATTTTGCAGTTACAGTTCATAGGATTTGCTGGTTCATACCAGGAAAGTGAGGGTAAGAGACAGATGTAGGATGGTCTGTAGGTTTTTGGTAGATAGTGTTACTATTTCATGAAATGAGAAAGACTGAGAGGAGCATGTTTGCAGTGGCAAAATTAGGGGTTTGATTTTGGCCATTATCCATGTTGAAGTATCAAATAGTTGGTTATAGGAATCTAGCATTAGGCTAAAATGTCAGAGCTGAAAATATAACTCTGGTGGTTATCCTACCTCTCCTTGGACAGGACTGATGATTTCTTAATTTTTAGGAAGTTAGTTATATTGCTGACTTATAATTAGAGCCATTTTATAAACCATACAAGCTCACTGCTTTCTTTAAAGACTACATGCTCTCTCTACTGTGCTGTCGCCTGATCAATAAGCACAACAAAAACAGATTTACCTTTTCTTCACTTTGTCCCCCAAACTCAAGGGTTCTGAAAGACGATTCCAAAAAAGGAATTGAAAAAACTGAAATTATGGCAATATAGTCATCATGATTTATATGGCTTCCCTCAGTATGAAACCACTCTGTAGGAAACTGCACTCCTTTAGATATGTAAGTTCTGGAGTATTTTTTAAAAGATTCTTTGCATTCAAATCTTACATATACTTATACCTACATATGTTTGTGTGTGTGTATGCATAAACATATATATATACATATGTAAGACATGACCTAAATATGTGTGTGTGAGTGTTTAAGACAGATAAACAGGTACAGGTGGAAGAAAGGAAGAAACACATCACTGCTTTAACTAAGGATGCTATGGTAATTATGTGAAGACCTTATACCCACTGACTTAAAGTTGAGAATAAAATTAAGTTTAGTGATTAAACTAAGTTATCGGATTTGGTCTAGGACCCTCAGTTTTACTTCTATGTCGGTAACCATGAAGCACAGTTGTTTCCATGCTAGGGAAACTGACAACATAAAAATGCACAAAAAGCTACGAAGCACCAGCGTGGAGAATACTTGGATATAGAAACAAATAAAGCTATGTGACTTACCTGTCCCTGGGGCCATCACTGGAGAGTGGCAATTACAATCTCCACAGCTGCTTTATCTCTCTGGGAGACCATGTGATATTTGGGCTTTGAAACAAAATACTTGGGTTTGAATCTGGCTCTACCCCTTAGGAATGTGTGACTTTATAAAATTCATATAATTTCTCTGAATCTTTTTTTTTTTTTTTAAGATTTTATCTAACTATTTGACAGAGAGAGGGTGAGAGAGCACAAGCAGGGAGAACAGCAGAGGGAGAGGGAGATGCAGGCTTCCTGCTGAACAGGAGGCCCGATGCGGGGCTTGATCCCAGGACCCCGAGTTCATGACCTGAGCAGAAGGCAGACTCCCAACTGCTTGAGCTACCCAGGCGCCCCCCCACCTTTCTCCGAATCTTAATTTTATTTTCATCTGTAAAATTTTCATAATGTCAATTACCTCATAGGGAGATGGCAAAACGATTCGAAATAGATCTTGATTGGTTTTGGTCAGTTAACATAAAACCCATTTTTGTCAGTTATCAACATAAAACCCAGAAGTGGATTTTCTCCCTTTTGTAAGTTCTCAGAGAATCTGAGTCCACTGACATCGGTTTTAGGAGAATTGGTTAAAATAAAAACTATGGGGAATGACCCAGGAGAAGGTGTTGGATCACAAAAGGAGATTTAAAAGCCTCTGCACCCCCGCCCCCCACAGGAAAAGATGGGAAGAAAGATATGAATCCTTCGGAAGAGGGGACAGTACAGACTTTGAAAAAAGAGAGGAAAACTTTAAAATTCCCTGCTGAGGGTGGCTGCTCTCTAGTGAACGGGACACTAAAGATGCAGGGTGTTGCAAAGGGATCCAATACAACCATAGATCACCGGAGGAAGGTTGTCTGCTTAGAATTCAAAGAATGTCTGTCCACAAAATCAGCTTAGCCTTGGTCTGGTTTGTGTATGGATATGAAAAAGTAAGCTAGTCAAAAAAGAAAGAAAGAAAAAAATAACATGAATGGTTAACTTGAAGAGTGACAAAATGTGGACTTCTCTAGATTAATACTTTGGACATGATCCCTCTGTTTGAGGAAGTTGAGATGGAGCTTTACACTTACCTCAAGTATCCCTGATATGTCCCTGGAGATTTTTTCTAAGCTGTGAATTTTTCACCAGCTAATTGTGTAGCCTATAATAATATATAATATATTATTATATATAATGGGCCAAAGGTACTTCAAGAAAAATAAATAGGAAAATGGTACAAATTAGAGACTTGTGGAGGAGGGGTGCCTGGGTGACTCAATGGGTTAAGCCTCTGCCTTCAGCTCAGTTCATGATCTCAGGGTCCTAGAATCGAGTCCCGCATCGGGCTCTCTGCTCAGCAGGGAGCCAGCTTCTTCCCCTCTCTCTCTGTGTCTGCCTCTCTGCCTGCTTGTGATCTCTGTCAAATAAATAAATAAAACTAAAAAAAAAAAAAAAAAAAAGACTTGTGGAGGAGTCATTGCCGTGAGTCAAAGAATGAGCCAAACAAGCAAGAACCTACCTTAGAAGTCTTCTCTTTGGAAGACTACCCAAAGAGGATTGAGGAAAGTATTTATTCACACAAAGAAAAATAAAGAAAGTGTTCGCAGAGGGCATCACATTTTTTGGCACTCGGAATTTTTATTGGTCCATTGCTCTGTTGTGTAGCATCGCGCCGTTAGCTAACTTCAGAGCTAAAGGTGGAAAGAGCGTTGTGTCTACTTAAAATTTTAGCACACCGGCACTCCAAATGCACTAAAAAAGCAGAACCAGTCCTGTCTCAGAGAGAGTTCAGTAATCTGAGAAAGGCCAGAGGAGGTTCCTAGTGAAACAGTGATCACAGAGGAAGGAGGATGAAGCAGACTATAGCCCAAGCTATGTTGGTTTGTGCTTCTTATTATTGGTGAATTCACGATGCATATATATCCAAATTGGGAATCAAGTGCTTTCTTTCCAGCTACTTCCAAACTCTTGTAAAAGAAGTAATGGAAGTAATAAGATTGATTCTTCATTCATTGGCCCAAGATCAAATAAATTGTATTAAATGACCACAGGGTAGCAGTCTAATTGTGTGAACATTGAGTTATGCCTTTGGTACCAAAAGCTGCAACTTTGATACACCCAAGGCCATGGCAGCTTAAAATGCCTTCATCCTATTCCATATAAACTTGCATGCCTTCTCCGAGAATGGTTTCTGAAGCCTCATGTTCTTCTTCATTCCCTGAATCCCTTTCCTCTGGAGTGAAACAAAGGACACAGACAGTATACATCTCTTTCTGTGGTAGTGTTCAGTGCCCTGATTCATACTTATACCTGGACCCTATATCCCAAAGTAACTTGAAAATCACTGTTCTTCTCATTTTTTTTAAATTATCATTTACCCTTGATTATGGGGAAAGAACCTGAGCTATCAAGTAATTTCTAACTGTGCTGGGACACCATTGCTCCTCGACTGGCTATGTGGCTCGAGCTGTTTCCCCTCTCTAGGGTTCAGTGGACCTTGGGTAGACAGGCTCTATTTCTCTGTTGGTGTGCTTTGCTGTGATTGTTGCTTTTCTGTGTGGGTACCAATGGAGCAATTTAGAAAGAAGATGGACATTGTCTCTGAGGGGAAACAATGAGTTAATGTTTGAACACGCTGGACTTGACTAGATAGGAAAGTAAGGACCAGGTGAGCCCATTATTGTTTTCAGTCTTACCTGAGGCTTAGTTGAAAATCTAAAGCCAAATAGCCCTGGGGAGTTAGGTACATTATCTGAACTTGTTCAGTACAGATAGCTGTAAAACCTTCCGCGGCTCCTAGCTTTCATCAGGCCCAAGCCCAAATATGGCATGGAGTTTAATGCTGTCTGTGCAACCCACCTCCTCTCTCCAGGTATGATGCTGTGTATACAGGGTTTGGAATGACTCTGCCTTGCTGGAGATCACAGTGTAAAGCAAACAGCATTCACCTGGGTACCGACGCACAGACCAGAGATTAAAGGTCCATAGGCATCAAGGAAAGCAACCTGAGGGGTGACCCGATTCTTCCTTTTGCAAGGGAGAAAAGTTTCTCATATTATTCCCTTCAAACAATGAAGTATCTCCTTTGTGCTCAGTATCTTTGGAGAAGAATCCTCAACGTGCTATGCATGCATTGTTGATAATGCTTCCAGGTAGAATGCTTTTCTGGTGTCTAATTTTAAATCTCCGCTCTAGTAGAGACCTCCTTCCTGCTTTACTCCGTGTAATGAGAAGCCCTTAACAGCATTTCTCCATACATGTTTACATTATTTGAAATAGTCCTTTTAAATATTCTCTTCTGAAAAATCTGCAAACCCCATTCCTTTAGCTGCTCTTAGTAATATAATATTTCTAAAACTTGTCAGTGGAAGTGTTTCTCTTTATCAGAAGTCTCTATCGAAAGCCAAGTACTGTTTCATTAAAAGTGGATATCACATATTACAGGTAAACACACCTCTGTAGAAGTCACGGAATGACCACACTCTGTCAAACAAACAATATTCTGGGAAAGATTTGTCATCCCTACGGAGTCAGTATTTCTCTTCTGCTTAGAACCCTGTGAGGGTTCTCTCTTACAGTCCTGCCTTTCAGTGAAATGCAAAACTTCCATATTTGTCTTTTCTTAACCTAATTTTCACACCTTTCAAGAAAGCATTAGTCAACTTTATCTTCAAATCTTGATCTTTACATCATTCAAATGATACAGATGACTTTTGAGTTCTACAATAATCTCATTACGGTTATTTTTATTATTTAAAACCAAGTTATTTTAAAGTCCATTCTGTAATCTTTAAATACAGGCTAAGAAAAGTGATCTTGTCTGAGAGGGATCATTTTTATTTCTTCCACTAATACTGAAAACTTCAGTGATTTGTCTAGGTTACTTAAGTGTGTGTGTGTGTGTTTCCTAATTCTGCTTGATCTTATAGGAGTCTTTATTTGCTCTCTTAAAATATTTACTCTAAATTTATTTTGAACTGCCTTACATTCATAACACATCCATCAATATTTTTGACCTGCTTGTATTTCAGATAAATTCTCTACCCAGACAGACATCAATATTGAGTGAAATGAGGTCTTGTTAAGACTTCCATTAGGAAGCCTGATTTTCTTAGGATAACATATTATATGGTAGTAAACATCTTGCTTTTGCTTATGTGGTACTTCTGGGAGCTGAGCAGTTTGCCCTCAGGCAAATGTATCCCAAGCCAAGGAGGGATGCACCCTCATATTCTGCTAATTGATTGAAAGGGCAAATGATCTATAGGAAAAGTTGCATCATTAACTTAATTGAGGGCAAAGCCTAATTAGAGGGGAAATGAAGTAGACAGTGCCAGAGACCCAGCAGGCCTTCATCTGTGATGTCAACAAACAGACCTTGTAACTAGAACCAGACAGAGACGGCAGGCCTTCATTTACATCTTCAGTTTCAATGTGAAAACATTCACTCGAGTGTATGTGTGTATGTGTGTGTGTCTTTGTGTGTGTTTGGCCAGGAGAAAGGCAAAAATTGACATCGTTAGGTAGAAATCAGTTCCTCCCAGGTGGAGCTGCCTAGTGGGGAATCAATATGTTTTAAACAAGTCAGCTGAGTGGTATGTGTTTGAGAGAGTAATCTGAAACACATTTGCACTTTAAGTTTGGGGAAGGGGTCTTGCCTATTCTCAAGAATGGCCTTAGAGGTAAATCAGTCAAATATACTTTTTTTCCCCCCCAACTTGAATGTGGGCAGATTACAGTGGGAATTTATTTGGGACCTGATTGTATTACCATAGGAACAGATATGAACTATTTGAACACATTTTGATTGACACCAATTTATCCTATAATAAATAGCCTTCCTGAAATAGGTACAAAATTATAGTCATTATAGAACTTAAAAGAGACTGATTCCCCTGCAATGTGAGTTGGAGGTGAAGATACCTAGCTTCCTCTGTATTCTATAAATGAACTGTTTTCTAGCAAACCCTGGCAACTTGGGAATCTTAGAATCAGAAGCTGCTGTATCATAAATAGCAACATTACATTTTAGATGCTTCTTAAGTGTTTTAAATTTAGGGTTCAAATCTGAACATGGTGGTGGTGGTGGTGATGGTCAGAACATGTGTTTTTTATTCTTCCAGAGAACTTTCCATGTCCAATTTGCCATTGAGTGCACTTATCTTTGACTGCAGCAATACAAATAAAATCTTTCACCAGGAGAGCTACTTAAAAGAAATAAAGAATGCAGGCAGACATATTGTGGCTACAGCACTGGTGGTTGAAATACATAGGTGATTGTTTCTCAATTCAGCTATAGTCCTTAACTGTAAAAATTGGACCCCATTTATTATTTCTCATGCATAGACAGATTTCTATATTTAAATATGAAAATTAATAGTGATGCTAATAATTAGAAAAGATGGCCAATAAAAGAGTTCAGCTAAGAAAAAGTCACACATTCATTCACTAAAACTTCATTTAGCTGAGCATACCAACCAGATGAGTAATAAAATCAGACCTTTGTATATGTATTAAAAAATCTTAATGACATTGCCCAGGACACTAGTAATGATTTGCACCTGTAAGAACTTAAGATTGTATCGATACATTGTCTTAGAAATCTAGATCGATAATGGTATTTTCAGACTTGGTTAGGAAATTCTCTTTTTCTTCGACCATTTATTTTTCTGAGTACTTCTACTTTGCTTTTCAAGACTGGTTCATGCACAAACTGCTGAAGATTTTCAAATTGTCAAAAGTGTGTCAACAGAAAGAACTAATCACAGACAAGATTTGATCTTATTGCTCATGTGGTCATAAAGAAATAATCTAGTTATAGCTACTAATCATCAGTAGAAGCATGCATGCTTTATCCTCCACAGTCTTTTCCTTATAATACTAAAATCACAAATTTCATCCAAAAAATAACAAAGGAATCAGTGATCTATGTTTTGATGATTTCTTTCAAACATAGAACTAGACTCAACAATTGAATGTTGCATTTTGTGGAAACACAGAGATAATCTCCTTTTCCTCTCAGATTGCATTTACTGAGATTGTTGTCAGGTAACACAACAGGTAATTTTTGAAATAATAATAACAGCATATTCCTTTTCTTAAATTGAAATCCAAGAAGATCTTGGCTTGTTATGTTTAGTAGTAATGTTTTTGCTATAAATTCACAAAAATGATGATAGACTTCAAGCATTTTTCTCATCATGTCTTTAAGAGAAAATGTGGATCTGGGATAATAATTCAGACCTCTGCCTGAGTACTGGATTAATTAACTTAGGTTCCACGTCATACTGCATTTGCTTCTGGAGAAACATTACTGAGGGCTTTTGCTACCTAAAGGGCACTGGAGAGGAATGGGAAAGTCTTCTTGTGGCTTAGGTTCTACTGCCTGAGCTAGTAACAAACACTGGCTGGAATTGGGCAATGAAGAATACACAATGTAGACCTTTCAAATCACAGGACTCAAATTCCTCCCTGAGTATTGGATTCCACTATTAGAGAATCCAAATGCCATCACCAACCAGCACTGCATAGAAGACCATAGCTTAAATTTTTAAATATTCATGTAATAATCCTAGTAATTTGTCTACATAGTGTCAAAATCTATATGATTATATTTTTATTTTCTTCAAAATGCTTAATATTAAGTCATCCTAATGTTCATCCTCATATTGGGTCCACAATCTTGTATTTCAGGGCAAGAGTTGGCAATTCTTTTTATTAGGAAGACCTGAATTTGAATCTAAATGGTATTTATCACTCACTAGTCATGTGTTCTTGAGGTACCTCTGAAACTTTTAAAATTTTCATATATGAAGTTGGAATAATAACATGTACATTATTATATAATTGTAGAAGTTCATGAAAGTTAAATGAGACAGGGGTGGGGTAAATTTTTTAATCTATTTTTTTCTTTTTTTTAAATTATGTTATGTTAGTCACCATACAGTGCATCATTAGTTTTTGATGTAGTGTTCCATGATTCATTGTTTGTGTATAACACCCAGTGTTCCATGCAATCCCTGCCCTCCTTAATACTCATCACCGGGCTCACCCATCCCCCCAACTCCTCCCCTCTAAAACCCTCTGTTTGTTTCCCAGAGTCCATAGTCTCTCATGGTTCATCTCAACGTTTTGTTCTAAGCACGACTAGTCCATCAGGAGGCACAACCTTTGTTCCCTCTTCACAATGAAATGACTCCAAGTACGTAGAACACGGAATAAACTGATAACAGTAAAGGGAGGATGGAAAGAGGGTGTAGTCAAGAGCAAACAAGAGATTTCAACAAATCTTGGAAAGATAGGAGCAATGGACAGCTACTGACCAAATCAAAAAAGGGGAGGAATCCGCATTCCAGAGTGACCTGTGAGGAAGCTTGGTGGGAGCCTGTCTTCTGGGCAGGGCACTGTGAGTTCAGAGTTGATAGCATGGAGAGCAGGAGGTTGGAATGGAACTAAAACAGGGGGATTAGAAGAACTTCTGTCTACAGTTTGCTCCACCTTACCAACCCTAGTCCTCAGCCCTCCTGCAGGCAGAAAGACTGGAATTTGCAGCCCAGCATTTACCTCCAGGCAGAACAATGAAAGATTTTAGGAGAACAGGGGGAGTTGGGGTGGAGTTCACAAACTTCCCATTTAAAGCTAAGGCTTCCCTTATGGATAAGGAAGATCAAACACCCCTCACTCTAGCCTTTGAAGGCCCAGCTGACCTCTGGATTTCTTCCTGTACATAGCACCACACTGTAGTGAGATGAAGTCTGTCACCAGAGTTGGAGAAGCTCATTTTCATTCTGAGTAGCTTTCCTATTTGGGGGAGAATTGTGGAAACTCACCTATCTATAGCACAGCTACCTAGATCTCCACTGGTCACCTAGAATAATCCAGGCCTTCATTTTTTCAGTAAAAACAGAAAAACATGGATCACTAGGCCAACATAGAGAACAAATAATTAAAACTATGATGTATTAGTATTTATTATATGATAGATACCTGCCCATGTCTTTACATTTTTTACTAATTTAATTCTTTTAGAATTAAAATCTCTGTTAGATAGGTACTATAATTACTATTTTACAGTTGAGGAAACTAAGTCACATTAGAAGCATAATCACTTGTCCAAAGCCACATAGTTAATAAACAATGGAGCTGAGATTGAAAGCCAGAAGTCTAACTCCCAGAGGCCACATTCTTAGAAGTTGTAATGTACTATCTAGCTTCCTAAGTTTGTTTTAAAATAGAAATATAATTTATATATTTCCTTATATTTTATAAGGAAATATAAACCTTCAGAGAATAGAAAAAAGGCTTGTCTTGAATATTATGCTCAAAGATTTGAGTGCTTATTTCATGAACACAGAAATAACCGGGGGGGTGGGGTGGGGGGGGAAGAGTTAAAGAGAGTTCTTAGAAACTAAAAGATATGATTGCCAAACTTTAAACAACAACAACAACAAAAATCAATGAATGAAAGCTACAATCAAGAAAATCTTGTATAATAAGCAACACTGAAATAAATGAAATAAAACATTAAAAGTAAACATGAGCAATATAGAGAACCATTCCAGAAAATTTAAAACTTAGTTAATAGTCATTCCAAAAAGATAAAAAATAGAAAATTGATGGCACAAAATTACATAAGGTACATTAGAACAAGTTTCCAGGTATTAACTATTTCAACATTAGGTTGAAAAAGCCCATTGTGTTTCCAGGAAGATTAAAGGAAAAAAAAAAAAAGACTCTTATCTAAAATACATTTTTGTGAAATTTTCAGCACATCAAGTTAAAGAGGATTGTAGAAAAGTTCTGGACAGAAGGGAAAAACATTTGTTTATAACAGAAGAAGGACCATCACACTACAGACTAAGAGATTTTTCATCACCTATACTGGGTACTAATACGTCTTTGGAGCAAACCCGTTCAGGTGTTAGGGGGAAATTTTCTTGAGATCAGAATGCAGTATCAACTCTATATCAGGGATAGGGGCAAAAGGAAGATATTTTCACACTAAAATTGATGAAATAAGATATAGTGGTATAAGCATATTATTTGTATCTATGTATGTAACCACCAGAGAAACTAAAAATATCAGTAGTTGAAAGTGTACATTCTCAGAGGTGAGTATGGGGATACATGAGTCAAGAGACAATTTTATTGCATGCCATTTTGTACTCTAATTTTTTTAAATCATTTTCAACTATTTATTTTATATACTTTATTAAAATTGAAAATTGTATGAAAATCATCTAGTCAATTCTTACTATAGAGAGCCATTACCTGTTGGCAACCCATGCTATAAACTAAGGTACCATTTACAAACCCTAGGTCTATCACATATTTGCTGTATGAACTTGAGTGAATTATTTAATTTTTCTCTACCTCAGTTGTGCCTTTTATAAAATTGGAAAAAAGCAGTGGCCAGTGTACTTATACGTGCACTTAGAATGCTTTCACCATTCAGTAAATTTTAACAATTATTAATACCATCTAAATTTCCTATGTACCAAACTGACTCTGTTTTTTATGGTTTTACAGAAATTTTACATTGGCCCATTGCTTCAAAACTGGATTTAGAAAGATTCTTTTTAGTTATACAGTGGGGTTCTAAACCAAAAAAGAGAAACAAGATTTTTAAATGTTAAACATTACCTGCCTCTAATTTAAACAAATTAATGCCATTTAATTCAAAATTTGGTTTTATCCTATTTAAAAATTTATAGCCATACTAACATTGAGATTTCATATATTTTATATTAATAGAATGTAGTCATTAAACATTTTTTGAGTCTCAAAATTTTGAATCTTACCATGTTTGCTTTATAATTTTCCTAAAGTTTGTCCTATAGGATATGACTTTCATGCATAAGGGTTGGCAGACTGTGGTTTTTAAAATGTGTTCATTGGTACTTATCAACCTTGCAAGAAAGTGTCATCATGAGAAACATTTAATTTTTGTCCACAGTATCACTGCTCCAAGGATGATGATTTAAATAATAAGGCAGAAGATGTTCAGGACCTGAAAGAGTTACAAACCATTAGTCTTCATTAAACTACTGGCAAACTGAAGTTTCCGTTTGAAATGTGATTCTAAAAAATTATCAAAATTTTACTAAAAATATATCGTTTTTCAGAAGTGACCACATACAAGCTACAATATCTCAGCGAAATATTGCTCATCAAGTTTCTTTGTATGAGGATTTGCTGAATGTATTAGTTTTCTATTGCTGCTATAACAAATTGCCACAAACTTAATGTTTTAAAGTGTTTTAAACAACACTTAGTGTTTTAAAACAACACGAACTTATTATCTCATAGTTCTGGAGGTCGGAAATCTGCAGCACATTTCGCTGGACCAAAACCAAAGTGTTCGCAGGGCTGCATTCCTCTACAGAGTGTGGGAGAAAGGGGTCTGTTTCCTTATTTTTCCAGCTTGAAGAGGCCATATACATTCCTTGCCATGTGGCCCCTCTCTCTATCTGAGAAGTCCATCACATCTGTTCTTTGATTCCCATCCTCCCATCTCCCTCTTTTAAGGACTTTTTTTTGACAACATTGGGCCCAAGCAGTAATCCAGGAATCCACCCCCATCTCAAGATTCTGAATTTAATCACATTTGCAAAATCCCTTTCATTGGCAGCTTCCAGGGATCAGGATATGGGTATCCTTGGGAGACTGTTATTCCGTCTAGCGCACTGAAGTATGAAATTAATCTCAGTAATAGTAATCTAAAGGCAGCAATTGTCTTGAAAGAAACCAACAAATGTCGTCAAAATGAATAAATAAATGATACACATTAGAACCAACCCTGTTCTATGACTAACATCAAGAACAGAAAACATTACTTGACGTATAACTTATATTTGATTGGCATGGTGACTCAGGAGTTCATGTTTTTAAAAACTACTTTACCTTCATGGATGCAGTGTATTAATAAATATGTGGGTGGTAAGAAGAGGATGGGAAGTTAGGGAGGGAGGGAGTATGCATTTTATATCTAAATGACTCATGAAAGTTATAAAGTGGAAAATGTGTTATCCACTACAATAATTACTCAATGCTATCCAAAGTAAAGGTCAAGAAATTAGATTTTTAATGACATACGGTAGGAAGAAGAGCTTTGGATCTAAGACTTGTCTCTTATACATGACCTTGAACAAATATCCTAACCTCTCTAAGCTTTGTATCCACTTCTATAAAATGGGGCAGTAATATCTGTCAGGTAGATAGGATTAAGGGTCTAATATAGTCCTCTCAATCTCAGGATGAACAGTGAGTTATTATCTTCTCAGTCTCTACCAATACATTAATCCCCAAAATATTATATAAAAATCTAAGTTTATATCATATAAATTATCTGTCTTCAGATAAACTACATCAGACTACTCTCATTTAGGAGTCGCTTTTAGCTGCATAGCCATCTATTATTTTTTATGGTTTCATTGAGTCTCAGCAGACATTTGTGAGATTAATTCTAACCAGTCATCCAAAATTAATGCAAAAGCCTCCTGTCTGATTCAGACACATATATAACTTTATTATATTTCTGTTTTGTACTGGTTGCATCAAAATTTAGGGCTTAGTGATTTTAAGTAGCTGAATGACATGATGTTTTCTCTGGTGAAATACTGTCCACCATCATTTCTAGGACTCCCTCCAATTCTCTAACTCACATTAATACTTCAATATAATATGATGCATACTCTGTCTAATGTATGAAGTACACAATCTTTATGTTTTTATCTCTTAAAATTTTGCAGGCATATAAGCATTATCTTTCCTACATTCTATAATTGAAAATTGCTTTCCGTCTACCGTTGGATCTGAACCAGATATTCAGGAAAAATATAGCCACATGAAATGATAGAATCTCAACATTATAAGACCCCTTGGCAGTCATTTAGTACAACCTCTTGACAATGTTTAGATTTTCCATGGGCTGATGGTACAAATATCCCTTTTTTAATGAAACGTGTGATAATTAAGTCTTACTGAAGACAAAACCTTCTGACGTTGTCATCTAACACATAGAAAGCCGTGTGGTATTTTAGAACTTCTCGTCATACCCAACATATGGCATACTACCTACATACATACTTCAAAGCTGATTGTAATTTGAAATAATGAAAAAACAGATTCGCAAATAAGGTTTGCAGACCTCTCATGAAATCTGGAATGGTTCCCCATTTCATAAACCTGAGTCCTGGAAAGCAGCCATGAACTTTAGTAAATCATCCTTAATTAGAAAATTGCTTGCCCAGACC
The DNA here is from genome assembly GCF_030435805.1 of Mustela lutreola. NCBI lineage: Eukaryota > Metazoa > Chordata > Mammalia > Carnivora > Mustelidae > Mustela > Mustela lutreola. Next base: position 27,957,116 of record NC_081302.1, on the reverse strand, counting down.
CAAGGAAGACTGACAAATTATCAAGTCTGAAGGATTTTTTTACCATTGCATCTTGAAATACAGATATAGATAATTTTTGTTTGGATATTATATATTAATATATAAATATAAATAAAATATATATTTAATTTTTTGTTATCTATTGATAATCACATTCTTTTAGTCCAATGACATTAATATACCTTCTGCTCAGAAGACAATTAATTTAAATATTAAGGTGGATTTTTCAGTATTTGTTTTAAAGATTTTATTTTTAAATAATCTCTACACCCAATGTGGGGCTTGAACCCACAATCCTGAGATCAAGAGTCACTTGCTTTACTGACTGAGCTAGTCAGATGCCCCATATTTTTCAATATTGAAAAAATAATTAAGACACTGCAATTTTTTTTTTATCAAGGATTAATTAAAATGTATTTAAGGAGGAAAATAATCTGAGAACTTTTAAAGGAATTAAGAAACACAGCAGTTTTTCCAAAGAATGGTCTGAGCACTGTCAGGGTCCAGGTGGCCAAGAGTGCTTGTTAAAAATGTACCTGCCAGGGGCACCTGGGTGGCTTAGTGGGTTACGTGTCTGCCTTCGGCTCAGGTCATGAACTCAGAGTCCTGGGATCGAGCCCCGCATCAGGCTGTCTGCTTCGCAGGGAGCTGCTTCCTCCTTTCTCTCTACATACTTGTGATCTCTCTTTCTCTGTCAAATAAGTAAGTAAAATCTTAAAAAAAAAAAAAAAAAAAAAAAAAGAAAGAAAGAAAAGTACCTGCCATACTTGCTAAGTCAGATTAGGGGCTGGATATCAGGAACAGCTGCTTTAGTGAGTATGATTCACAAGTGCACTATAGTTTGCAAATTATTCATTCAACCACGAATATTTGTCAAGTCCCTACTATGTACCAGGCAATATCCTAGATGGGATTAGCAAACAACCATCTGAAGACCAAATCCATCCTGCCACCTATTTTATATGGTTTATGAACCAGTAATAGAGTTTATCTTTTTATTTATTTACTTATTTATTTATTTTTAAGATTTTATTTATTTATTTGACAGAGAGAGAACACAAGTGAGCAGAGCCACAGGCAGAAGAAGAGAAAGAAGCAGGCTCTCTCCTGAGCAGGGAGCCCGATGCGGGGCTCCATCCCAGGACCCTGGGATCATGACCTGAGCCAAAGGCAGCCACTTAACCCACTGAGCCACCCAGATGCCCAGGTTTTATCTTTTTAAAGTGGTTTTAAAAATCAAAAAATTTCAGACATAAAAATTACATGAAAGTGTAATTTAGGGTCTACAAATGAAGATTTTTTGGCACACAGAGAGGCTCATTAATTTCTATACTGTGGGGAAGGGGGCACCTGCCTTGCTCAGACTGTAGAGTGTGTGACTTTATCTCAGGTTGGTCAGTCAAGCCCCACATTGGACATAGAGATAACCTAAGGGAAAAGAAATCTTTTTAAAAAAGGATAAAAAAAGTCAGTATTGCCTGGGTGTGTTCATACTACAAAGGCAAGGTGGGTAGTTGGGACAATCTAGGACATATTCTTTTACTTCACACTGCTGCTAAGCATGGTACAAATAGCAGGGACATGGTGATAACTCAAAAGCATTGCAGCACTGAGGCATTTTATTCGATTAAATCCATCATGTCAAAACAAGAAAACAAAAGAAAAGTGGACGTTGAATATCGTACATTTAAGGCACAGTTGAGTGTGGACTATTTTGTTATGAAATTAATGGCAAAGCTCTGTTTTGTTATTCAAAGACAATATAGCTATACTAAAAGATAGTATGCTTCAACATTACTAGGCAAAGTACTAATTATAATATTTTCAGCTTGCAGGAGAGTAGAAGGCAGGAAAATTAGAAAAGCTAAAACAAAATACCCCATCTTAGCAGAAGTTTTTCACAAAATGAAGTGTTACAGTGAGTTGCAACCAAAAACATTTTATCTGTTAGCCATACAAGAAAACATATTTATTGAGGGTGATGTAATTAAACTGACTTTGATATAACATGTCTGGAGAAAACAAGCTTGTTTAAGAATAGTAACCTATAGGGGCGCCTGGGTGGCGCAGTGGGTTAAAGCCTCTGCCTTCGGCTCAGGTCATGATCCCAGGATCCTGGGATAGAGCCCCGAGTCGAGTCGGGCTCTCTGATTGGCAGGGAGCCTGCTTCCTCCTCTCTCTCTGCCTGGCTCTCTTGCCTACTTGTGATCTCTGTCTGTCAAATAAATAAATAAAAATCTTTTAAAAAAATATGGAAATTTTCATAAAAGATAATACTTAAAAAAAAAATAGTAACCTATGGGGCACCTAGGTGGCTCAGTGGGTTAAGCCTCTGCCTTTGGCTCGGGTCATGGTCCCAGGGTCCTGGGATTGAGCCCCACATCCGGCTCTCTGCTTAGCAGGGAGCCTGCTTTCCCCTCTCTCTTTGCCTGCCTCTCTGCCTACTTGTGATCTCTGTCTGTCAAATAAATTAAAAAAAATCTTAAAAAAAAAAAAAAGAATAGTAACCTATTGGTGAGAATGCTCAGTCAAAAAATTGAGAATATTGAGGGCAGCATCAATAACCGAATAATACACAAAGCAAGTGATTTTTGAATAATTTTACTTGGCTTTTGATGAATTAACAGATGTTTAAAATGTTGCTCAACTGTTTTTTATTTGAGGAGGCAATGCTTAGTTTGAAGTGGCTAAAGAATTAACCTCTATAGGCAAGAATATTTTCAAAGATGTTGAAAAAACACAACTTCAGTACAATCTCAATTGGAATCTGCTAAGATGTGTTAAAAGTCATAGCGGTAAAAATGTGCAGGGAGCAGAAAATGATTTAGTTTAAAAATGTGGGAAGTCTGTGAAAATGTAAACTGTTTAAAGCCTATGTTTATTCATTGTATTATTTCATCAGCAGAGCTTTGCAGAAAATTAATCTACCATAAGCTTCTAAACCAGTAGTGTCAACAGCAAACTTTCTTCACTCTTGTGGGCTAACCATCATCATCAGTTCCATGAATTTTTGTCATAAATAAGAGAGGAATATTCTGACTTGGCCTGTCACACAGAAATCTGATGGTAGAGCAGTGAGAAAGTTTTATTGTGATTTTTTTTTTTAAGCTCAGGGTCAAGATTTTTTAATTTTTATGAATGAGAATTACCTTCAACCACTATTTTCAAACACTGAATGGCCTTGGAAGTTCATTTTTGCTGTGGACTGGATGTTGTTTCTTTATGAATTCAACCTACAATTACAAGGTCAAACAATACTATCTGAGAAACTTGGACTGCAATAAAGTCATTTTGATAAAAATGAATCACAAATAATGTCAAGCTGCTCTAGTCACTTCCCTTTCCAGCAAAGGTTAAAGTAAGGAGCAAGATCCCCCTTCCTACACAAATGTGTAGTAGATACATCTTCTGAGCTCCAGTGACATGTTTGAAATGTGATTTAAGTATGAGGAAATTTCCATATTTCAAAAACCCATTGAAATGTGTAATAGAGGAGCTCCCAACATTCAAGTGGAAGTTAATAATCAGCAATGTAATCACATGCTAAAATGAAAATATCAAGAGAAGAATCTAATGGAATGCTCCAAACGCCCTCCAAATGATAAATATCCTCAATTAAATTCAGACACTAATGGTTACCTTCTGTCTGAAAGGACATTTTTAAAGGAGAAATATAGAAAGTCTCATATACATTTTACAAATCGGCTTTAGCAAATAAACATTTGCAATCAATTTTGATGATAGAGAACTAATTTTGAACCCTATGTGAAATGTTATCACCTCCCCCCCAAAATTATATGCCTCTTTATTAGCAGATCTATATTATTATAAAAATTATACTTTGTTGTTATTATAATTTAAAATTTTATCAATGTAACATTTATAGAAAATTTAACTCTCTTACATAATATTCTTGATTTTTGTCTCTTTGCCCACAACGCCTAAAATATTTACTATCTGGCCCTTTACCGAAATTTTTCTTTTTCTTCTCTGAATCCTCACTGAATATAATCTCTTTGGGGGAAAGGACTGGGTCCTACACGTTTTGCTGCTTCTTCCTCAGTGACCAAAACAATTGTTGCCACTTTTAATGGGTGATAATGATATCTGTAACTAGACAGGGCTTTGCAATGTGTTGAAAAAGGACTCTTTTGATTGTTACAATGATGATAATTATTATGATTTTGATGTAATATTGGGTAGGAATTGCTCTCTTTAATATGTTTTTGGGCAGATAAATTCAAGGTAGATAAATCGTTAATCCAAGCAATTGAAAGCAGTTTCTAAGAAATTAATTCTGTCCACTTCTCCACAAAGAATTAGTGGATACAAGGGATATATGGATGATAAGCAGAATCTGACTTAGTTTGTTGTATACAAAGGGAAATGATTTCCATCAAACATAACTTAAATGTTGCATTTTATTTTATTTTTTTAAATTTTTTATTTTTTATAAACATATAATATATTTTTATCCCCCTGGGTGCAGGTCTGTGAATCGCCAGGTTTACACACTTCACAGCACTCACCATAGCACATACCCTCCCCAATGTCCATAACCCCACCCCCTTCCCTCAACCCCCATCCCCCCAGCAACCCTCAGTTTGTTTTGTGAGATTAAGAGTCACTTATGGTTTGGCTCCCTCCCAATCCCATCTTGTTGCATTTTAAAGGAGCTAATTTTATGGTATATGTTTATATTTCGAGAGGAAAATTCTATTTTAAAAATCAAGTAACCAAATCACAGTGCTAAGAATAATGCTATTCTCATACATTAAATTTACATAATTGAGCATGCACACTGAGGATATTTGCAAATTGTCCCCTTTTTCCCTCTATCTTAAACATATCAGTCTATTCATAACCGATTCTTTATCCACCCCTACTTCCATTGCCTTTTATTTTTCTCATTTTTCTCCTGACTTGATCTCTGAATCACTTGAATGTACTCGATAAATATTTATTACATGTCCAATGACCAAACCTGAACTGGTCCCTGCTGGAAGCACAGTTATCAGGTTGGTCCCACTCACTCAACTCTTTCCTATCCATCTACTGTTCTCAAAATGATCTCTCTCAAATTCAAAACAGATCTTGTCACTCCCTGGCACAGTGATCTTTCTTTCAGTTTAAAACCCCGAATCCTTAATGTGATATGTAAGACCTTTCATAACATGACCCATGTCGTGTAATGAAATTACAACCACTTCCTGTATTGATTTCCCTTGTACCTGTTCTCAGTATTCCCAGAGCATCAGGATTTCATTTTTCCTTTAAAATGCAAAAGCAAAAATGCTTTTGCTCATGTGGTTCACTCTACTGACATTCTGGCCTGCTCTTTTCTCATTCATTTTCTTCATAGTTCTTTATTTTCAAAGGTCTTGTCCTCTGAATATATTTCCCTCAATCCATGCTCCTTGCACCCAAGTTATATGCTTGCCCATAGCTCCTATCATGCTAATCCATAAATATGTGTTCATTCATCTGGCTCACCTACCCAGCTTGAGCTCCTTGGATGCTCCATTTACGTGTTGTGTTCTCATACCTATGATAATGTCTGGAATATAATCTGCTCTCAAGTATGGATCTACTGAATTGAAGCCAAGCCATTGTAGGAAGGAAGGCCCAGGCTTAATGGAGCAAAAAAAAAAAGTAACTAATATTTACCAAGTGCCTTTTATAATTAAAAAAAAAAAAAAAACTTTTGTGTTTTATCCTCACAGCAATACCCTTAGGTGGGTATCTTTTCTCCCTTCTCACAAATGAAGGAACTGAGATTAAATTATGGACTCAAAGTCATATAGCAAAGAGGGGTTTTAGCCAGGTTCCAAGCCAGGTCTGTCAATTACACTTCTTTGCTCTACAAATCCACCTACTGGGCAATAGACTTTGACAAATACGTTACTTTCCCCTTGGTTTCTAATTTGCTAAATCTAGCTAATCTCATGAACTAACTCCTACCATGATGTTAATGACTTCATATGCTAGCACTCATTTTCACTTCCCAGAGAAAATATTTTAACCTCAAGGAAATATTCTACAGATGCTATTTTCAGCTTAACTGGGGAGATATCTGGGGGCTCATGATCTCAAGTTTCAAGGTATCAGGGAAGAAGTTGCCTGGTTCAATAAGTGGAATTCAGATATGTGACTTTACATGAAAATTAACACTAAAATCATATATTGGCACTGTTACTTATAAAAAGTAATAAATACAATATACAACACTCAGGTGTAGTGTATAATCCACACAGCTGGCCCCAGAGACAGAATAAAGAAATTACCAGATCCTCAGACTTGTTTACTAAAATCCCAGGGAAACTTACATAAATGTATATTTTTTTAAAAACTATCGATAGCTGCCATTTGTAATATTAATACCTATTTTTCATTCTTCGTTTACTGAGGACTATGTGCTACGTAAGGTGACAGGCATTTATTTTTGACACAAACCTGTAAGGGAGGTACTATTACACAAATTACCTTAACACTGATATAGGCAGGTTTGCGTGTTAAAATGTCTAAAATTTAGCTAAGAATGACTCTCATATAGGGTGATATAAATAAGAAAATGTCAAGGTTCAAAGTCAAGCCCCAAGTTCTTTCCACCATTCCATGATCTAGGGTCCTAGACTTCTTGGAAAATAATGCACCATCCAACTCAAAACATGCTCAACACAAGCGTCAGATCAGGGCCTTTGCAGGACTAGAAGAGGAATAGGAACAAAGTGGGGGTGGGGCGGTGAGTGTGAGCGTGGGAGGGTGTGTGGAGAGGTAGAGGGATGCATGCACGAGAAAAGAGCTCCGGGAGTAAGGGCGTGTGATGGGGCACTGAGGGGATACAGTTTTACCTCTGTTTATCCAAACCTCCTTCTGACCCCTATTCTGAGCGTGAAGGAGGCACTCACATGCCCTCAGAAGGTCAGAGAGCTATTTGCTGCTGTGGAATGTAGCCAGGATTCTCAATACCCATCTCCACTTTTTATTAGAGGGAAATAAGGTGTGAAGGAGACACTTGGGCCATAGTAGACCATTTTTCACAGACCATTTCAGAGAGGAGATGTGTCCTCAGAAAACATCCCTTTATGGGTTTCTAATAAAACAGAACTCATATATTTTATTGAAGAAATGAAAGATTTGTTGCCACCCACTACCAACGCAAATCAAAGATGTGTGGGTCTAGATCACATTTTCTTTTTGTTGGGCTGCTCTGCCTTTAATTATTATTTTTTAATAGTAAATGGACAGTGCCTTTTGAAAAAAAGCAAACACTACCAGGTAATATTAGGCAAATAGTGACAATGGCCTTCTTATGTCCTTCTTTTTTGTGTCCTTAGGAATGGCCTGTTCATGAGCTGGTACCTAACTCTCCAGATTTCTTCTGTGTCTACAAACACTTATACAGGGTTTTGTGTTGTTGTTGCTGTTTTATTTAATGACATTTTCTATGCATATTATTTGCTACTTAACTCTTTTCATTCAAAAGTGATCATGGACATCTTTTTACACACTGTAGACCCATCTCCCCCCATCTTTCTCTTTTCTTTTCTTTTCTTTCTCTTCCATTTTCTTTCCTCCCTCCTCCCCCCCTCCCACTCTTCCTCCCCCCTCTCTTTCTTCTCCTCTTCCCCCCCCCCCACTACTCCTCTTCTTCTTCTTCTTCTTCATGGCTATGTAGTATCCCATAGTTTGGCTATGGTATAAATTCTTTAACCTGTGCCTGTTTTTGTTCGCCTGTCGTACTTTATAATTAAATAGAAAAATATCTGGACAGAACACATGTCCCTCTGGATGAACTTTTCTAACATAATTCAGGGACAAAGGGTATTTGCAATGAAGATAGATTCTCAAAGTGTTTATCATCATCTAAATGAATGTTAGAAAAAGATCCGTGAGAAAATTTTAAAACCTGGCAAGGAGTCCTCCTGTAATTCTTGCAGATATGATTTTGATAACCATTTTTAAAGAGAGTGACTAATAGAGATGCACACCAACCATAGAAAACTGAGGGGTAAATGCAGTAAATAACCTGGAAATCAAGCCTTTGTAATCATTCTAAGTTTTCTTTCTCATAACCCACTTTACTCTTAATAATCTACAGTCTCCATAAACCTTTAGTATTTGATTTCTAAATCTGAGACTAGCTTTTAATTATAGTGGTTAGGGATGCCTGGTGGCTCAGTGGGTTAAAGCCTCTGCCTTTGGCTCAGATCATGATCCCAGGGTCCTGGGATGGAGCCCCGCATTGTGGCGGGGGGGGGGGGGGTCTCTGCTCAGCGGGGAGCCTGCTTCCCCCCCCCCCGCCTGCCTCTCTGCCTACTTGTGATCTGTCTGTCTGTCAAGTAAGTAAATAAAATCTTTAATAAATAAGTAAACAAATAAATAAATAAAGTGGTTAAATTTGTAGCACCACAAATCAAGAATACTACATTGGTATGTTGGAGATTTAGAATAGTACAAACTACAAGAAAGAAAAAAAAAAAAGAACAAGCTATATTTGCAAAAATTTCTTTTAGGTCGTTCACAATACTTGTATTAATTTTATCTGAACGAGAATTTGTATTTAAGATATAATCGAATTTCCTTATAATCCCCATCATATCAAACATTCTAGAAAATGTTTAGTTGGATTTCTGCTGAAAGGATTTCATTTTTATTCTAACTACTATAATTTTTCATTTTACTATAGCTGTGACAGTTTGCACATTACACTTATTTATGAGTATATCCTTGCTAAAATGTAAATTATTTTAATGATTGCTTTATCTTATTTATTTTTACAGCTCCCCATTTCAAGCACCAACCTATATCAAGTCATCAAAAATAGGTTTCATACATCTTTTTGGAGCAAGAACTGTAGAAATTGTGTATGATGAAAGGTTTTAACTACTGCTAAAGAGGAAAAGAAATGGCGTGGTTTATTTTTAAAGTGTGCACTCACACACACACAAAGTAGTAGAGTTGAAAGGAGAGAAAAAAGAGTAAAAGTTCATTGGAACCCTGTGATTTATAGGAAAAGGCTCAGCGAGCTCACATAAAAACCAAAGGGGGGAAGTGGTCGGACATTGGGTCAAATCTCCATTCAATGTTGTGTAATAAAAGGCTGACTGTAGCCTTTCAGCCTTGCTTCTAGTCATAGACAATGGCAATTGCAGAGCAAGACTAATAACAGGATTTAGCATAAATCCACCACAGGAAGTGAACAGTTGTACTGGCAAATAATTAGCCAGGAAACATTTTATAGCAGCATCAGGATGCGTCCGTGAGCTTTCAGACTCTCAATGCATTTGTGATCATGAAAACATAATTAGTTCTTGGTGATTGTAATTTTTGTGTGTGTTTGTTGAAGGATAGTTCTTTCCCCCTCCTTTCTTTTCACAAGCAGGCCTTATTTTTCCTGTCCTAATTTAGCAGCTCCAGTGAGGGTTTTGAAGTCTCCAGGGAGGGGTTTAGAATGTTCTCTTTTTTTCTCCCGCTGATGCTTTTTTATTGCAAGGTGGATGGTGTTTATTTTGCACAGCTAACAAGTGAGTTCAAAGCAACACGTTGCTCTTGAACTCCTGCCAGATTCCCAAAGCTGAAAGCCCCCCTGCCTGGTAGAGCCGACCTGTACTATCAAAGCCTGACTAATTTGCAAAGGAATGTCAAAATGACTGGTGCACCGCATTTTCCACCACCCGCTTCATTTGACACTTAAAGGAAAGCTAAGTGGGAGTGTAAAAGGAAGGAAATTCATTCAAGGCAGCACACCCTATAATGTGAATTAATTTCACAAGAAAAATGGGAGCTCTCTGCTGAGTACTTCCCGTTTTCATCTTCTTTGCTCTTTCTTTTAGCTACTGTTTTTGTAAGGGCGGCTAATAAACATTATGTTTCTGTTCTCACATCATGCATATTAAGAGTAAATGCTGTCATTAGACTTGGCTCTGAAATTCTTTGTGTCAAAGTGCCTACATGAGGCTGCTTCGTCTGATTCAGTCACACCACTTGAACAGCAGCCCCATAAAGACAAATGCTTGATTCAGGCCAATACTTCTCTCCTTTTAAACCTTTAAAAAAAAAAAAAAAAAAAAAATTCAATCAGAACCAAGAGATCTACGTCTATGAACAAATGCAAATTATTGTTGGAGGTGGCAAGACTGATGAAACAAAGTCCTAGACTGAACTTTTGAAGGTATAATTCAGACACGACTGGAAATTCAATTTGGCTCACGTATGTATTGACGCTAAAACAAAGGTCAAGTAAATACAGGGCTTTGATTTGATGTAGTCAGGTTTTAAAACGTGTCTTGATGGTATTTTATAATCTCAAACTTCATTTCAAACTTGTATTGAAAATATGATATTGGCATATTCTTATCAAGTAAGATCATCTACAAATCATTTCCCTTGGCAAGGACCCTAGAACCTCATGTAAGCCTGTATCTGATCGTTTTCCCCATGTATTTGCATGATCTCTGTAAATTACTATTGTTATCACCCCTGTGAACAGTACTCTCATCTTCAGATCGTCTCCCTGGCTTGCATTTCACCATGCATTTCTTTACTGTTACCCTGTGCCTGACGCGGAACTCTATTATCTCACTTGCCTTATCTCTTTTATCAGAATATGAGGTAATCTGGAGGGGAATCTTCCAGCAATGCCCCAGTTAGTTGCTTGAAAGTGAGTTACTGAGGTATGGTTGTGTTGCGGATGTCTAAAAGTGAGCCCAGGTCACACCCTGGGACACGCACTAAAGGATCAAGGCTATAGTTCAACATACCCAGGTTTGGATTACAGCTGAGGTACTTAATAGTTCTGTGGCCAAGACTAATTCATGAAACTTTCAGAACCTCAGCTTCCTCATGTGTACATTAGGGCTAATAATAGCCCCTGCCCTGTGGTTTATTGTGCTCAGTACTGTGCATGTCGAATAGGTAGCACTCAATAAATATTAGCTATTGCAAAATCATAGCAATTTGGAAATTCTATGCTGCAAGAATCAGGAATTTCCTCAAGTGGGCTTTAAAAATACGAAACCACCTTATCTAATGGGACAGGAATCTGGAAGTAAGCCAGGCTCCAGGTTCGGTGTGATCAAGTCTTTGGTTTTGTCTTGGCCATGCTCTTGGTCTTCTTTTTTAGGTTAACTTCATACTCCGGCTGGCTCCCCTCTGGGGCTTCGAGATAGCCCCCGGCAACAAGGAGGATCACTTTCTTTGTTCAGACTCAGCAGCAGAGATAGGAGTTAAAAGTGTTTCCTCAGCCAAGAAATAAAACTCTCTGCCGTGTGACTGGGGACACCTTGGGCTCTATACATATCCAGTGTGGCATGATGGCCATCACCGGCACCCTGATTATTTTAAGGCTGGTCTTTCAGGCTCATTTCTAGTAAGTGGGAAGAGACTTTCATGATAACCTATACCAAGAGGGATCTCACCCTAGAACTGAAGGTGGAAGTCGTCTTTTCCTGAGTCACATGAGTTAGACGCAGAAAGGTGGATACATAAACCGAGTTGGAGTTCTATTGGGAAAACTGAGAGGAATGAGGGGTCTATCAGTCCACGTTCCAGAAAGACAGAAATCTTACACTAAACTGTGTAATGTAATCAAGTTCTAATTATAAAGTGGAGAGCAGGGTGTTTCTTTTAGTTAGCAACAGACAGGAGCTATTCCCATCCCTAAGCCTGAAGGAAGAGAGAAGTAGTGCTAGAACTACATCATATCTATTTTTTCTACAGTGAATATGTACATTTTTTATAACCAGAGAAGGTGATAACAGTTATTTTGTAAAGGCTATTTTCATTTGTTGAATCATTGTGTTAATTTTCTATGAAATTTATGTGTGTGTGTACATAAACACTAATGTATTCTGTACTGTATTTGACCTTTCTATTTATTTATTTTTAAGATTAATTTATTTATTTGAGAGAGAGAGAGAGTCTGAGCAGGGAGAGGGGACCAGGGAGAGGGAGAGAGAGGGAGAATCCTGAATCAGATTCCCTGCTGAGCACGCAGCCTGACACTGGCCTGATCCCAGGACCCGGAGATAATGACCCGAGCTAAAATCAAGAGTCAGACGCTTAACTGACTGAGCCATCCCGGTGCTTCTGTATTTGATCCTTTCAAAGATAGATGGCCCTGAGGTAATTAGGAAAAGCTGTTTTTCTATTTAGTTAATAAGGAATAAAAAGTGCCTAATGTTTTTCTAAGAGATTTTTTTTTTCTGGAAATGGTTAATATTATTTAAAATCACCAGTTGCAACTTAAGCTTCAATTATGTTTAAAGTTCACAGAAGTGCTGGATGATTTTTATGGGCTAGCAATGGGACAGCAAGATGAAAAAGATAATGCAATTATCTTTAAAGGAGTCACACAAATGTAAACAAATGTGAAAGCAGATGTAGATGTGCACCTACACATACATGGCTGAATTGGGAATGAGATGAGTGTTCCAGAGTCAGGGAAAAGGTCAGAACACAGAATGGCGTCTGAGTGGAACTTGAAGGCTGAGTCGTAGCTCATGATACTACTGCATACTCGACATATAAGATGTGTGCAGGAGACGCTGTGAAGCTTGGTGAGGACTGGAGCCCATGGGAAGGTATAGAACGAGATGAGCCTGTATTGTCATGTTACAAAAGCTGGGTTGTAACCTCTGTGCCCAATGAAGAGGCATTACCAGGCTTTACGCAACAAATTCGATGATCACAGATTTTTGTTACAGAAAGAAAATTCTAATGGCACGAAGGGAGGAAACTGGGGACAGATAATATTTTCAGGAGGCTCTCTGAGATGGAGATAGCAAAGGGCTTGCATCAGGATCCTGGGCTGAGGAAACATCATAAAGGAGACCCATTTGAAAGATGTTTCTTGGTGAGCATACTCACTTGATGAATAAGGGTACACAGAAGTTAATTCCCACTCAATCAGTGCTTCCCAGGAGCTGTCCTTCACCTATGGTCAGCTGTCACATATCCATTTATAGCCTCCCGAGTTCTGTCTTCAGGATTGACGCCTGTCATCCCGCATCTACCCGTTATAATCAGCCGGCTGCCCCATAAGCATTTCAAAGTCAACAGATTGGATTAAGGCAGAGATTATAAACTTCCCTTCTAAACACACTCTGTTGTTCAAAACGATTCTCCAAGAGTCTTTCATTTGCCTCCACCCTTCCACTTAATCACCAGATCTGGCTGACATTTACCCTTGACACACATTTTTCCAAATCTGCCCTTGCTTTTTTGTCAACACCATTGCTATCTCCGAGTCATCCATTTCCCTAAACATGCTCCTTCCTTTATTCCATCCAATTTGGCCAAACCTCCTTCCAGTTTTGCCTCCTAAAATTCATTTTAATTCCACCTTTGTTCAGGCCACACCATTGCTCACTTTCATTAAAATAATAAAATAATAATTAGAATAATGCCTTGAAATCTCCTCACCAGTTCAGTTCCTCAGCAAATTTCACCCAGCATGCTAGGTCATCTATCACCATCTCCTCTGCTTCTCATTCAGGTCATCTTCTACCACCCTACCTACCCCCAGCCCCTCCCCTGCCTCCAGCAGGCCTTCTCAAACACAATCTGCCCACACCATACCTCTGCTTACCATCTTTCACTATCTTGTCACCAACACTAGGCCAGGATCTGTGGCAGGCCTGAGAGTGCTCTTGAAGCCTCTGCCTCCTTCTCCCCACCAAGTCCCACTGCTCCTGGTTTCACTAAGTAGTTTCTAATTACATACATTAGCATAACCATAAATACAAGTTTCCAAAATCAAGGCTATTTAGTCATTTCCTGTTCTTTTATGCACAACCTGTGGTTCTTCAATACCTCTAATTATTGAATTAGAATATATTACCACATTCTCTACAGAGCACACAGTAGTCCAGTATTCTGGGATAATGATAATTACAAATGTAGGTCTAGAATTCTGTATTAAGATCCTGAAACTTAAATGGTATTTCCACAGTTGAATTATGGAACAAGTACTATGGATCAAGTTTATCTGGCTTATTTTTCACCCTGGCGTATAATAATAGCAATAATAATGATGATGATGATACCCACCATGTCTTGAGGACCAGCAATGCCCCAGCTCTCAGTAAAAACAGTTGACTCAAACAGCACAGGGGTTCGGGCATCAAGCCCTGTGCAGTTGAAAATCTCTGTTTAACTTTTGACTTCCTAAAAATTCAACTGCTAGTAGCTTATAGTTGACTGGAAGACTTATCAATAACATAACGAGTTGACTGACACATATTTTGTATATTATATGTGTTACATACCTTTTATTAAAGTAAGCTGGAGTGGAAAGGAAATGTTATTAAGAAAATCAGAAACGGTCCACTTGGGTGGCTGAGTCAGTTAAGTGTCTGCGTTTGGTTTGGGTCCTGATCCTAGAATCCCAGGATCCAAACCCACAATGGGCTCTCTGCTCAGCGGGGAGTCTGCTTCTCCTCTGACCCTCCCTCCTCTCATGCTCTCTCTCTCTCTCTCACACTCTCTCAAATAAATAGATAAAAATCTTTAAAAAAGAAAGAAAGAAAGAAATCAGAAAGAAGAAAAAAATGCATTTACAGTGCTCTATTATATTTATCCAAAAAAAATCTACGTGTAAATGGATCCATGCAATTTAACCATGTTGCCTAAGGACCAACTATACTTTTCCTACATTATCTCAACAGCTCTCAGAGTATGTATCCTTGTCTCCATTTTACAAATGAATAAACTAAGTCTCAAAGAGCCTCAGGTTCTTCCCCCAAACAGTAATGTCAGAGTGAAGATTCAACCCCAGATCTCCGGTTCCAAGATTTATTCTCTTGTTACCTTGAGACAATTTTTTTTTTTTAAGATTTTATTTATTTATTTGACAGAGATCACAAGTAGACAGAGAGGCAAGCAGAGAGAGAAGGGGAAGCAGGCTCTCTGCCGAGCAGAGAGCCCGATGTGGGGCTCGATCCCAGGACCCCGGGATCATGACATGAGCTGAAGGCAGAGGCTTAACCCACTGAGCCACCAAGGTGCCCTACCATGAGACAATTTTTAACAAAAGTTATGAAATGTATGAATAAGTACATTAATTTGAATCACAAAGTATACTAAGTTATTTTTAGGCATTTGTGTGAAACAGTTGGCCAGTGCTTAAACACTGACAGTAATGTTTGAAGGATAGCAACATAGTATCTGTAACTTCGGACTTGGCTATAGAATTCCCACTTAAATTAATTGCATGTCCATAAAACCAACCTTAAACATACCTGAATGTCTACCTTCGTCCATCCTCAAGTAAGCTTCTGGCCATTATATACCTCCTCAGGGAAGACCGGGTCAACTGCTCTCCCCCTACACATTAGGTCAGACCCCCCCCCCTCCTCGTACAATGTTGCAACCCTTGGTCTTCTTCCAACATACAATTTTTAAAAACTATAATCTAGTAAATTTTCCTACAATTATTTCTTCATGTATATCTCCTGCAGAGAGGAGGGAACTGGTCTGCCTTCTTCTCTTTGTCACCTATCATCTAGCCCTGTGCCTGGCATAGTACATTTGCTTTGCTTCTATCAGATGAGTGAATGTGTGCACAAAAATGGTGAGGAATAGAGATTCAAGAAAATCCTTTCAATGTTAGGAATCATCAAACATGGATCACAACAACTGAGGAATGGGAACTGTTGAGAAAGGTAAATACTCAATGTCAGAGGACCATGGGTGCCAAGCTAGGTATAATAATTAGCAGGAAGTACCGTGTGTTGCCGATAGCAATCTTACGATGGAAATAGTAAATGAGCAATTTGATTACAATAAGTTCCTAGATATATGAGCTTGTTCTTTAATGGTTTGACGTCACGATTCTGAAAATTCTCCTGATAATTACCACATATTTGTTCACTTACTGCTCTGTGGATACAAACATTAACCATATTTAAGCTTCCTCGAAGACACCATTCGCATTGCTCTCTCGTATAACTTAAATATCTCTGTGCTCGTGACATAAAGGGCCTTTGCAGTCACAACCTTCCATCGTTGCAATTTCTGGTTTGGCTCATGTATAAATTGAAACTAGAGAAGAGACTGTGATCCAAAATTAAACAGGAGGCATTATATTTTCTATCTAAACAGTGTCCTAGTTCAATGTCTGGCTGGGAAGAAAGGCCCAAGTACAGCTTGCCTCACTTTGTTTCAAAAACCAGCCAGTCAGAAATTGAAAAACATCTCCTAGAATTGAGTAACTTAATTTTTTAACTGGTACCTTTTTATCATGATATAAAAACCAATGATTATAGAGGGGAAAAAAAATTGTGAAGAACATGAGCTTCTCATGTAGAAAATTTATGGCCACAGTGAAAAGCCACAAAATTAGGTGTATGATCTACAACAAGGCAGTTGGGCCTCACAGGTGGTTTATCTGTATAATGTCTGATAGCCTGTTGTAGCCAGTCTCCCAGATGACCTCCAGTGATCTTCACTTGTTGGAGTTCACACCCATATTGAGCCCCCTAGCACATCATACTAGGGCAGGTCTGTGACCAACAGCATACAATAAAAGTAATGGTATGTTCCCTCTGAGATTAGATTATTGGATGATGATGCCTCTTCTCCTTCTTAGAAAAGCTGCTTCCGGATTCCAGACCCTCAGAAATTGTGAGATAATAAATGGTTTAAGCTGCTAAGGTTAAGCATAATTTCTTACACAGTATCTACATCAAAACCCTTAGGAGGGTAGAGTAAGAGCAAGTGCTTAGAAAAATGATAATAAAAGTGCTATCTGACAGCCAACACATCATCATGGCTAATTCCACCTCCCACTAACTCTAATAGTAGACACAGTGTTGGTATCTGAAGAGAGATTTCAGTGTAACAAATTCAGCTATGAATATGTTCTCCTCAAATCTCCTAAAATAAAAGAAATATCCCAAGCTGTGTTCATTATTATGAACAAACTAAAATTTACTTTGTTCTGCTTTCACAACAAAAATTAAACTGTAGTAACTTGTTTTTATAAGATATTTTTTCTTATGTTTACTCTTTCTCAATAAAGTACTAAATCATACTAAATAGTACTCTTTAGCATAAGAAGAGAATCCTTTTCTTTTTTTTTTAAATTTTACTTATTTATTTATTTGATAGAAAGAGAGAGATCACAAGTAGGCAGAGGCAGGCAGAGAGAGAGGGGGAAGCAGGCTCCCCACTGAGCAGAGAACCCAATGCGGGGGGGGGGGGGGGGGGGCTCAATCCCAGGACCCCGAGACCATGACCCGAGCTGAAGGCAGAGGCTTTAACCTACTGAGCCGCCCAGGTGTCTCAAGAAGAGAGTCCTGATGGAATAAAAAATATACTAACATTCCATTCATAATTTTAGCTTTCACTGTAAAATCAGTCCAGTGTGTGACCATCACACAGTTACAGCCAGAGATATCACCCAAGAAATGCCTGTCTTTTAAAGAAGCTATCATCTTGGCAGTGTTCTTCCAGACCGAAACTGTTGATACCCCCCAAGAGCCTGTAGGAAGAAAAGAAAAGAGAAACAAACATACCATTATCTAAAGTAACTTTAGGGTGAAAAATTATGATAACAGTTAATGCTTTATGGCTTTAAACTCCAGGATTAATGTATTTCAGAAATGACTTTAACTCCAGGATTAATAAAATTCTGAAAGTAGTTTAAAGAAAACTTTCTGGCAATAGATGGTCTCCAACAATATTATGCTTCATTTATGACTCATTTTCTACGTGAAAAAAAGTTTTAACAAATACATTTAGAGGACGCAAATTTAATAAATAAACCCAAAAAATGAAAGTGCTTTATAAAGCTGTAAAATATCATATAAATAACTGGGATTGTAATATTGGCAAAGTTATTATGAAAGCAAACCGCAAAATGGCATTTAGGGAGAGCAGGAACAGTGAAAAAATTAAAAGCTACATAAAAGAACTAGGGAGGAAATTTAGACTCAGTCGCATCAGGAGCAATGTACTTCTTAACCACTGAAAAAAAGCATTTCCATTAGAAGGACAGATTTAAGTGGTTTAACATTAGAAGACCATAATCTTCTGAAGGACGGAAATCTATGAAAAGATCTGTGAATAATAAAGGAATTGAAAATAGAATAAAGGACAGGAAGAGGACAAGGAGGAGAAAAATGAGTAAAAGGATGCTTCTTAATAATATGATTTGAATTTAAAACTCAGGACATCTGCTTTTATAAAAATCTGAGTGTATTAGTTTATAATAATTAGCATCTTCAATCGCAAGGAAGAAATAAAAGGACTATTGGGGAAAAAAAACCACACCATCTTGAGGACAATAAAGTTTTCTCTGATTCAAAAGGGGAGCTTCTTACAGAACAGTAGCAGCTGTATGTACATTTCTCCAAGGGCATTCTTCTTTAAGAATTTATGTCAGACAATCCATTCATTTTGGTTAATAAAAAATTATATCTGTGAAATGATATTTGTTCTCTATTTGACCTCCTTTTCCAATCTTACCATCATTTAAGAAATTTGCTCAGTAAAAAGAATGAACTCTTCTGTTTAAAAAAGTTAAATTTTTAATTTCATAAGCTCTTCAAGGCTATCAAAGAAATGTTAGAAATACTGCTTATCTAAAAAAGAAAATCAGTTTTTTGACTTTCTAGTTTTATTTTTCACTCAAGGAAATAAGTTCTTCTTTTGGTAATAATTGTTAATTGAGTATTTCCTTTCTATAAAGGCAACTTTTAAACTGAATCTTCTGGACATCATGTGTTTTATTTTTATTAATTTCTGGGAATAAAATACATTACTATAATCTTCTTTAGGTTCTGGGAAAAAAATACCTAATAATAATATTTACTTCCTGAGAATATGGTTTTTCCCCTTTTGATGTAACAAAACTCTATTACCCTCAGACTCTTACTGGTTTTCTACATCTGGTTGTTGTAAAGTTTTTTCCGGCGAGATAAACACAACACCAGGCAAAGTGGGTACAAGGCAAGATTTATTAAAAACGCTCTCCGGCGAAGTTTCAGGGCTCAGGAGAAGGGGAGCCAGGAAAGTTGCGCCGGGAGGAGGTGGGCACCCTCGGGCGAGGTTCCGCCACTCTGGAAAGCAGAGTAGTGGAAGTCGCACCCAAGGCAGGGAGGAGGGCGCTTTTAAGGGGTCTCGAGGAAGCTCAGGGGTCTTTTGGAAGTTTCCCTTATTTGGATATCCCACCTGCTCATCGGGATCCCATTGGTCCACAGGAGCCCGGGGCGGGGGTCTCAGATTCCTGCTTGGGCCTTTGTTCTCCTGTCCGAGTTCAGGTCTTGTGGCGGGAACTTTCGCCATCTTTAGTAGCCCTTCCTGCCAGCCCAACAGTTGTATTCATCCTTGATTTTATATGTATTAAAATTATTATTTTCTAGTTTGTTTTTATAAATCACCATGTTTATCATATTCCTGAATCCCCTTCCATATTCCAGATAGTTTAGAAAAACAACAAGCTTTTCTAGGATTTGAATATTTTGTGATCACATTATTTCTCATGTGCATCAGGTTAGCATAACCTGGAAAAGGGATCTAATTAGAAGGAAATTGCAAGACACGAGAGTCCAGACAGAGCAATCTAACCCATCAAGTGCAGATGCATAAAGGTTTTGTAGTTTCTTCACTCCCATCATTCCAGCCAGGCCTACAGATTTCCAGCCAGCCTACTTAATGCAATGGCTTGAATTGTCTATTTCACTATCCAAACGATTGGCTACTTGCCAAACCACAACCTTGCTTTAGAAAGAACTCCTTAAGTAAAG
The DNA here is from genome assembly GCF_030435805.1 of Mustela lutreola. Lineage (NCBI taxonomy): Eukaryota > Metazoa > Chordata > Mammalia > Carnivora > Mustelidae > Mustela > Mustela lutreola. The sequence goes on along the minus strand of NC_081302.1, from coordinate 27,937,365 downwards.
TGGAGAGTTAAGACAATTATTGAGATAATTTAGTGCAAAAGAAATGCCCTGAGAAAAATCTGCCCCCACCCCGTTTTCTTTTTTACAATAAGTCTCCCAGAGAATATATTAGCCAATCATAGTCTTCATGTAAATTGTTAGTTTTGTTAAAAAAAAAAAAAAAAAAAAAATTGTATGAATCATTTTTTAAATTTTAATTCATGTAATAGAGCTTACTGTTTGCTTACATGTTAATATAAATCCTCACAATTACCTATGAGTAAGAACTATTATTATCACCCCACTCCTTCAGCAAATAGTAGTGGTGGCCACAATTGGGCCATCTAATGCTCATCCTTCTTGGCACAAAGTAAGTTAGGAACAAATGAATCACTTCTTTAGTCAAAGAAATGTGTGCACAAGTAGTCTCTATATTTCCATGAAAAAAATTGAAGTGTTCATGTATGTTTCTCAGTGTCCCTTTCACTGCCTTAATAATCATGGAAGCTCTTATCAGGATGGTATTTTCACTCACCTGAATTCCAGAGTGATGACCATGAGTAAAGGCCCCCTGAAGAACAGCTTAAACATGTAGAATAATTATGGGGGGGGGGGGTGTTTTTTCTGGAGTTACAGGGATTTGGAGGCTTGTTTGTTGTTGTACATAACCTAGCTCTTCCTGACTGATACAGTTATTTCTTGTAACTTCCCACTGTTAGTCTGAAGCACATAAAGCTAATTTTGTTTGTTTTAAAAAAAGGTTGGAAGAGAGGTGATGAAGAAGGAAGGAAGAAAAAGAGAGGGAGAAATGCCTTTATGCTGCTACTGCTTTTAACCTTTGCTTCTTTCATTTTCCATCTTCCTATGATAAATCTTGAGCCCTAAAATGGCATTTTATTGACTCAGGGGCAGGAGCGAAGAGAGTTTATTTCCAGATATGGAAAAGAAACATGGAGGCTTCCCATTTAGGACTCAATATAAATATTCTTATTTGCTATGTTAGAAATATGATGGGAAAAAACAGCTGACTCTAGAATACAAAATATCTTCTCCTTCCTGCTATCAAAAACTCTGAAAAATTTGCTCACACCATGTGCAATTGCATTCGTATGGGTCAAGATGATTAAGTAATGATGAAATAACTTTAGTGACCTGTGAGTCCTTCATATAACATTGAAAAAAGTACTAAACTCACAAGATATACTTACAAATCACCTCAACTGAGAAGCTGAGTAAAGGAGATTCTTTTATTACTATTATTTCCATAAACATGTATTTTTTTTTCAATTTATTTATTTTCAGAAAAACTATTCATTATTTTTTCACCACACCCAGTGCTCCATGCATTCCGTGCCCTCTATAATTCCCACCACCTGGTACGCCAACCTCCCACCCCCCGCCACTTCAAACTCCTCAGATTGTTTTTCAGAGTCCATAGTCTCTCGTGATTCACCTCCCCTTCCAATTTACCCCAACTATTATTCCTATAATATTGATATCTTCATAGAAGCCTTTTACCTTATGTCACTGTTATAAAAACTCTGTGACTTAGGTAAGACAGGGATTAATTTCTCCTATTTATGAGGAAACCGAGGCAGATGATGAGACAAAGATCACACAGTAGAATTCAAGAGAGGTCTCAGGTGATTTGTACTAACACATCATGTAATATCCAAAGATAAAAGTTTACCATGTTTCCTGATGGGAAAAATATATTTTAAGTTATGCATAATGTCAAAATAACTATTTAATGTAAACAGTCTATTTAAGATAAGAAGAAAATGTAAGCCAATTATTTACTGAAGTCTAGTTGTTTCAGTGAATTGACTAATTCAGAACAAATGATATGTTATATAGAAACTATGTCAGCTTTATAAAGTACATAGTCCCTCCTTCCTAAACTGTTCCTGAGACAGCTTCATGACCTGAAATTTTAATTTCAATTTAAAACGCTCAAAATTAAATGTAAATTTATGGGGCATCCTTTATCTGTACCTAATGATGTTATATTTGTTAGTCTCACTGTAGTCTTGCTGATTTCACTTTCATCGCTATTTTCAAGGACACACACTATCTTCATTCTCCTGAATTGGGGCTGCATTTTCTTAGTTTCTTTTGCTAGTTTACCTTCATCTTTCTAACCCCTAAATGTCAGATGGTCTCGAGGCTCATTCCTAGAATCTCTTTTTATTTCTATCTGCACTCATTCTCTAACTGGTGTGCATTCTCATGATATTAAATAATATGCATAAACCCATAAATGTCAGCTGCAATCTTAACCACTTCAAGGAACCTTAGACTCATGTATTCAATTACCTATTCATCTTCATCATTTATAGGTTTAACACGTATCTCAAAATTAAAATGTCAAAAATCTTATTTCTGATTTCCTGCCAAAATGCTCCTCCTCCATGTTTCCCTACCCCTCCTGTTGTTTCAAGCTAAAAACTTTGGAATGAGCTCTGACTTGTCTTTTCTCATCCCTCATACCCAAACACCAGGGAATCCTCTTAGTTACATTTTAAAAATAAACCAACCAGCCCATCATTTCTTACAACCCTACTACTTTCCACCTTGACCACTTTAAGCCATATTATCTAACACTTAGATGTCTGTAATGATCTCTTAACTTCCTGCTAAACAACGTTTGGTGTATATATCACAGGGATGGGCATCACTGGGAAGATTGTTAGAAATGCAGAATCTCAGTCCTCGTCCTCGATCTGGTAAAACATAATCTGCATTTTAACAAGATTCCCTGAGATTTATATGCATAATAAATTGTGAGAAACATTATCCTAACTGGTCTCTCTGTTCCTCCTCCAGAACCTCTACAGTCCATTTTCAATACAGCAGCAACCAGAGTAATCCTTTTAAAATTATGAGAGTGATGTTCTATCCCTGCTTTGCTTAAAACCCTTCATATCTTCCTTTCTCACTGCAAGTAGTAGCCAAAGTTCTCATAGGGGCTGACATAAGCCCCAGCATTCCTGGAACCTGCTACCTCTTGGTTCTCAGTGCCTCCAACTCTCATTCATTAAGAATGTGTTGACTGGATGTGGAAAACTTCTAACTCTTCTGGGCAATTCCTTAGCAATCCTCTTACTATATCTTACTTCTACAGACAGGTAACTTTATTCTGAATGTGAGGTTTAAGAGTCCTTAGCTTTTACAGAGATATACTGAAACACAGATGTAAATATACAATGGCTGAGATTTGCATCAACATAATATGAGAGCAGAAGAAGCAGATATGGGTATAGATGAAACAAGACTGGCCACAAAGGAAGATGGTTGAAGGTTATAGAAAGATTTCTTATGTCTCCCTATCAATTTTTGTGTATGTTTGAAATTTGTCATAACCAAATACATTATACAAAAATTATACATTATATACATTAGACATTAGACAAAAATACAAAATCATTTGTTAAAATTATTTTCTTCTTTTTCCTGATACCAGAATAAAATTATATGATTTCCAAGTTTAGCTCTGGTAATAGCAATGAAAAAATATACTAAAGCAATACCCTAATAATTATTGGCCTTTGTTATTTTGATTTTGTCTCTCCCTAGGCTTGTCTAGATTATATATCCTTGATAACATTTTCTAACAGCAGATCATTTTAATGGAAAATTCTATCCCCTGTGGAATTAGGAGAAACAAATAACTATAACTACTTTGGCAGCATTAAACTTGGAGGAAACTACTATATATAGTTTCTTCTGGAAGAGTACTGATACCCTATTATTTAATAAGCAGCATTAGACTTTCTTATTTGGGTATTTTCCTGGCACAGAATTTGACACATAGTAGACAGTCAAGTATTAGAGGAGCAAATGGGTAAGACAATAAATGAATAAGTGAGTAAATTAACAGTGGTGATTCTTAAAAATAAAATCTAATCTAGTTTTTCCAGCTGTCAAAATTGAATTATGGCAAAATTGTCCTTTCTCAAATGATTATATCAGCAAAGGAATGTGTATTTCTCACCTGGTTAGGATTGTAACTCAATATTTGTTTTAGGCTACATTCTCAAGATAGCAGATTTTAAGGTATATATTTACATGTAGGAGGTTTGGAAAGTACATGAGAGAAAAACACTTGTGAGAGTGAAGAAATCAGGACCCAGCAAAAGGAGAAATGCAACTAGGAGAGAATTGTGACAGAGGCCTCAGCCAATCATACCTGGAGTTTTGGAGTTGGGCAGCCCTTTAGTGTCCCAAAACAAGGCAAGGGAGTCAGGGGTTTAAATCTAGGGGTTCTTATAAGATTGTTTGTGGTCTGTTTTAATCTAATTAACCCTCCATATACTTGTCACCCAATCAGGTTTTGTTGACATGCACATCTATCAGGTAGTTGTTTACATGGGAAAGGACAGAGGGCTTCTTCCAGGGCAGGATAGAATAACAGGTTGGAGTCTTCTTCCTTTTAAAAGTATTTTCCTCTTAGGATGGGGGCCCCTTGCCCATGCCTGCCTTTTTTCCAACCATCCTCCATTAGTGGGAAATCCTGTTGAGTGTTGTCATTTCTGTATGTATGTGCAAGTGTGGGGGAGGAAAAGTAGAAAAATTATGCTATCTCCTTAATTAGTAACAACATTCAGTGGATTGGCAGATTGGAAGTCGGAAAGGGAAAACCTAAGGAGGAACAATACTTGAAAATCATTGGAATTTCAGAAATAGGTATAAATTATACATGCTCAGTGACAGCCAACAGGGTAGAGAACAGGATCGTAGACTAAAAGATTTTAGGACAGATATGTGGAACTTAAGAAACAAAACATAGGATCATAGAGGAAGAGAGGAAAAAACAAAAGAAGAGGAAATCAGAGAAGACAACCCATAAGAGACTCTTAATCATAGGAAACAAAATAAGGATTGCTAGAGGAGAGGGTGCAGGTAATGGGGTAACTGGGTGATGAATATTAAGGAAGGCATGTGATGGAAGGAACCCTGGGTATTATATAAGACTGATGAATCACTGACTTTTACCTCTGAAACTAATAATACATTATATGTTAATTAATTGAATGTAAATTAAAAAATAAACAAATGTATAAATTAAAAAGGTTATAGGAGAGGTATAAAACAGGAACATTACAGTCATAGAAGTAAAACTATTAACAAAACATTTTTAGGAGGGGAAAGGAATTTTGACAGATCAGCCAACACTTTCTCATAACCTTCCAGCATTGATCTATAACATGGGGGCCAGAACACAGAAATTGGTTGTAGAAAGTCGTTAATAATGTGGATAGAGGAAGGGAGCATAACAAAAAGTCAAGTAGATGAGAGATGTTAGAGTGCCAGGGAAGACATTATTGAAGTTACTAGTGGAGGTAAGAGGATGTTTATATGACTTTCATGGATCAGAACACTCTATTCCCCCAAACGACCTGCCATCTTGGGGTTTTACATGAGGAGGGCAACTGGATATTGGGGGCAGATGGGCCCTTTCTTTTTTAACTCTGTTAAAGCAGCCATTCCAAAGTTTTAATCTAATTCATTTTATTTTAATTTATTTCTGCCCCCAGGCAAGAATTTTGCTTAGGGGAGATGGCGTGAAGCTAACTAACAAGGAGAAATAGATAAAAGTATTTCATTTTTTTCTATTTTTAAAAGTTTTTCTATTTTGAAACAGAAATGGAAGATGAACACATTCATATTAAGAGTTTTATAAGTTGAAAACAGGCTTCCTGTGAATCATGTGCAAAGTGACTGTAAAGAACAATTCAATAGAAATGGAATTGCCAAGTCATAAGAGATTCACAAATTGCTCTCAGTTGGGCTGCTGAATTGATCTGTAGTCTCCACATCCACAGAGAAGGATGTTTCCTGCCCTTGGCACAACAGGACAATCCTATCTAAATCACTATATCAAATTCTCAATGCATTCTTTTAAGGAACATTGACAGTCTGTGCATGTGGAGGGCAATAATGGGAGGGTACAGATGAGAAAACTAGAGTCTTGCAACTTCAACAAAACAACTCCTGAAATATTTCAACTGTCCTTAGAGAGAAAGAGATTTGACTCAGTGCTGTAGCTGAGGGGTCTACATATTTCATTTAACTTTAAAAATCATGTTAGGGCTCTTCATTCCTCCCCATTTTACAGACAGCTGCATCTTTTAGTGCAGTGCCAGCTACATCCCTGAGACAGGATGGTGAAGGCTGGAATAAATGGATTTGACCGTATCAGGCGCTTAGTTACCAGGGCTGTCTTATCTGGCAAAGTTGATATTGTTGCCATCAATGACCCTTTCATTTACCTCAACTACATGGTCTACATGTTCCAGTATGATTCTACCCATGGCAAATTCCATGGCACAGTCAAGGCTGAGGACAGGAAACTTGTCATCAATGGAAAGCCCAACTCCATCTTCCAGAAGTGAGATCCCACCAACATCAAATGGGGTGATGCTGGTGCTGAGTATGTTGTGGAGTCCACTGGGGTCTTCACTACTGTGGAGAAGGCTGGGGCTCACTTGAAGTATGGGATCAAGAGGATCATCATTTCTGCTCCTTCTGCTGATGCCCCTATGTTTGTAATGGGCATGAAGCATGAGAAATATGACAACTCCCTCAAAATTGTCTGCAATGCATCCTGCACCATGAACTGATTGGCACCCCTGACTAAGGTATCCATGACAACTTCAGCATTGTGGAGGGACTCATGACCACAGTCCATGCCATCGCTGCTACCCAAGAGACCATGGCTGGCCCCTCTGTGAGGCTGTGGCATGATGGTTGAGGGGATGTCCAGAGCATCATCCTTGTTTCTATACTGGCACTGCCAAGGCTGTAGGCGAGGTCATCCTGAGCTGAATGGGAGGTTCACTGGCATGGCCTTCCATGTCCCTACCCCCAATGTGTCAGTTGTAGATCTGACCTGCTGCCTGGAGAAAGCCATCAAATATGATGATATCAAGAAAGTGGTGAAGCAGGCATTGGAGGGCCCCCTCAAGGGCATCTTGGGCTACACTGAGGATCAGGTTGTCTCCCATGACTTTAACAGTGACACCCACTCTTCTACCTTCGATGCTATGTCTGGCATTGCTCTCAATGAGCATTGTCAGATGTATTTCCTGGTAGCATGATAAATTTGGCTATAGCAACCAGGTGGTGGACATTATGATCCACATGGCCTCCAAGGAGTAAGAGCAAGAGTAAGAGAGAGGCCTCAGTTGCTGGACTGTCCTTCCCCCAACTCATCTGCCAACACATTGAGAATCTCCTGACCTCCACAGTTTCCATCTCAGTTCCCCTAAAGAAAGGGAGGAGCTTGAGAAGCCCCACCTTGTCATGTACCATCAATAAAGTACACTGTACTCAGCAACCCCCCCAAATCATATTAGGTAGCTATGAAAAAAAATACACACACACACACACACACACACACACACACACACACACACACTAAAAGACCATTCAGAACTTCAGGGGAAGTTGGTGGAGTAGGAGGACCCTAAACTCAACTTGACCCAGGGATGCAACTAGGGATGTGTAAATAATCCAGATAATGAAAAGAAGACTGGCAGAATAGACTCTCTACAGCTAAATGTAAAGAAGAGCACAGGAAAGGCAGAGACAGCTGGGAACTAAAAAAAAAGACTAGCATTACTATCTGTGGAAGAGAGGGACACTGGGGGCACAGAATGGGGAGAGAAAAAGACCCTTGCATCAAGAACCCAGGCACAAGGAACCTCCACAGGAGGAAAAATCACCATAACATTTGGCTTTAAAAAGAAGAGGGTCCTAATTTCTTGAATTCTTCTTTTTTTTTTTTTTTTAGATTTATTTATTTTAGAAAGAGTGAGCAAGTACAAGCAGGCACAGAGGGACAAGGACAGAGAGAATCCTCAAACTCAGACTCCCTGCTGAGTGTGGAGCCCAATGCAGTGCTTGATCCCAGGACTCTGAGATCATGACCTGAGCTGAAATCAAGAGTCAGTTGCTTAACTGACTGAGCCTCCCAGGGACCCCTCACTTCTGGAATTATTATGATTAGCTGGGCTTAACACCTGGAACTTTAAAAATCAGTGAGATTGGCTCCGGGACAGCCAAGAGAGTGAAGTCCCCATGTTTAAAGAGACAGTAAAACAAACGGCCCCACAGAGATACAGCACAGAAGCAGTAGTTTGATTTGTAACAGGATGTTTTGTTATATACAGGATGATTTAACTAATCTCAGAGCCAGTGGTAGGTGACCAGGGATCATTGGGAGACTTCTCCAAGTACAAAGGAGTTGACAGGGACCATTTCTCTCCCTCTTTCCCAGCCTAGGCACAAGGACACCTGCCGGAACTAGTGCTATGCCTAATATGCTAACTGTGTACTCCACCCACACATTCTTCTATGGTACAACCCCTTCCAATATGTTCAGAGCCCACCCAAAGTGATGTCACAAGCCTGGCAGTGTGTAAGCGGCCCTGACAGAGAACAACACCACTCTAAAGTGACTCCTGCCCCCGGGAGAAGAGAAGATACTACACTACACATACTACTTTGATTGTAGTCCCAGTAGTGGGTGCAGAGCAGACAGCTGGTCTCACTGCAGGTCACACTAACCAATGAAACCTTCTCAGAGCACAACACAGGAAATGCACCTGCAGTTTGGTGTTATGCATCTCTGGCCAATACCTGATCTGACTCAACTGAAGCCCAGCTTAGCCCATTAACAACACAGAGACATAACTGTGCCCACAACAGGCAAAGAAAGACCGTTGCAGACAACTGGAGTGAAGGTAAAAGCAGCTCAGTCACAACAGAAGGGTGCACAAAACACACATTGGAGATACACCTGAAGCACCAGGTTATGAAGAACATGGAACAATTCACTGCAGGGCACTACCTTCAAAAACAGGAGACAAAGGTGACTTTCTAAACACATAGGAACAGAACACAGAAAGTTAGACAAAACAAAGAGACAGAAGACTATGCTCCAAATGAAAGAACAGGACAAAATCATGGCAAGAGACCTTAACGAAATGGAGATAAATATGTCTAATAGGGAAGTTAAAGTAATGATCATAAACACACTGACCAAACTTGAGAAAAGAGTGGAAAACATTAGTGAGTCCCTTAACAATTAGATAGAAAACATTAAAAAGGAACCAACCAGACATGAAGACCAAAATAACTGAAATTAAAAACACACTAGATAGAATAAATAGTAGACTAGAGAAAGCAGAAGAATGAATCAGTGACCTGGAAGACAGAGTAATAGAAAGCAACCAACTTGAACATAAAAGAGAAAAAATAATAATAATAAATGAAAATAGATTTAGGGAACACAGTAACACCATCAAGTATAATAACATTCGCATTACAGGGATCCTAGAAGGAGAAGAGAGGGGGGTGGGGAGCAGAAAATTTCTTTGAAGAAATACTGCATGAAAACTTCCCGAATCTGGGGAAGGAGACAGAAATCCAGATCCAGGAGGTATAGACAACCGCCAACAAAATCAACCCAAGTCAGTTCCCACCAAGACACACAGTAACTAAAATGGAAAAAGTAGTGATAAAGAGAGAATTTTAAAAGCAGCAAGAGAAAAGAAAACAGTTACATACAAAGGAAACATTATAAGACCATAAGCTGACTTTTCAGCAGGAACTTTGAAGACCAGAAGGGAGTGGCATCATATATTTAAAATGCTGAAAGAAAAACCATACAGCCAAGACTGCTCTATCCAGCAAGACTATCAATTAGAATAGAAGGAAGGATGAGTTTTCCAGACAAACCAAAGTTAAAAGAATTCATCATCACTAAACCAGTCCTAAAAGAAATGTTAAAGGGGAGGTCTTTTAGTGGAAAGGAAAGACCATATAGTAGGAGTAAGAAAAGTAGGAAGCACAAAAGTAGTAAAAATAGATATATCTATAAAAATCAGTGAATCAGGATTCACAATAAATGGGTGTATAGTAGAACACCATACACCTAAAACATGGTGAGGCAGGGGGCAGGGAGAGAAGAGTAAAGTATGGGTTCAAACTTCAGCAACCATTAACCTAATATAAACTATTATACACAAAACATGTTGTATAAAAACGTAATGGTAACCACAAATCAAAGAGTAATAAGAAGAAATAAAGAGAAAGGAATCCAAATATTTCACTAAAGAAAACTAGCAAACCATGACAGAAGAGAGCAAGAGAAGAAAGGAACAAAAAAGAAATGCAGAACAACCATAAAACAAGTAACATATCTATCAATAACTACTTTGAATTAAAATGCTCCAATCAAAAGACATAAGGTGACAAGATAGATAAAAAAAGCAACACCTATCTATATGCTGCTTACAAGAAACTCATTTCAGATCTAAAGACACATGCAGACTGAAACTGAAAGGATGGCAAAACATTTATCATACGAATGGAAGTGAAGAGAAAGCCAGGTAACAATATTTATAAAGGGAAAAATAGACTTTAAAACAAAAATTATAACAAGAGACAAAGAAGGACTTTATATAATCCTAAAGGGAACAATTCAATAAGAAGATATAACAATTGTAAATATTTATGGGCCCAACATGGGAGCACCCAAATACATCAAGCAGCTAATAACAAACATAAAGGAAGTAATCAAGGGGTGCCTGGGTGGCTCAGTCAGTTAGGCATCATACTCTTGATTTCAGCTCAGATCATGTTCTCAGGGTTGTGAGATTGAGCCCTACATCAGGCTCCATGCTCATTGCAGAATCTGTCTGAGATGCTCTCTCTCCCTCTCCCTCTGCCCCTCCCCCGCTGGTGCACATTCTAAATAAATAAAATCTTTAAAAAAAAAATAATTGAGAGTCAAACAATATGGTAGGGAACTTTAACACCTCACTTACATCAATGGATACATCATGCAAACAGAAAATCAACAAGGAAACAGTGGATTTGAATAACATATTGGACCAGATGGATCTAACAGATATATTCAGAACATTCTATTCTAAAACAGCAAAATAAACATTCTTTTTGAGTGCACATGGAACATTTTCCAGAACAGATCACATATTAGGCCACAAAACAAGTCTCAACAAATTCATAACATACACCTTTTCTGACCACAATGCTATAAAACTAGAAATCAACTGCAAGAAAAAATCTGGAAAGGACACAAATACATAGATATTAATTAATGTCCTACTAAACAATGAATGGATCAACAAAGAAATCAAAAAGGAAATTAAAAAAAAAAAACATGGAAAGAAATGAAAATGAAACAACAGTGGTCCAAAATTTTGGGGATGCAGCAAAAGCAGTTCTAAGAGGGAAGGTTATAGCAATAGAGGCCTATCTCAAGAAGCAAGAAAAATCTCAAATAATCAACATAATCTTAAACCAGAAGGAGCTAGAAAAAGAACAACAAACAAATCCGAAAACTAGAAAGAAGAATGTAATAAAGATAAGAGCATAAATATGCAATAGAACTAAAAAGCAAGAGAACAGATTGATGAATCCAGGAGTAGGTTCTTTGAAAAAATGAACAAAATTGATAACCTTCAGCCAGACTTACCCAAAGAGAGAGAGAGAGAGAGAGAGAGGACTCAAACAAAATCAGAAATGAAAGCAGAGAAATAACAACTGACATCACAGTAATACAAAGGATTATGAGATTATTATGAAAAATTATATGCTAACAAATTGGACAACCTAGAAGAGATGGATAAATTCCTAGAAATATGTAAACTCCCAAAATCGAGTCAAGAAGAAACCGAAAATTGGAACAGACTGATTACCAGCAATAAAATTGAATCAGTAATCAAAAACTTCCAACAATCAAAAGTCCGGAAGATGGCTTCACAGATGAATTCTATAAAACATTTAAAAAGGAGCTAATACCTATTATTCTCAAACTATTAAGAAAAAATAGAAGAAGGAAAGCTTCCAAATTCATTCTTTGAGGCCATTATGACTCTGATATCAAAACAAGATAAAGACATTCCAGAATAAGAGAACTACAGGCCAATATCTCCGACGAACATAGATGCAAATTCCTCAGCAAAATATTAGCAAACTGAATCCAATAATACATTAAAGAGATCATTCACCATGATCAAGTGGGATTTTTCCTCAGATGCAAGTGTGGCTCAATATTCACAAATCAACAATATATATCACATCAAGAGAAAAGATAAAAAACACATGATCATTTCAATGGATACAGAGAAATCATCTGACAAAGTATAATGTCTATTCATGATAAAAAAAAAACCCTCAACAAAGTAGGTTTAGAGGGAACATACTTTAGCATAATCAAGACCATATATGAAAAACCCACAGCTAACATCATACTCATTGGTGAAAAACTGAGACACTTTCCCCTAAGATCAGGAACAAGACAAGGATGTCCACTTTCACCACTTTTATTCAACATAATACTGGAAGTCCTAGCCACAGCATTCAGACAAAAGAAAGAAAGAAAAGGCATCCAGACATCTAAAGAAGAAGTAAAGCTTTTACTATTTACAGAAGATATAATACTGTATATAGAAAACTCTAAAGACCCCACCAAAAAATTACAAAACCTGATAAGTGAATTCAGTAAGGTTGCAGGATACAAAATCAATATACATAAATCTGTTGCTTTTCTATACATTAATAATGAAGTAGCAGAAGAAAAAATGAAGAAAACAATCCCATTTACAATTGCATCAAAAATAATAAAATACCTAGGAATAAAGCAAAAAAAACCCTTGGAATAGACTTAACCAAAGAGGTGAAAGACCCATACTCTGAAAACTATAAAACACTGATAAAAGGAATCGAAAATGACAGAAACGGAAAGATATTTCATTCTCATGGATTGGAAAAACAAATATTGTTAAAATGTCCATTGTACCCAAAGCAATCTACAAATGTAAATAGCATCTTTGACAGAAGTAGAAAAAGCATCCTAAAATTTATATGGAAACACAAAAGACCCTAAATAGCCAAAGCAATCTTGAAAAAGAAGAATGAAACTGGAGGTACCCCAATCCCAAATTTTAAGTTATACTACAAAACTGTAGTAATGAAAACAGTATGGTACTGGCACACAAATAAACACATAGATCAATAGAACAGAATAGAAAGCCCGGAATAAACAATTATATGGTGAATTAATTTTCAACAAAGAAGGCAAGAATATGCAATGGGAAAAAAGTTTCGTTAGCAAATGGTGTTGGGGCAACTGGACAGCTGCATGCCAAAGAATGAAATTGGACCACCTTCTTCACCATACACAAAAATGAACTGAAAATGGATGAAGGACTTCGATATGAGACCTGGAACTATAAAAATCCTCGAAGAGAGCACAGACATTGCCCATAGTAACATTTTTCTAATTATGCTAGATTCCTGATGCAAGGGAAACAAGAGCAAAAATAAACTATTGAGATTACATTAAAAAAAAAATAAAAGTTCCTACATAGCAAAGGAAAACAGTCAACAAAACTAAAATACAGCCTATTGAATGGGAGAATATATTTGCAAATGACCTATTCAATAAAGGGTTAGTATCCAAAATATATAAAGAACTTATACAAGTCAATACTGGAAAATAAACAAACAGATAATCTAATTAAAAATGGGCAGAAGACATGAGTAGATATTTCTCTAAAGAAGACATACAGATGGCCAACAGACACATGAAAAGATGCTCAAATCACAACTGTCAGGGAAATGCAAGTCAAAACCACAATGAGATATCACCTCACATCTCTCAGAATGGCTAAAATTAAAAACACAAGAAACAACAAGTGTTGATAAGGATATGGAGAAGTAGGAATGCTTATGTACTATTGGTAGGAATGCAAACTGGTGCACCTGCTGTGGAAAACAGTATAGAGGATCCTCAAACACTAAAAATAGGACTATGCTACTATCAGTAATCACACTACTGTGTATTTACCCCCAAAATACAAAAACACTAACTTAAAGGGATACATGCACAACTATGTTTTTTGCAACATTATTTACAATAGCCAAACTGTGGAAGCGCCCAAGAGTCTATGGATAGATGAATGGATAAAGATAGATGGATGGATAGATAGATAGATAGATAGAATGCAATATTACTTAGCCATAATAATGAAATATTGCCATTTGCAACAACATGGATGAATCTAGAAGGTATAATGGTAAGTGAAGTAAGAGAAAGACAAATGCCTTTATATATAATTTCATTTATAAGTGAAGTTTAAGAAACAGATGAACAAAGAAAAAATGAGGCAAACCAGAAAACAAAAACAAAATAAAAGCAAACCAAATACAGCTTCTTAACTATAGAGAGCAAACTGATGGTTACCAGAAGGGAGGTGGGTGGAGAAATGGGTGAAACAAGTGAAGGCGCTTAAGAGTAAACTTATCATGATGAGCACTAAGTAATAAATAGAATTGTTCAATCAGTATATTTTACGCCTGAAACTAGTATCACTATATGTTAACTATACTGGAATTAAAATACTGATTCATTCATTCATTCATTCATTCATTAAAATAATATGTGCTAAAAATGCAAACAGTGTAAAGTAGTATCTAATAAAATCAATCTCCCCCCTTTATCTGAGCCTGATTAGATTTCTGCTTGTGCATTTCTGCTCTGATTATTTGTAATTCTCTGAAAATGCCTGTGCCTCCAGTTTTGGGGTGGTAGCCTATCCTGGAAAATCACTTCTCTGAAAGTTTTAAGAAGAGCTGCTGATTTTTCAGTTTGTCCAGGTTTTTCACTTGTTACGATGGAGTGATGATTATCTAAGCTCCTTACATGAGAAACTGGAAACCAGGAGCCCTGTTTTATTTTCTGTGGTTCTAATAGTATGTTTCAAGTTTAATGATAATTTTTTTTATCATATAATGTGCATATAATGTGAATTTTTGTGTAAGATAGTACATTTTAAGCTAAATTTCCATTTGCTTCTCATTATATCTTTCATTGTTGTCTTCATGATTCTTGTGCTTTCCTTTCTAATCCTTGAGCCACTTTAGTATTATTCGTTAATTCTACTATGTCTGCCATTTGGGGTCTCTTTCTCTTGCCCATTTTATTTTTCCTGGCTTTAAATCATATTAGTGTACTTCTTTGTATGCATAGTAATTTTTGTGGTTGATATTGAATTCTGGACATTGTGAATTTTACATGGTAGCTTTTTTATTTCCTTTAAAAAATATTATACTTTGTTCTGATGGGCAAGTTACATAAAATCAGTTTGCTCCTCTCCAAGTACATTATAATGCATCATTTTTTGTTTGTTTTTGTGTGTGTGTGTGTTTTCTAATGTGCCCTCCTTTATTAACATATATTCTTTGTTTGAGGGATACAGTTCCATGATTCATTAGCCTTACACAATACACAGTGCTCACCACAATGCATACCCTCCCCAATGTCCATCCCCATCCCTCCCATCACTCTCCCCTCCAGCAGCCCTCAGTTTGTTTCCTGAGATTTAGAGTCTCTTATGGTTTGTCTCCCTCTTTGGTTTTGTCTTATTTAATTTTTCCCCCTCTTCTTCTATAATCCTCTGCCTTGTTTCTCAAATTCCACATAGCAATGAGATCATATGATAATTGTCTTTCTCTGATTGACTTATTTCACTTAGCATAATACCCTCTAGTTCCATCCATGTTGTTACAAATGGCAATATTTCATTTTTGATGGCTGCATAATATTCGTGTGTGTGTGTGTGTGTGTGTGTGTGTGTGTAGTAACACGTCTTCTTTATCCATCTGTCAATGGACATCTGGGCTCTTATCATAGTTTGGCTATTGCGGACATTGCTGCTATAAACATTTGGGTGCACGTGTCCCTTCAGATCCCTATAAGAGTATCTTTAGGGAAAATACCCAATAGTGCAATTGCTGGGTCATAGGGTAGCTCTATTTTCAACTTTTTGAGGAACCTCCATGCTGTTTTCCAGAGTGTCTGCACCAGCTTGCATTCCCACTAACAGTGTAGGAGGTTCCCCTTTCTCTGCACCCTTGCCAACATCTGTTGTTTCCTGACTTGTTAATTTTAGTCATTCTGACTGTTGTGAGGTGGTATCTCATGGTGGTTTTTCATTGTAATGCTTCTTAAAGAAACTTCTTGCAGTGCATGGTGGCTTTAGTCAGTAGAGCATGTGACTCTTGATTTCGGGGTGGTGAGTTTGAGCCCATTGGGCATGGAACCTAGTTTTAATAAAAAATCTCTTTTTCAGTGTTTCTCCATTCTCTCTGGTAAACTTTCTCCTTTTTTAGTGCAACTTTCTTCCATTACCCTGCAGGCTCTGGTGTTTTAGTATCAACTCACCCCTAAGAAAGAGAACCTGGAAAACAAATTCATTCTAAAAAAGAAGTGACCCTAACCCAGAAGAATGATAACCCAAGGTAAAAACATCAAAATGATCAAGTTTTGATAATGGGTTAACTTGCTAAATAGGTTTTCAGAGTTGGATGCTCTCCAAACCACCTTATAGCACAAGGGAATATCTACACTTAACCTACATTTAAAGAATTACTAGTTTCTTTTAATCTCTATAAGACCGTCAGTTTCTTTTTTTCCACCCTTTTATTTATTTTATTTTTTAACTTTTAAATTCCATTACTATTATTAACATAAAATGTATTACTTGTTTCAGGGATACAGGTCTGTGATTCATCAGTCTTACACAATACACAGTGCTCAGCATAGAACATACCTTCCCCAATGTCCATACCTTCCCCATCACCCAGCACACCATCCTTCCCACTCCCCCTCCATTCCAGGAACCTTCAGTTTGTTTCCTGAGGTTGAGTCTCTTACGGTTCGTCTCCCTCTCTGGTTTTGTCTTGTTTCATTTTTCCCTCCCTTCTCCTATGATCCTCTGCCTTATTTCTCAAATTCCTCATATCAGTGAGATCATATGATAATTGTCTTTCTCTGATTGACTTATTTCACTTAGCATAATACCCTCCAGTTTCTTCCACGTCATTGCAAATGGCAAGATTTCAGGGTTTTTTGGAGACTCTCAGTTTCAATGAGCTCCCTTTACTGTTCTGATAATCCAGATAGCTTTAAGGAGCAGGTAAAACAGGTTTTCTACTCAAGGGTCCTCCATTTTTTCCTAAACACCTTCCTTTGACTTCTACTTGGGAAAATTACACGGATAGTGCCAAATTCTGAATTGATAATGTGAAGAATAGTGGGCACAGCCAAGAGAGCCAGCAATCCTTGCCCATCTTATAAAAGTGGCAAATCAAAGAGAGGAGGTGCCAAAATCAGCAGGTGCTATCTCACTGTGCCCTTCTGAACTCCGCTCTAGACGCTCCAATTCTAGACTAACAAGGTAGCCATAGATTTCCCCTGACATTTGGCCCCTAAAAGGGAAAAATCCATGCAAATCAAATGAGTGTATTTCTTCAGCTGTGTTCCTTAGAGGATATCATCCAGTCTTGATGACGACCTCACTGCTCAAAAGCCACTGCCATTCTCCCCCACTTAATGTTAAAAGTGATTACTTCTGAGACATTATGGCATGGTTTCCTCAGAAACTATCAGAAAGTCCCCAAATAACCCAGAGTAATTTAAACTCCTCATGACTTCTGAATAACTATAATCATTATAGTTACTTAGGACTCATAAAAAAAAGAAATTAAATTTAAAGCTCATGTTAATGAAGACACCATTTCCCTCAGAAAATTTAACTATAATTACTCTTCAAATTGTATTTGATTTTTAAATTTTCATTTCCCCTAAAATTCATATGTAAAAGAAGAATAATCATATGAAGTTTTGGCCTTTTAATGCATTTTAAAACTGTACTTAGAAATTGAGAATTATGCATAGAAGTATGCTGCCAAGTGTAGATTTCTACTAACCACTCTCTTCCTTATGGCCATCCCCAGGCTATCGGTTTTGGGAGAAACTTTTCAAACTTTAAAGGCAGCTGTCAATAATTTATAAACAGATTATATCAATGACAAAACTTATTCTTTTTATTCAGTAACTCTTGTTATAAAGTTTTCTTCCTCATCTTGGTTTTTAAATTTTAATTGAGGCATTCTTTTCCTCAGGAGACTTCTACAGTTATATTTTAGGATAATGCAGTATTTTTCTATCTTTACAGATTTGATTATTATACGAACCTTGTAAATTAAGCAAGGTTAGGTTGTTATCCTTTTTCTATTAAGTAAAAAGGAAAACAAAACTGAAGTACAGAGGACAAATGACTTGTCTGAAGACATGAAGTTGGCAGCATATTGAAAACTTACTCAAAAATGATGACTAATCTCAAAAGAAAAAGATGACTAATCTCAAAATGTATTAGTGATATCAAATGTTTACTTCTTCCTATTTTCAGAATACATCCGCAAAGAAAGGATGCTATCTTTACTCCACTTCCAAAACATACACTCATCCACTCTCTTTTCTTTTTTTGCTGCTAGAAAAATGGGTACCTGAAAGTGAGTCATGAAAAGATGTCATCAAATCACCAAAAATAAGGGAAAACCATAAAGAGTCAGGTTCTATCCATCCCTGCCCCCCTTCCCCAGTGCCCACCAGGGGTAAAAGAAGAAAAAAAAAAAAACCATGACAGGCTTGTAAGCATCCAGCTATGGCCACAGAGCTGTTTGATTGCTTAAGCCGGGTGGTCAGACAATAGGACCAGAAAGAATGGCTGCTTCCTTCCTTCCTGTTGAGTGTTCTGCCTGAGTGAGCAAATTCAATAGCACTTTGCTTCACAGCAACACTAGGCTCTAGCACGAGGGAAAATCAACAAAGAGCCATTCTAGGGCATTTCCAACCCCACCTAAGCCAAGCCTCTGAGCTATAGTACCATGGGGGAGGGGCTGGCCAGGTTCAGGCACTCCTGGGAGATGTGCTCATGAAAGCCCCTAGACTTGCAGGTTATTGTTTATATTAAGGGCCGCTGTTTACACTGCTTCATGCATCTGTAATTGCTCAGATGAGTGTTATCATTTTCTACTTTCTAATATACAATCCTCAAAAATATTTTGAAACATTAGTCATTGTGGCGACAAAGACAAAATTGGACAACAGTAACTCTAGAATCATCTTAAAGCCTCCTCCAGTAAACCATCTTTCTCTGCCTCCTGACTTTTATATCTATGTAGATAATAATTATGGCAGTTAAGAATAAGAATCAGAGAAGATGTGAAAGAAAGAGTTCTGTTTTAACTAAACCTAAATTTCTAAGTTAAAATTGAAATAACTTTATATTTATGCAGAATGCTTAATTTCAAATGTCCTCAAAATTACATATGTTGTACTTATATCCAAAAGAAGTAATGCTGAGGAAGATTCTCTTCCTATGAATTCAATTTTTTGCTGTTATCATTTATGTATATATACCTATGCTGCCAACATTTCAAGAAACTATGCCTGTTAATTGACCATAAAAAATTTAATATTATCTTACAGAATAATGCATTATATTCCCCCTTGTCCCCGCCCAGTATGTAAACCTTAATCAGAATAAATTCTGTTAGTAAGCTGAATTTCTAGGGATGGTCCTAGAGATTCCATACACTAGTCACTGGAGCCTGTGAAGGTGAATCACTCCCATGATTGTGTTATGTTGTATGGCACCATTGACCTAAAAAATGGATTACGCAGGTGGCCCTGATCTAACCATACAAAACTTTTAAGAGGAAAGGATTTTCTCTAGATGTTGCATAAGAGAAAATAAGAGAGATTCAAAGTATAAAGGACATGACCCACCAAGGTTGATGGAGCTACATAAGAAGGGATGTGGGTGGTCTGGAGAATCTCAGGATGACTTCCAGACAATAGCCATCAAGAAAACAGGAACCTTAGTCCTACCTGTGTGCGCTAGAACTAGATTTTGCCAACAATCTAAACAAGCTTAGAAGGGACTTTTCCCCCAGAGTTTCTAAGTTTAAGTATCCAGCCCAGGAGAAAACTGTGATTTCAGCCTTGTGAATCCCTGAGCAAAGAATTGAGCCAACCGCATTGAAACAAACCCAAATCTGTATCTACAATCCTGTGAGATAATAAATGGATTTTATTTTAGGCCAGGTTTGTAGTAATTTGTCACAGCATCAAAACAAAAACAAAAACAAAACCCAAAGTCATCTTTCCTCTTCTTCAGTACATTGAATTTCCCAATTGTAGGTACAAACTTAAAAATATGAAAATTTATTCTGTCATCTAGTGTTGATTTGAACACAGTTTCTGCCACTGTGACATCCATAATGCTTTAATATTTCTGGCAGTAAAAGTGTGTGTGTATTTATACATGGGTATTTCCAAAACTGGAAGTTGGTGGCATCCAACATTGTTATAGAGGCATTTAAAGTACATGAAACTAAATATGGTTAACTAAATTATATTATTCATCTGATGGATTCTAACCAAAACATATCTTGGATTCAAAATTGAAGATGAAAGATAAGATTCTTTATTAAGTGACTAAAAAATGTATAATGCTTCACCCTTTAATATGAAAAACTGAATTCTACATGTGTTCTAATTTGTAGTGAATTATACATGAACTTAAGTCCTTTATTTTATTACATAAAACTAAGGAAAATAACCTCTAGTGAAGAAAAATAATTTCTAAGAACCAGAAACTATGTGAAATCCTTTTTCACTGAAATTTTAAGATGACCTTTTTAAAAAGTTACTATTACGATACCCTTTTCCCCGAGGAAGCAGCAACAGTTCAGAGAGTTTGTAGGATTTAACTAAGCTCATACAGCAGAAGCTGAGATACGAAACAAGGCAATTTGACAACAAAGTCCCAGATCTTACTTTTATTAAAGTAAAATATGATTTTATTTTGACATTCAAACATATTTAAGAGTTGTAGGTACAGAACAAAGAATTTTTTTTCCGGAACCAGTTGAGAACTAGTAGATGATCTGATATCCTATTACTACAAATTCTGGGTGTATGTTTCCTACAAATCAGACATTTTCTCACCCTAAGCACAATACAGTCATCAAAATTAAGACATTCACCTTGGTACATTAGCACCATCTAATCCTCAGACACCATTTAATATTTGTCAGTTGACCCCATAATCTCCTTTACAAGAATCGATCCAGTTCGGAATTACACA
Organism: Mustela lutreola; assembly: GCF_030435805.1. NCBI lineage: Eukaryota > Metazoa > Chordata > Mammalia > Carnivora > Mustelidae > Mustela > Mustela lutreola. The sequence continues at coordinate 27,916,354 of NC_081302.1, read as the reverse complement.
TCTCACTTACATGTCATGTCTCCTTAATCTTCATCTTGGAAGAGTTCCTCAGTCTATGCTTAATTATCAAGACTTTTGAAAATTCTAGGCCACTTATTTTGCAGAGTAGCCCTCAATTTCTGTTTTGCTGTTGTTTCTTCTTCATTATATTCGTTATGCATCTTTGACGGGCATATCACAAAGTGATTCTGAGTACTTGTTGCACCTTCTCTAGTGGCATATAATGATATTCACTTTAGTCTCTTGATCAAGATGGTATCTGACAGATTTTCCTACTATAGAGTTATTTTTGTTCCTTTACATTTAAAAGCATTTTGTGGGAGACATTATTGGAAGGTAGGAAAGACCCTATTCCTCATTAAATTTTCAGTTTATTCATTTATTATATCAGTATCATCTCACAAATGTCTACTTTATTCAATGATTTATAATCCGTTACTATCATTACATATTTTTATCTTTATTTTGGCCAGTGGGAGACGATGAAATCTGGCTTCTGTATCCATTCATTTGACATATTAACATTTTTTTAAAAATCACTTCCTTACCTGATTTCAGAGAAACCCTAATGAAAATAACCAAGTTAAAGAATTCTGTTCCCAGTGATTCTACTCTGTTCAATCACCTCTCTTTTTCAGGATGTAAGACTTTTCTCTTTGAGTAACTTCAATAAGACATCAGGCAAACTTAGGCTTAATGAACAGGACAGATTTCATTTTTATTTTTTATTTTTTTCAGAAAATACTGAAGCATTCATCTCTTTTAGTCTCTTGTAAATAACTCAGACTCTGCCTACATAATGAATAGATTCCTTTGGTGTTAAGTTCTGCTTGTACATAAAACGGCACCACTTCTAAGTCAGCCTTCAATACTATCATATTAGCTAATTGTTTCATTTGTGCCACTTCGTGCTCCCAACTAAAAATTTCAAGGACCATATTGTATTCATCTTTGTATCCCTAATGCCTGAAATACAATAGGCGCTTAATAAATTTTTAATGAATGATTGAATAATTGAGTAAATGAGTGAACAGCAGGAGCTATAAAATGAAACTTCTTTCAATCTTTATCATAGTGCAAATGAAAAATAAGGGCTTTATAACCAAACTATTGGTTTACATGTAAATTTATATATCCTATTTTGTCTTCCAACATATGCTGCTATGAGGGATAAGTATTCTCAGATTCTTTATGAAAGAATCAGGGTGACATGTGAGTCATTATAATTTCAAAGCCACTTCTTTCTCATTTGCTAAAACACCTGAGCCCAATCCTGTTTATGATTATAAAACAGAGTTTTCCTTCATATCTGCCTCTGCATCTTCCACATCACACATTAAAGCATATAAGATCATCTTCCCAAGGTTTAAGTGCACCATAGGCCAAACATTGGCATATTTTTGCTTTAACACACAAACAGTATTGAATAAAGATTTGCAAACTCTAACTCCCAAGCTATCAAAATGTCTTATATGCTTTCAATACACACATACAGTTGTAAATCAAATGAATCTGTTTATAGTTATCTAGAAATTAATAAATCTAGTACTCACTATAAAATTCCCACAGATAGCTGGTAAGGTCTGCATAGCTAATGAGTGCTAAATGAAAATCTTTTAGCCTGCATCAGTATGAAGATTGAAATGTATTTGAACTACATTAACATTTTGACTGATTCAAACCACAGTATAACCAAATTAAAAAGATGACCAAGCTTATTGTTTCTATTTATGAAGAAAGATTTATAAAAGGAAATATATCTATACTATCCAATTAAATGATCTCTTTCAATAATGGTTAGGCAAATTAATAACACTTAGGATTTATAAGAAGAATTTATTGTAAATTTTACTAAAACTTACAGATTTGAAGATTCTGAGATGAATTGGTCTATAAAAAGTGTTAGAGTGGTGCCTGCCTGGCTTAGTCAGTAGAGCATGTGACTCTTGATCTTGGGGTTGTGAGTTCAATCCCCAAGATGGCTGTAGAGGTTACTTAAAAATAATTTTTTAAAATGTGTTAGAATTTTAAAAGGCAAGGTATTTAGGGAAATACACACGCAGAAATACATACACAAAAATGCACAGTGTATACCAATTAAATTGATCTACTCATCCTAAGATTATAGTAAAATGCACATTTATGATGCTATAGATTGAGCAATGTCATGAAAAATAGCATACCAGAAAGCCCCAAAAGTTAATCCTTTTACCAAAAGAATAATACATTGGACTTGGGAAAAAAAAAAACCCTCAGGATCACTTATTTTAGAACTTGGGAACATGATCAGATACTACAGTAACCAAGGGAGGACTTGATAAGGAGAGAGGCTGTTGAACTCTGGTAGTGACTTGTATGAACAAGCTATCTATCTCATTCCTCAGCCCCACTCAGACAAGGATATAGCAGCCCATACTAGAGCAACTGACCAGTTCTAAGGTGGGCAGTAAGAACATTATCTTTCCCATATTTAGGACAGTATGTTTTGGAAGATTTGACAGTTCTCTGGGGAACAAATCCAGATACTTATATTTGTTTTCATCCCCCTCAGACTGCAGGGAAGTCCCTGGCAACCAATTCTACTGGAAGATCTAGCCACATGCAATATATATATTTCAGGTATTTAAGGAAATAGGTCACAGGCTGACTACAGAGATAATGAAACAAAATGTTGTGTGGTCACATATACAGAATACAAACCTTGTAAAATTGAAGTCATTGTACAAATGGGTAACCATAGCCCTCAACAAGGAACAAAAGTAATCTCTGAGGAGGGAGAGAATCTGATTTCCAGAGTTACTGCATTTTAATACTCAATCTATTCAATCCTCAACAAAAAAATTAGTGTGTACAAAAAAACAAGAAAACATGGCTCATTCACAAGAATAATAATAACATAATTTGAGAGAAACTACCCCTGAGAAAGCTCAGACATTGGAATTACTAGACAAAGACTAGTCAACTGTCTTAAATACATTTAATTTAAAGGAAATCATGGAAAACGAACTACACAAAATCAGGAAAACAATAATTAAACAAATGGAGAATGTCAATGAAGAGAAGGAAATCATAAGATGAAACCAAATAGATCTTCTGGAGCAGAAAAGTACAATAGCTCAAATAAAAATCCACTAGAGGGGTTTGACAGTAGATGTGAACAAGCAGAAGAATTAGTAAACTTGAAAATAAGGAAATTGAAATTACCCAGTCTGAGGAGTCAGAAAGAAAAAAGAACAACAAAAAATTAACAAAACCTGTAGGACACAATCAAATATGCCAACATATGCATCATGGAAGACTCAGCATGAGAAAAGGAAGGAAGGGGGGAAGAAAAAATATTCGAAGAAACAGAAGGTAAAACTTCTCAAATGTGACCCAAGACATTAATCTATGCATTCAAAAACCCGAACAAACTCCAAACAGGATTAAAGTCAAAGAAATCAACATCAAGACATCAGTTATAGCCAAATTGTTTAAAGACAAAACCAAAAAGAGAATCTTGAAAGTGACAAGAGAGAAGCAACTTGTCTTGTACAAAAGATCCTAGATCTTTTCCATCAGAAATCATGGAGGCTATAAGACAATGGAATAACATTATCTAAACTACTGAAAGAAAATAAACTGTTAACCAAGAATTCTATATCCGGCAATATATCCTTCAAGAATAAAGGAGAAAATGGGCGCCTGAGTGTCTCCGTTAAGCAACTGCTTTTGGCTCAGGTTATCATCCTGGAGTCCTGGGTTGAGTCCCACATCAGGCTCCCTGCTTGGCAGGGAGTCTGCTTCTCTCTCTGACCCTCCTCCTCCTCATGCTCTCTCTCTCTCTCTCTCTTTCTCTGAAATAAGTAAATAAAATCTTTTTATAAAAACGATAAAGGAGAAATTAAGACATTCTCAGATTAACAAATTAAAGGAGTACAGGGAGTCCTTCAGACTGAAATGAAAGGATAGCAGACAATAATTAGAAGCCATGTGACAAAATATAGAACAGTGATAAAGATAGCTGAATGCAGAAATATAGAAGATAAATATAAATATAAAAATAAAAAACATTTTATATATTTCTATAAAAATATAAAAGTATATCATTTTACTTTTGTGACTGCTCTTTTTTCTTTTATGACTTAAAAGGCAAATGTGTAGAACAAAGATTATAAATGTATGTTAATAGCCACACAACATGGTAACATGTAATCTGTTACATTAATAATATAACAGGAGTGGGCAGAGACATGTAAGGTTAGAATGTTTCATACTATTTACACTAAGTTGGTGTTAGTTAAAATAGATTGTTATAAATTTAAGATGTTAATTTTAATTCCCAAGGTAATCACTAAGAAAACAACAACAAAACAGAAGACAAAGGAAAGGAATCAAAATGGTACATTACAAAAAACTAACCACAAAAAAAGTCATTAATATAGGAATTGAATAAATATACGACATACAGAAGATGAATAACTGGTTGAAGTAAGTCCTTCTTTATCAGCAAATTACTTTAGACATACATATTAAACTTTCCAACTAAAAGACAGAAACTGGCAGAATAGATATTTTATTTAAAAAAGATTTCTCTATTTCTAATAGACTCACTTTAGATACAAAGACACATAGAGGTTGAAACTAAAAGAATGGAGGGGCACCTGACTGACTCACTCAGTGGAGCCTTGATCTCCGGGTCATGAGTTCAAGCCCCACTTTGGGCATAAAGCTTACTTAAAAATGTTTAAAATACAAAGATAAATTTTAAAAAAAGAAAAGGATGGGGTGCCTGGGTGGCTCAGTGGGTTAAAGCCTCTGCCTTCGACTCAGGTCATGGTCCCAGGGTCCTGGGATAGAGCCCCGCATCAGGCTCTCTGCTCAGCAGGGAGCCTGCTTCCTCCTCTCTCTCTGCCTGCCTCTCTGTCTACTTGTGATCTCTGTCTGTCAAATAATAAATAAAATCTTAAAAAAAAAAAAAGGATGGAAAAAAATTTCATGCATATAGTAACCAAAGCAGAGTAGAGGTGGCAATAATATTATCAAGCAAAACAGATTTTAAATCAAAAAGATTAGGAGACAGTTGGGGCACCTGGCTGCATCAGCTGGTAGTGCATGCAATTCTTGATATCAGGGCTGTAAACTGGAGCCCCATATTGTATGTAGAGATTACTTTAAAAAAAAGAAAAAACTTAAGAGACAGAGAATTACATTGTATATTGATACAAGATACAAGCCATCAAGGAGATATAACCATTATTCTTAAAATTCTAATCAAAGTCCCACAAATTGGAAAGGGAGTAAAACTATTTTTGAGCATCAATGACTAAGTCTGAAATGTGGTAAACCCAAAAAATCCACAAATGAAAAAAAGTGAAAGCTAATAAATTCAGCAAAGTTAAAGGATAAAAAATCAAATACAAAATCATTTGCATTTTTATACATCAGAAGTGAACAATCCAAAAAGAAAAATTTTAAAGCATTCTATATACAATAGCATCAAAAAAGAATAAAATAGGAATAAATTTAACCAAGAAGGATCAAGATTAGTACACTGAAAACTATAAAACATTACTAAAAGAAATGAAAGTGAATATACATAAGTGGAAAAACATCTCGTGTTTAATGGATCAGAAGGCTGAGTATTGTTAAGATGAGAATATTATCCAAGAAGATACACAAATTCAGTACAATACTTATCAAAATCCCCAAACTGTTTTTGCAGAAATGGAAAAATCCGTCCTAAAATTCATGTGGAATTTCAACACACTCAGAATAATCAAAACAATCTGGAAAACAAAAGGACAAAATTGGAGAGCTCACACTTCTCAATTTTTTCTTAATTTACTACAAACTATAGTGATCAAAATAGTACGGTAATGGCATAAGAATAAACGGACCAATAGAATAGAATTGAGAGCCCAGAAATTAACCCTCATTTCAATTATCAATTGATTTTCAACAATGATGACAACTTAATGGGGGAAAGAACAATCTTTTCAACAAGTGGTGCTGGGAAAACTGGATGTCCACCTGAAAAAAAAAATTTAAAAAGAAATTGGATCTTCATACCACATAAAAAATGAACTCAAAATAAATCACAAACAAATTTAACAACTAAAACTCTCAGAACACACTGATACAAATTTTTATGGCTTTTGATTTGATAACAGTTTCTTAATCATAACACCAAATGTTCACATGACAAGAGAGTGAAAAGAATACCCATGGAAATGTAGAAAAATTTTGTCAACCACACATCTGATAAAGGTTTCATATCTAGACTCTATAAAGAATTGCCACAATTTAATAACAAAAGACAACCCAATTTAAAAATGGGCAAATAATTTGAATAGGCAATTAACAAAGAGGATATACAAAAGGCCAAAGAGCCCAGGGAAGGATGATCAACATCATTAATCATTAGGGAAATGCAAATCAAAACTACAATGAGATACCTTCTCACACCTACTAGAATGGCTACATTAAAATAACAACAACAACAAATCTTGGGAAGGATGTGGAACAATTGGAGCCATGCATGTTGATAGTGGAAATAGTGCAGCTGTTGTGGCAAGCAGTGTGACAGGATCATGGCCCTCTTGGTGAACATGGCACGTCCATGTGTTCACCAAGCAGGAAACTCTACCAAGTTTGGAGGTGCAGGGTTTCTACTGAGGTTTCATTAGGTACGATTAATCAAGGCACTGTGATTGAATTCAATCTCCATTCCTTCCTCTCTCCTGAGAGTCTTGAGATAAGGCTGCAAATTCTAGTCTTTGAATCACTTACTTGGTCTTTCTGCTGTGGAGAGCCCCTCCCTTAAAACAAAATACACACCTTGAGTCACTTCATGAGCATCAACTCAGATATAGTGAAGGGGTCTCCTTATGGATAACGAAAGTCATTCCTATACTCATAAAATTCTGAGAGTTTTTAAATCTCAGTGCCTGGAACCTGGAAAAAGACTGGGTAATGGTTTTTATTGGTTTAATGGTGGTTGTTTTTAATCTCACACATATTAGCAAGTATTGGCTATCCTGTAAATTAAGTTTTTGATAGCATCATGTTTGAAGTATGAGGAAAGCACAGCTAACTATGGCAAGGGAGTCAGGGAAAGCCTTGGAAGTGACGCGATAGAGGGGAAATGTAGGGAGCTGCATTTTTAGTGAAGAAAAGCACTTGTTCAAAGTCGCCGGTCCTGAAAGAAAAGGGATTGTAAATCATTACAAGACATCACCTCCGAGGAGGTGGTGAGGGTCAGGAGAGGAGGCTGGGGGATAGGTGGGTTAAGGCCAGGAAGGCTCATCAGTGCAAAGGGATTAGGGATTGATTTTGCAGAAAGCAGGGATCCTGCTGAAGTCTGGAAAGAGGGGAGTTTTACATTTGTTATTTTTTAAATTTTTTTTAAAGATTTTATTTATTTATTTGACAGACAAAGATCACAAGTAGGCGGAGAGGCAGGCAGAGAGAGAGGAAAGGAAGCAGGCTCCCTGCTGAGCAGAGAGGCCGGATGTGGGGCTTGATCCCAGAACCCTGGGATCATGACCTGAGCCAAAGGCAGAGGCTTTAACCCACTGAGCCACCCAGGCGCCCTGCATTTGTTATTTTTAAAAAGATAGTGCAGGTAGCAGTGAGAAAGATAGACTACAGGGGGAAAGCGAAAGGAAGTAATATATTTGAAAGAGCACTATAATTTGTGTGGCCAAGTTAATGTGAGATGGAACCTACAGGGATAGAAAAGTGGGCAAAAAATCACTGGACATGGTTGTTCTATTTATTAATATACCTTGAATTATAATTTAAAATATTCACATAAAATATAATATAATTTATAACTTAATTAATAAAATATATATAATATATAATATATATATTGTGCATCTTGCAATTCCAATGATCTATACATGACAAATACAGGAATTCACAATAAATGAAAACAAATAATGCTTAGGACTCAAGTCTCTGTCAGATCAAGTCGAGTATAATATTATATATTATAATAAAATCATAATTATATTATAATTTAATTTTTAATATAATTATGTAAATTTAAAAAATTCACATAAAATATTCTCCTCGTTAAAGGACAGTAACTTCAACACATAGTTTAAGGACCCACAGCATTTATCATAAACACTCTCTGATAGTCGTATTCTCTTGAGGATGAGGCTTTAGAGCTACGTGGGAACAAACTTTGTTGTGTTGGTTCAATGCTGACAAGAGAAGTATTAGGAAATAGCTCATTTTCATGAAAGCACTTCAAATGAAGCAAACCGTTTCTAAGACAGTCACTTACAAATGCAACAGTTCCTCCAATGAAAACAGTTATTCTTTATCCTTGCTCGCTTCTTTAATAATCTTATTCCTAGGAGTTTGTATGTCCCCAGGAATCAGAATTTTCATATGGGAATGTCTGGGCCGCCGGCTTCAGAATGTTTTCTAACTTTTTCTGTCAATTCCAGAGTCTTGCTTTGTTTTGTTTTTGCTCTTTCCTTATCTATCCTGTAAACTTCCATAGTTTTTCAGACACACACCTGCTGGTTTGCTCATTACTTAGTCTGTAATAGTATGACATATGTACGTCTTCCACTTGTTTGCAACACCATGAAAATACTGGTCTTCCTGACATACTATCTGGCAAAAATGTGTTAACAATTATTAGAGTAAATAATGGAATAAATAATGAATGAAGAGAATGATCAGTTTTTAGTTCATTTAGTGGAGGAAAGGACCACATGCCAGATACTCGACTTGATCTGACAGAGACTTGAGTCCTAAGCATTATTTGTTTTCATTTATTGTGAATTCCTGTATTTGTCATGTATAGATCGCTGGAATTGCAAGATGCGTCCATGAAGCAAGTTCCCAGGATGAAAATTAACACAGCATGAAGGGCAACTATTACTATGTTAAATTAGTAAACCTACAGAGGAGAGGGGAGTAAATCAACCAGTAACTATTTGCATTAGTAGAAGAAAGACAATAATCCCCTTTTTAAAGCTATTTATATCTTTTTAAAACATTTTTGTCACTCTGTCTTTTACAGTTAGCCTAATTTAAGAAGCAAAAGCACTGAGACAGAGTTCAAAGACATGCCAAGTCACAGAGTCAAATGATTATTTGAGGATCCTCTATTAGATGCAAAGTTTGAACATTGATCTCTGGTTTCTGATCTGTACTCCAGAATACTGTTCACTAATTTGTGATATCCTATAGCTAATGGCTTTCTCCCCCAAGATTCTTTTGCAATTTCCCTGAGATAACACTGTCAGGATTGCATCTTAAATCTTTTTTTATGTCAACTGATATGATTTTCTCTCTTTCAAAAAGGGCACACAAAATGACCTCTAACAATACTGACTGGACAAAGGCAGTGATACTTTGTGCCTTCATTAGAACTCTGATTTTGGATAAGGCAAGTAGAAATATGAAATTTCCCCCTAACTTGCTGGTTTATAATAAGTACACCCCCATCGTGGGTCACAGTCACTCCTCCGGTGGGTGTTTCAGCACCCCCTTTAGTTAATTAAAAGCTAGAATATATGTACTAATTATTCATTATGGAGCTGTCTTGTTTGCACTGCTATTTACTTCATTATAAATATGAGGGTACACTGTTACTTTGCTTTACAAATAGCAAATCAGAAGTATTTAATTCATTTAGTCTGATGGATGTGCCCTCAGAAACAGAATGAAATAAATTAGGGCATTAGTATTTGTAAACTCCAAAGATGTCTGATATGATCATTTTAATTAAAATGATTTTCTGTGAACATTTTGTTTTTCATATTCTATTAACAATGCAGAGAAAAATGCTCTGCTTTTATTTTAAGAAAATATTTACCATTTTTCCTCTTTCCTTTTTTCCCCACTAAAAACAGTGAAGTCTATCTCTTTCATGCCAGCTCTCCTGAAGCACTGATATGCTTGAAAGGTCTTGCACATTATTATCCTTTAGTTATTATTATAGTAACCAAATAATTTTTCTAAATCCATATTTCACTTTTGGCTAACATTTCGTTCAAATGTGTGTGTACACAGGAGTTGAATAGGGTGTGTTATTTCTCAAAATCGGGAAGACTTGGCTGGAAGCTCTGTAAGAGGTATTCAAGGTTAAAATTCGGCAGGACTCTGGGCAAAGCCTCCACCTTCACTCCCACCGCCCTCCAGCTCTGTGGTTTCCCCCGCTCCCTTCCCCCAGAGAAGGAAGCTCATCCACATTAGCACACAAATGCAAAATAACCAGCCAGGCCTCTCCTAGGAATACAAATTAGGAGCAGGTAGTTGAAGAGCTTAGAAAGCTGAAATCGTTCACAAAGAAAAGGATGAATAAATGAGAGACTGAAAGTGGGGTAAAGTGTTTCGCTTTTGTCATTTAAAGTGACGTCTTTAACTCTTTGCCTTCTAGAAACTACCCCTCACCAAATAATAGAGCTTTGCAATCAAGAGTTCCCCGGGTTAAAAAAAAAAGGTATCGCATTTCCTTTTATAGGGTATAACGATAAAATTAGATACTGGTTTCACTAGGGCCTATGATTGACAAAAACAAAAGCAAAGACACACACACACAAAAAACCAGTAGAGAGACTGTGACGTTGAATAATTTAGTAGCCGACTTTCTATTAAGGAAAAAAAAAAAAAAAGAGGTTCACATTAGCTGACTAGTGCATTTCCTACCCCCCCCCCCAACCCCTTTGGTCACTACTTTCAGCTCAATGCAAATCATGTTTTACTGCATTTACACTTGGCTGGGTTTTGACTTGGGAGGTGAGTTCGGCTGGAAGATTGAATCTTATTTTCTAATTAGTTCTACCTTATCTAGCCATCAACAGCAGAGAAGGCAGAGACTTGCCACAGTTTTTTAATAATAATTATGAGATCGATGGCAGAGCAAACCTTATCCTAGTTTGCAGAAGCATTGGATACCCCAAAATGTGTATATCCCAAAATCAATACTGTAAATGAAGCAATCAGCAATGTACATACACATTCTCACACTAAAATCTATGTTTTTAAGCATGATGCTACCTCAGTGGTTAAAAGCAGAACTAGAGAATTGGAAGCTGTCTTACAGTCTTAGAAAACAATCATGTACAGCTTAACAACTAAAACTCCTGACTCCCCAACAGCACATTATCACTTAGAGCTAATTTTTGTTTGTTTTATTTAAGAGTGCATTTCCTAATTTGGAGAGAACGATCTTTGCTTTAATGCTGATAAAGATCATAAATCGTGTACTATAATTATTTATTAAATGCCTTTAATTTGTGTTGTGTGCCCTGCAACCAGACACGTGCTCATCTCTTCAGTTTTGGGTAAGACTAGTTTAGACAAACAAGTTGTAATTGCAGAATATGTCCTTAAAGCAGAGAGAGGGTTTGTAAATCCAGAATGGCCATTTATATCCAAAGTGGGCATTTATATGATGGTATTGAGTGGGGGTGCCTAGGAGATGGACGCATTTGTAGGGTATGGTGGGCATGCCTGAAATGAGTCATTACATGTATTGTGGGAGTACATCCACAATGTTTCCATTGCATCGGAGGGGAAGTGAGGCCACAGAACATTTTGACCGTTTGTTTTGCTTTATGACACTCCTATGTAAATCCAATTCCTGACCTTGGTCCTCTTTCCTCTTATTTCTCAAGACAGATGCAATTTTTGAGGACAGAAATGGTCTTCCCTTTTCTCAGCGTCTTGAATAGTACAGTTTATAATATTCGTGTTTAAAAAAATATTTAGCAGTTAAGAATACCACATGTTAAAAAGGAGATAGCAGATCCAAAATGGAGTCACTTGTGCTAAACCCCACGTCAGCAAATGAAGACATAAACACCTACCTTAACTGTAGTTTTAAACCCACAGGAACATAACCTTTAACTAGTAGACATAGAATTACCTGATCAGCGCTAGTGAGCTAATCTGCCTGATAGAGCCCTTCCATGCCCCTTACGAAGGTGACTTTGTCTGAAACAATGCATTCTTTTCACCCCCTTTCCTTTAAAAACCTTTCCTTTTCTACAGCTTGGCAGAGCTCTTTTCTGTTACTAGATGGGATGCTGTCCAATTTATGAATTGTTGAATAAACCCAATCTGACCTCTAAATGTACTCAGTTGAATGTTTGTTGTTTAATAGATTTGGTGGCAACAGCGAGACTGATGCAGACTTCTTATGGCTTCTGGTACATGAGAAACACACATGTGGTACCCTGTAAACCCTTTGAGTTCATCAAGGGCTGTGGGTAAATTCTCTTTCAGTTCGGAGCTCTGTTCCTTTTGGGTTGAGCTCCTGATCTAATCGGCTTTCCAGCCCAGGGCTGGGTAGGTCTGCTTGAGAAAGTAAATGGTTCCATCTGGAACTTGAGTACCTCACTTTGGTTCAGTCTGAAATCCCTAGATGTTTGGAATCCCTTTCCCAGTTCCAGTATGCTGTCCCCATTTACTGGATTCTGGGTCTTGCTGGACATTCATATGGCCTTCTCTCACTAGGCCACAGTAACATTTCGTGGTTGCCACTGGTATGTTAAGGTGTGCATGTTTGTTAGTCTTGTTATGTGAGATAAGGTCTTTTGCTTTGGTTTAAGGAAATGTGGCTGGTTTGATCTCTTCAGACCACTAAAGCTTCCTTCATATCAGCAATAAGATTGTTTTGCTCTCTTATCCTTGTATATTCACTGGAGTAGCACTTTTAATTTCCTTTATGAATGTGTCCTCTGTGTTTACAACTCGGCTATCTTTTTGAGGCCTAGCTTTAGGCCTATTTCAGCTTTCAACATATTTTCTTCACTAAATTTAGTTATTTCTAGCTTTGGATTTAAAGAGAGATATGTGTGATTCTTCCTTTCACTTGAACACATAACAGCCATTATATTGTTCTTAACTGGCCTAATTTCAATATTATTCTGTCTCAGGGAATGGGGCGGATTGCAGATAGGGAGAGATATTGGGGGATGGCCAATCTGTGAACCAGTCAGAATATACACAACCTTTATCAATTAGGTTTGCTGTCTTACATAGTGTGGTTCATGGCATCCTAAAACAATTACAATAGTAGCATTAAAGATCCCTGATCACAGGACACCATAACAAATATAATAATAATAAAAATGTTGAAATATTCTGAGAATTACCAAATGTGATACGTAGTTACAAAGTGTACAAACACTGTTGAAAATGGCACCAAGAGGGGCACCTGGGTGGCTCAGTGGGTTAAGCCTCTGCTTTCGGCTCAGGTCATGATCCCAGGGTCCTGGGATCGAGCCCCACATCGGGCCCTCTGCTCAGCAGGGAGCCTGCTTCCTCCTCTCTCTCTGCCTGCCTCTCTGCCTACTTGTGATCTCTCCCTCTGTCAAATAAATGAATAAAATCTTAAAAAAAAAAAAGAAAGAAAGAAAAGAAAATGGCACCAATAGACTTTGCTTAAGGCATAATGGCCACAAACCATCAATGAATTAAAAAAATAAATAAATAAAAACCCAACATATATGTGAAGTACAATAAAGATGAACTTTGACTGTATCTGCCTAAAAGTAGGTCATAGATTTCTTTTTGTAAAGGTTTACGCCCTCCACTTTCCCATACCAGGAGGAGGAAACACAACCATTATCACTGGAGACAGAAGTAAGCACTGAGATGGGTCTGCACAGATAAACTTTACTGAAATAACCCTTATCTACTATTAGCTCCCCCTGTGAGTTTACCTTCCCATAATTTACCTCCCCTAGAAGCCCAAACCCCCTTTCCTTTATCTTCTTCACAAATTTATCACCCTTTTAAAATTTTTTTTTTAATTTACAAAGATTTTATTTATTTGACAGATAGAGATCTCAAGTAGGCAGAGAGGCTGGTGGGAAGGAGGAGGGGGAAGCAGGCTTTCCACAGAGCAGAGAGTCCGATGCGGGGCTTAATCCCAGGATCATGACCTGAGTTGAAGGCAGAGGCTTTAATCCACTAAACAACTCAGGCGCCCCAATTTATCACTCTTTATTGAAATGGTATATAGGCCTCTTCGGGTCTTCACTTCTTTCCTACGAAGGCCTCCATAAATGTAATAATTAAAATATTACCATCAAATAAAGTCTGTATCCTTTTTCTCCTCTTCATCTGTCTTTTGTCAGTTTAGCTTGGAGGCCATAGTTACTAAACATAAGAGGATAGAGGAAGGGGGTATTTTTGTTGTTGTTCATTTTTCTCCCCTACATATAGTATAAATACTCATACATGCATGGTCTATTTGTGTATTCTATTCTGCTGCGTTACCCTTGTCTTTATTACTGCTCTAGTATCACCAGAATTAATTACCTTACTTATATGGCAAAATTTATATCGGCAACATGATCTCAGGGTTCTGGGATCGAGTCCCGCATGGGTCTCTCTGCTCAGTGGAAAGCCTGCTTCCCCCTCTCTCTCTGCCTGCCTCTCTACCTACTTGTGATTTCTCTCTGTGTGTGTCAAATAAATAAATAAATAAATAAATCTTTTAAAAAATTTATATAGGCAAAACAAATTCCTCTCATTATATGCTGTTTCAAAACTTTTTTGCTCATTTTGTATACTTACTAGGATTAATGCAGAAAACTGTAACAAAATGACATTTTTATCAGAATGGAAAGAAATTGACAAATATTTCATGAAGAAAACATATTTAAAAATATTTAGGTTTCTCAAATATAGTAGCTTTTTTCATTTCCTAAAAAAATCTTTCAGACTATTTTATTATGCTTTTATAATTTTCTTCATGTAAATTTTATATATTTAAGTTAGTGACCAATTTTTCTTGCTGCTGCTAATAGGATATTTACCTCCCATTCTCTCCAAGGTTTTTGTTTTTGTTTTTGTTTTTTTCATAATAGTTGACTTACCCTGTCTATTGCTTCTACCCTACTTAGTCACCTGTTCACCAAGTTCTTATTCTAGACCTACACAGCAACATAGTAGTCACTAGCCACATGTGGCTATTAAACACTTGAAATGTGGCTAGTCCAGATTAAAATGTGTTATAAGGATAAATATATATGTATTTTTTTTTTTTTTTTTTACTTTTTGTGACATGACTCCTAGAACATTTTAAATTTCACTTGGGATTAGTATTACATTTCTATGGTTGGTGCTCTCTAGACCTTGTTATTTCCAATAACTGAAACCCTCTATAATGTCAGTTTCATAAATTCAACTACCCAGCCACAACCTTTCCTATTCTTTTCCTCTGGTACTCCAACCTCAGCAATCCTTCCACTTTCACAAGGATAAACGACCCACTGATCCCACCACCTTCTCACTATACCTAATTTTTTGGCCTAAAACTAATTTTCCTCTCATAATTCTTTGGTTGGATTTGGCTCAGCTGGGTGGTCCTCACTTGTCTTGGATGCAGCTGCAAATGTAGGAAGACTAGCGCCAAGATCATCTTACACTCGACTGGGTGGGACATCCAAGTCAGTTGTTGCTGACTACAGGTTGGAAGTTTCCCTGGGACTGTCATGTGTCCTAGGAGTCCACTTCTAACACTCACGCCAGCTCAGGTTCAGTATGGTAGAGGGAGGGATTTAATTCCACTGCTCAAAAGACAGAATAGCAAAGAATTGGTAGCCAACTTTAACTCAGCACATCAATGCCCCTCTAGTATTCACTGTCCTTCTTACTCAGCTTAAATTCTGGGTCAATTGTTACAATTGCATACAACTTCAGTTACTTTGCCCCCTTCTCAATTTTTGTGCTTATCCAACTAAACCATTAACATGGTTAAATACAGCCTTCCACCTACTCTTTCTTCTGCACCAGCACATCTGGAAAGAGCTGGAGAAAAACATATATCCTTGTTGACTAGTCTTACAAAATGCATGATCACCAGCATGTAGCAGACCCTTAGTGTTACCCAGCAGTGTACTACCAGATGATTCTTTCATAACTTCTCCTTCTCTTCAAACTTCAACAAAAACTACATCCCCATCCTCACTCTCCGCTGGTAATTTGCTTCATATTTCATTGAAAAAAGAGAAGTAATCAGAGGAGAGCTTCCATAAATTTCCACAAACTACACAACTGTGTCTGGCACCATCTTTCTTTACCTTTTGTACCAGTTCTTTGTACAATCTGTCCCTATTCCCAACTAGGGTCAGCATCTTTTCTTAGTCTCTAAATCCCTTTCACTGCTTCTGAGCAATGATCTAGAACTCCTTTGCCATGCCTCAACAACTTCTTCTCTCAATTGTCAGTAAAATTTCTCTCATATTAAACTATCATTTCACATATTAAAACAAAACCTTTTTGGACCCCAATTCTTCCTCTAGTTACCAACTCATTTCTTTCCATCTCTTTAAAGCAAAATTCTTTTACTTATGCCCACTACTTCCAATGTCTTTATTCCCATTTTTCTCTTTAAACTCAACATTTAACGACAAACGGCTCCAGTCAACATCATTTGTAACCAGCACATGGTTGAATCCAATGGTCAGTTCCCGGACTCCATCTTCTTTGTCCTACCTGCAACATTTGACCTTACAGATTATTCCTTAGCTTCTTGAAATAATTTCTTTCCTAGGTTTACAAAACACCACATTGTCTTAGTTTTCCTCCTCTATCTCTGACTGCTCCTTCTCAGTCTTTTTTGCTTGTTCCTTCTCCTCATCCCAACCCATAAACAAAAGAATGCTTCTCAGGACTATTTAGTTTCAGTCACTCATTCAGTCTCATGACTAAATTCTGTCTCCATGCCAATGACCCCCAGTATATGTCTAACAGAGACCTTTCTTCTAAGCCACCTAATTCCACACCCAACTGCTTTCTCACTATCTCTGCCATGGAATCTCATAGATACCTCAATCTTAATATGTCCAAAACTAAACTTTTGAGTATTTCCTCTCAATTCTGGTTCTCTTTCATTCTTTTCTATATCAGCACACCTGTATTTTTTAAATTTATTTTTACATTTATTTATTTATTTATTTAGCATACCTCTATTATTTTGGTTGCTATGGCCAGACATCAGGAGTTCTTCACTCTTCTCTTTCTTTCATACCACACATCCAGTCCATCAGGAAATCCTGTCAGTTCAATCTCTAGAATAGAATTGGATCACTTACTTCCACTCTGACCACCCCAAGTTCAAACCACTTCCATCTCTCCACTGCATTATTGTAGTAGCCTTCCAGCTGGTCTACTTTCTTCTGCCCTTGACCCTGTGTCATCTGTGTACAACACAGGAATGCTTCTCTTCCTTTCTTGTCACTTCTTTACTCAAAACCCTGCAAAAGCTCCCCTCAAAGTCCACTCCACGAATTACAAGGCAGTCACTATATGATCTGTCTTCACTGTCTTCCAAGCCCCGCCTCTTTCAGCTCCTCCTGTGGTTCACCCTGCTTCAGCATCTCTGTTCCTCTTCATGGCCTTTCATTTCTTCACTCTACTTAGGGCTTCTTCCTCAAAGATATATGATCTTTTTCCTCACTTCCTATAGGTCTTTACTTCAATACTCTCATTTCTGTAAGGCCTTCTTTGTCTTACCTCTCTAAAACTATAATCATTATACCCTCCAGCACTTCTGCAACCCTTCATGGCTTTTTTTCTTTTGAGTACTTACCACTATATATATATACATATGTTTTCTAATATACATTAGAAATTTCTAATTTCTAATTTTCTAATTTCCAGTTTTTTAATATACATTATATATACACTATACACTAATATACACTATATATGTATATATGTTTTCTAATATACATTTTATTTAATTATCTTAATTGTGTCTTGTTCTCTAGAATGTAAGCTCCTTAAAGAAAGAGGTTTTCAGTTCAGCCCTGAATCTCCAGAGCTAGCCACATTGTAGTCACTCAACAAAGAATCACTGAAAGAACAATGGGCATAGAAGGCATCCTTGGTATGTCTCTGATTCTGTGGAGATTTTCAGTTTCATTTTTTTATTCTGATACTTTATCATTTGCTTAGGCATATACTCTTTATTAAGGACATTTCTTTTGACTCTCAATTAATTTAAATTTGTTATTATAAATGGATATTAAATTTTACTAAGTTCCTTTTTCATAAATATCAAAATAGTCACATGCTTTAGTCCTTTAAAATATATTGACCTAATCTTGAATTCTGGGCAGAAACCTTGTGTGGTGATGATTCATTTGGTTTAATCAATCACCTCATTTAATTCTCTAATACTATTCTGAAAATTTTTTTCTTTTTCTCTATAAACGGGTTTGATCTATGTTTTTCTTTTGTGAGACATCCTTGCCTAGTTGAATATTATTATTTTGCTATCTTTGTAAAATTAATTGAGAAATTTCATTTCTTTACTCCCCAGAACACTTCATGTGTCCTGGAATAGTTTCAATAACAGGAATGACAGTTTCTTTATCTTTATGGTATAGATAGAATAGCCTATAAATCTATTGGTACCTCACATTCTTTCAATTATAAATCTTTAGCAACCTTTTCCAATTGTCTCTATGGTTGCCCATTTATTCATATTTCACTCTCCCTGAATAGATCTTGTTAATTCACATTTTCTTAGAAGAGCATTAATTTTATCTAAACCTTCAGATTATTTAATAAATTACCCCATCTCAGTAAAAATTACATTATTTGCTTGCAGCGTTATTGGTTTCCCTCTATCTATATTAAATTGAGTTAAACTACTTTGAAATACCCCGTATATCATAAAATTGAATTGCTAACTTGTATATATGATGAAGAAATAGAAATGCTGAGGTCTTTGAAGGTATATTGCTGGGGAAAGGGGGTAGGAAGGAAAGATTATGCCTATTTCCTCCACTGGACCTAGCACATGAGTTAGATGTTTTTTTGTTTTGTTTTTTTTTTTTTTTTTAAAGATTTTATTTATTTATTTGACAGAGATCACAGTAGGCAGAGAGGGAGAAGGAAACAGGCTCCCCGTGGAGCAGAGAGCCCGATGAGGGGCTTGATCCCAAGACCCTGGGTTCATGACCTGAGCCAAAAGCAGAGGCTTTAACCCACTGAGCCACTCAGGCGCCCCGAGTTAGATGTTTTGAATGTTCAAAAAGGGAATATCCTGACTCTTCCAAATGGGGCCTAGGGTTTCGTCATTTTCTGTATAGATTAGTGGATTGTGAAACCAGGTATTTTGTTTATCTTCTTTACCTTTCCTGTACCACCCACCTTGGGTATACCCATTTATCTGTTCAAATCCTTGATAATTAAACATCCCCAAATTGTCAAACAATTGCTATTAAGCCACTAATCCAAATAAGTTGAACACCTACTATGGTGAAAATGTGATAGGCCCTCTGAGAAATACAAAGAAGAATAAGAAATGGTCTTTGCCATCTAGGAACTGACAATCTGGTGTGGAAAACTTGGTTGGAGGTAGCTTCAAGTCAATTTACAGAAGAGATACCAAACATCACTACAGTATTCATGCCATTCAGTAAACATCCTGTTAGTATCTATATACCAGGTGCTATCCTAGACATTATTTGCACAGAGATTAGTGATCCTCACAAAGCTAATAATCTACACAGGGGACATCAGATACATAAAATTAACTACACTGTGATGTAATTTATTCATGTATGTGATGAATAAAATGGTGCATGGGAGTTGAAAAGAAAGTTGTGGATAGGTAGGGAAATCAGTCATGGGAATGCCTTTATTGTAGAAATAACATTCAAGATGGATCTAGGAGAATAAGACAATGTGTTACTAGGCAAAATAAGGGAAGAAGAGGACTCTTAAGGCAAGACATTAAGGTAACAAAACATGATTTTACAAGTATAGCTGACATGTTAAAGTCTGTTTGCATTGGGGGAGGGAACTGGCATGATGGGGAGACATGACTCTAGACATGTACAATGAAGGCGGATCATGAAGTGTCTTAACTTTTTGAATATGGTAATAAAGAACTTGGATTTTTTTTAAAGGTTTTATTTATTTATTTGTTAGAGAGAGAGAGAGTGGGAGAACACAAACAGGCAGAGAGGCAAGCAGAGAGAGAAGCAGGCTCCCCACTGAGCAAGGAGCCCGATGTGGGACTCGATCCCAAGACCCTGGGATCATGACCTGAGCCGAAGGCAGCGGCTTAACCAACTGAGCCACCCAGGCGTCCCAAGAACTTGGATTTTTAAGGCTGCAGAGTAATGTACATTGAATTCTGGGTGCCCCTTATATCACCACAGCAGAAAAGTTGAATTTATTTAATCAAATTTGGAATCTGTATTTGGATTGCTGGGCCTTAAAACAGAAAGTTGAATTTACTTTGGAGGTCCTAGGAGCACCATCAGTACAGCTAGAGGCTTGTGTGCAGCCCATTGGGAGAGGACTAACGACAAATTAAAATACTGTGGACAAAGGAAGAAATAGTAGTTTCAACTATGAGTTCTAAGAGCAAATGTCCCAAATTGCAGGCATTGATTTGCAATCAACCTGCTTCTTATTAGTTTCCCTATTTAATAAAGATCTTTTTTTAATCTAATGATAGTTAATAATTCACCCTTTCAACACTGAGGAATTTAGCCAGTATGATAGTAAGGATGATGATAATAATGTAATAGGAGCTCATATTTGAAGCATTTTGGCAGAGTATTTTTGTAGAATGAATTTTGTTTTTAAAGCTTTATGTGCATTATACTGTTCTGTTATTACAAAAGTGCTATGAGATGGGTACCATTTTTATTCCATTGGCCCTTGAAGAAATTGAAGCTTAAAGAGATATGTATCTTTTCCAAGGATAAACACTTAGTTGAAAATCCTTACTTGCATATCCAGTTTTTCAATTCTACCTGACTTTGAAATGACCTTCTCAATGATACTGTTGTTTCAAAAAGATAACTGACAATAAGTGAAAGGCAAAACAGACAGGGCTAACTGGAAAGAGAAAACCACCAAGGAGCTCAGTGCAATATTCCAGGCAGGAAATGAACAAAATCTGATGTGTGACCATGGGAATGGAGTAAAGAGAACAGATACTGGACCCATTTGTGAGATTAAGTTGACCAGACTCGGACACAGATTGGATGTGAAGGATAAGGAAGGGACATAAGTCAAAGTGATTTTGGAGTATAGCTCCAGTGACTAGGCAGAAAATAGCATTCAATACAGGGCATGCATACCAAGGGCCAGGTTTTGTTGCTATTGTTTTTTTAAAGATTTTATTTTTTTAAGTAATCTGTGCACCCATCAAGGGGCTTGAGCCCTCCACTCTGAGATCAAGAGGAGCATATTCTACCACTGAGCCAGCCAGGTGCCCCAGGGAGTAGCTTTTAACTGAAATGCTCAAAGGAGCATTTGGAGCTGAAAATATAAATTTTGTAATCAGTTTTATTTCCATAGTAGCCAGTACCATGGGGATGGATGACTTGACTCCAACCCCATGGTACTGGGGATGGAGTCCCCATGGGTAATATTCACTCCATGGAAAGAATCTATGGTAAGAGGAGGTAATGAAACAGCCTAGAATCCTGGGAAAATCCAAGGTATACCAGTGGCCAAACAGGTGCTGTGGTCATTGAAGGAAAGCTAAGGGCATCACGAAAGTCGTCTTAGAGGGGGTGGGATTCACAGTGGAAGTTAAGGTACAGCTAAGGAGAGTAAGGGAAGATGGGAATTCCAGGCTTAGAAAACGGTTTTTAATAGTAGTTGATGAATATCAGTTTAGGAACTTGGAATGTACTTGGGAAGGGTAAAGTCAGGACAGGGGCAGGATGGGGGTGGGGAGGTGGGGGTGGCAGGAGGAAGGAGCGATGTTGTGCAGTAGCTGGATTCAGAAAGGGTCAACTTGTAGAGGTCGTAGAGGTCGTAACGCTGTGGCTGAATTTGAGCCAGAGATTTACGTGATCAGTTCTGAGTTTCAGGAAGGAAGCTTGTAGAAAGCTCTCTTTGGGAAAATAAGAGGCTCTGACCTTTTCCAAGCCAGATCCCCAAATGACTGCTGTGTTTGGGAAACCAAGAGGGGTGTCTTGGTTTTTCTTAGGCAGAAAGGGAGGTGGAAGGATGCATTTTCTTTTTCATAAACTCTAGGAAATCTTTAACTCGGACCCCTATCTGACCCATGAACTAAAGAAACAAACTCATTAATCATCTGATTTTGAAATATCTGGCTTTTAACTTGAGCAAATTTATAAACTAGTTATGACAGCATTTCAGAAGAAAAATAATTTTCACCATCCCTGTAACTTAAAGAAAAGATTCTTCAATTATATATTACTTACAGTGTTGAAAATTTGGAAATTGTTCAAATTTTGGAAATCGCCACTCTGAAGAATAAATTATTTGTGACTTTACAATTATGTATACTTCAGATATGCTATATTTATTCTTACAAATAGATAAATTGAGTTTTTAAAAAGACTTTTTTTTTCCTAATCCAGGAAGTTACATAGCTTCTTTTATTTACACATCTTGCTGATTTATGAAACACATTTTTATGCTCAATTTTATTTTTTAAAAAGGAGGGGGGGAAAAGCCCTTTATGAATTGTTGTTTTTCCTGGAAATAATTCTATTCATTTAAGGCTATTAAATTTTCTTAAAGCAGTTTAAAGAGGTTCTTCCATTATATTTTGTTTTTCACATCAAATATTATACATTTTTTTTCAGAAACACTAATATTAAAATGCTTTTCATTGTGAATTTCTAGGGGAGTGTTATTAAAACACACACAAAAAAAGAATAGAAAGTACTGGGAAGATTCCAGTGACATTTTAACCAACTGAGCCACCCAGGCGACCCTCCAGTGACATTTTAAATAAGGGTGTTCAAAAGCTTCCCCAGGTCCTCTGCTATTTGCCGGAAGGTTTAGAAATTTCACTAGCTAATATCGACAGTTGTTTTTAAAAGTTTTTACAGGACATTGGAAGGAAATGTGACTTTCCCATGAGGGAAGGGGAACAAGGATTCTACTGGGCTGACTTAGCTTTAAGCACCAGAGACAGAAAGGGAAATCCATTCTTCTGAAGGAGTTAACTGCCGTGCACTGTACTTTGCAAACGCTCCCTGGAGAGACTCTTGCTAAATTTGTTCTCAGCAACATTCATACCTGATTCATACCCTATAAAAGAGAGGTCAAGGGATGTTTAAGTTTGTTTATTTTAACAGCCTAAGAATTTGAGTCCAATGAGATTAGAATTTCCCCTCACCTCCCAAATGAAGCCACTGTGCTGCTACTGCTATTACTACTACTATTATTATCATTATTATTATTTGGGTTGATTCCTTCCATCCTTCCTTCCTCTCTCCCTCATTCCCTCTCTTTATCTCCTTCCTTTCTTCCTTCCTTCCCTCTTAGGGTATCCACTGTGCTATTATTTGAGTGAGTTGTCCCGATATCTTTCTGATTTCTGTGAACCACTACCATAAGGAGAGACACTATGATCAGAATCAGAACTCACGTACGAGTTTCCTCTGCGCATGGATCTTAGACACTGAGGATTGGTATCAACGAGTTTGAACTTTTAATATTCATGACACATAGGTAGCAGAACAGTATTAAGTCAAGACATAAATCATCAGAAAGGCAGTTTTTCCAAACTGTATTTTGAGATATAGTCATATGCTCCTTAAAAAATAGGCCTCTGGGGCATCTGAAAAATGAAGAATTAAATAAAATCAAACCGATTCCTTTACTTCAGGACGTCTCAACACTATTAACATAGTAATTTGTTTTGCAAATATCTAAGAAAAGATGAGTATGCAGCCTTGCTCAAACTTATCAAGACACTTTTCCAGAAGAGTATATTGGAACAAAATAACAACATGAATGAATGAATGAATGTCTAACACATTAACATTGTGCATACTGTTTACCAAACACCTTTTAAAGGACACTCACACAAACATAAATACACACACATTTAATATAAAAACTGTATGTATCAGGTACAATTATTATCCTCAATGTACAGATAAGATACCTGAGACACTTGCTCAAAGTCTTGTAGGTAATTTTCTAACTCAGTGGTAACCAAATATATTTGTTCATGAACCCACCAGTAAATGTTTAGATTGTACTATGTCATAACTTATAAATATTCCAGGGGAATTTTATGTATTGTGTCTATAATAAAATATAGCAAAAGTCAAAATGAAAAAGGATATAATAAAAACAGGAGAAGGCCTGTTTTAAAATAATTCTTTGTTGTATTACTGATGGTGCAAAAATAAATTTGTTCTTACTACAAATAATAATGCTACCATCATTGAATATATATTTAATTAAAATTTTTTTTTAGATTTTATTTATTTATTTGACAGAGAGAGAGATTACAAGTAGGCAGAGAGACAGGCAGAGAGAGGTGGAAGCAGGCTCCCCGCTGAGCAGAGAGCCGGATGGAGGGCTCGATCCCAGGACCCCGAGATCTTGACCTGAGCCGAAAGCAGAGGCTTACCCCACTGAGCACCCAGGTGTCCCTTAATTTTAAAATTAATTTAATGTTTTGTGATACAGCTGTTTAAAATTTTATTTTTCTGAGTCAAGTTCAGTTAATATTGGTAATTGGGTTTTTTTTTTGGTAATTGGTTTGACAGTTGGACATGTTGGGAAAGAGACATGTCATAAAGTACTATTACATAAGATAAACAGTTCAGGTGTGTTTCACTGCTAATACTAGTGAATCTAAGTCCAAATTCCACACACTCTTCTTTTCCCCCAATTTCCTTGCAGGTTATTGCTGTTTTGGTTTTTTTTTTTTTTTTCCTGTGTATCTTTACCAATGAAAAATATGGACTTGCTGTAAAAAAATCAACTATGTCATTTCCTTATTGCTTATTTGTGCTTGCATTATTTAAATTAAATTTTTAAGCTTTGTTTAGGTGTTGAGTGTTCAGCTATGTTAGTTTAAACTGGATCATATAATGGGCAAGTGCACTTAACCCAGAGCACATGACTGTCCTACGCCAGTGCAGACTAAAAGCAAAGTGTCAGCAGTCCCACTCTCCCTTGGAAGCCTGCTCCCCGTGCATGGAGTGACTGTCTGACACTTGGAAGAGACTTTTCAAGTCACTAGTGTGTATCCCTATGTCAAATATTAAGAAAGATTAACTTTTAGTATTTTTAAAGTAAAAAAAAAAACAAAAAAAAAAAACGCACCAGTGGTTTGCTGTACACACCTAAGAACTCTGACCCCACTTTAGAGACTATTCTAGACCTTTCAGGCTAAAAGAAGAAATCTGGCCAGAAATATTAGTTTCAATAAAAATAAAAACAGAACAAAAGCAAGAAACCACTTACTAATGAGAGAAACAATTTTGTTACCTCTTGAAAACTGCCACTTTTAAGCAGTAGAGTAGCATTTTATTCAGAAGAACTATATTCTCTAAGCAAAAGCTATTCATTTGAGCATATGTCCTTTAAAATGACAACCAGCCTGCCTTTATTTGTATTATTTATGGCATATATAAATCCAGTGCAGTGCGCTCTATAGGACACCCATTTATCCTGTGTTGAAAATACAGCCTACAGTGTTTCTGGATAACGTGGAGCGTTGAGCATGCATTTTGGGGATGCTATGAGTGGTTGAAGAAACTGAAGGCAAATCGCGTCTTGGTGACTAGATAGGAAAACAAGGCAAGAGTTTAGCTATTCCCAATTTCTATGCTTCCCTTTGCTAAAATCAGAGCCGATTATTTTGGTAAAGGATTTTGATGATCGAAATCCAGTCCTCCAATGACTTACCTGCTGTTACAGTTAGTGACAGGACCAGGATGAGAATCCAGTTCTCCTCACTGTTGCTCCATTCACTCCACATTCTCTGATTTATGAAGAATATACTACAAGTGCCTTTTGTAGGCTGACAGCTTCACAACCAAGGTGCAAAGCACTCGCACAGAATATTTACTGCCTGTAATTTACTGTATCATACAAACGAACAAAGCCTTTCTCTGGGCAATCAAGCAATTACAAAATAGTTCTGTTTTATAAGGCACTCTTCCTTGATGTGGCTTTTGTTGTCCTGGAATTTTGTCTGTAAGTTGTCTCTGCTGAACTACTTCGTGAGTTTCCATGGCATACAGCATCCTTATCATTGTCTTTCAATGAGCAATTTATGCTCACAAGCGTCAAAGTCTTAACGGGTGATAAAAAGAGTGAGGGTGCAGGGAAGCAGATCTGGGGTAATACCAGCGATAGGATGATCTCGGGATAGGACACACTCTGGGATGTGTTACGTAGTTACTCCCTTTGCTCCTGTTATTTTGGGAGACTGAATTCATGGCAGTGGAAGCAAAGGGTATGGGAGCACGTAAGGAAATAGAGAAAGCTAGTGTGGTTACTGCAGCTTCATTTTTGGTGGGCTGTAGGATGAATTATGTCCACCTAGTGGTTCAGGACCCCATACTGCCTTTGCTCTGCATGTATGGCAAGTTGATCTGATTGTGCTAGATCCCAGAACTCCTTTTCATGGTCCAAGATTAAGGTGCTGACCCTTGGTGTAGGTGTATGTCCTTAAGGATACAAAATCGTGTAACTACAAAAAGGAAGGGTTCCCATCAATTATATTTGGCAGAGACTACACTAAACCTTAGCGTCGACTGAACTTGGAGAGTCTTTACCATGTGATTATGCTTCAGATAATGTCTACATCCTAGTGTCTCCAAAGCAGCATCCAGGGATACATCCAGAGTCAGGATACATCCTGACACATGAGCAACCCCCGGGGAATGCTGGTCACCCTGGCAAAGAGAGACACAACATGCTCCTCAAAAAGGAATGGACTTTCATTGCAGGCATCCTCATGAGCAGGATGACAAGGGCCCTGCTGGAGGAAGAGAACTATTCACACGATTCAGGCTGTGGGTCTTGCTTCACAACAAATCTGAGGCTGAAACACCAAAACCGTGGTTAACAGGAGAGACACGGGCTGTCATCTCAGAGACTGATATGATTGGGAGATATAAAGAGAACTGGAGATAAAAAAGGACCATGAATTCTCATAAAACGTGAGAGGTAAGTATTATTTTTTCCTTAATCAGGATGAAGAAACTCAGAGAGGTTAAGATACTCACCCAAGTGAGTGGTAGAGCAGGGATCAAGTTAGGGTACTGCAGACTCAGAAGCTCATGCTCTTTCTGGGACACCTTACCCATGAGTAAGTAAAATAAATAAAGAAATTGGACTATTTATTTTTGGAGGTAATTACTCCCTTAGTAAAGTAAGCAAATAAAAAAATAAATAAAGTGACTCACAGGAATCTTAGCTATAGGTGTGCTCCCTACCAGCACGTATATTCTCTGCAGTGGACCAGACTACCTTGATGATGTTGACAAAATCTACGACAAAAGTGTAGTATAATTTGTTCTGGTTCCGCATGGAGCAACCAGAGTGGGGAGTAACTGAGTGGAAGTGTGAGGGAGATAGAACTAAGCACTTGGTCCTCTTTCTGGCTGTGATATCTGGTAGGTTCATTACCTGACACTCAAAGCAGAGAATAACACAGGGGTTTTTCCTGTATCTTCCACACTCAGAGAGATCCCCTAGCAAGCTAGTTTAAAAATTTGAAAGTGGTTTTGTCCTCAATGTCTAAGCTTTTCTTTCCAATGATCATGATTATACCACATTAAAGAATGGAGATACTACAGCCTCTCCTGTATTAAATGCTCTCATGTTTTTAATACCTGAAGGATGAACACGGATCAAAGAATCCAGGCAGGGCTATCAAGCTAGTGCTAGCTCACTTACATTAGTGGAGGAAGGGACATAACAAATGCAACTACACAATTTTTATCTGTAAACTTTCATAGTTTATTATGACCACAAAACTCAGTCACCCATTTTTTTTTTTAAGATTTTATTTATTTATTTGACAGAGAGAGAAATCACAGGTAGGCAGAGCAGCAGGTGGGGGGGGGGGGGAAGCAGACTTCCTGCCAAGCAGAGAGCCCGATGTGGGGCTCAATCCCAGGACCCTGAGATCATGACCTGAGCTGAAGGCAGAGGCTCAACCCACTGAGCCACCCAGGAGCCCAGTCACCCATTTTTTTTAAAAAACGATTTTATTTATTTATTTTCAAGAGAGAGAGCATGGGTGAGCAAGGGGAAGAGGAGAGGGAGAAAGACAAGCAGACTCCATGCTGAGCATAGAGCCCAATGCAGGGCTTGATTCCAGAACCTTGAGATTTTGACCTGAGCCCAAACCAAGCATCTGACACTCAATCCACTAAGCCAGCCTGGCACCTTACCCATTTGTTTTAACTTCATGTATCATGCAGTTAAACTTCCAGTTGATAGGACTGACCATCAGGCAGACCAAATCAATTACTTAGTGCCTCTACCAAGATTTTCATCTATGTTTGTTTACCAATTATACTTAGTGGGCTACAAGATGGGTGACCTCTACATATAGGAGGCAAGGTGAAGAGGAAGGTAAATTAGCCAGATGCCCACTCCTTCAGGCCCTATAGAAGAACCACTGGGAATTCTTACTTTCTGCTACAATGGCGGAAGTCAGCCTTTTTATGTATCTAAGTGGGAGATAAGTTACTGTTAACTTAAAATAGGACAGGGTGATTTAGCATGGTTTTAATTGGATTTGGGCAATAAAAATACCCTTTGCTGCTGAAAAAGGTTTGCAAAATTTGAAAATGAAGGTTATACAACCACTTTACAACAAAGAGCACTCTTTTGAAAGGTTGTCTTCACTTTAGAAGTTGATTTTATAATTCTAATGAGGCATGGGAGACAAAATCTGCTCTTGAAATGTTTCAACTTTCTTCAGTGTTCTCTGTTTGATTAGAATTACTCCCTCTATGAACCTCTCCAGCTAGCAATCTAATAACCATTAGCAGAATTTATTTACTGTTTAAATTGCTGCTTAAAGTTTAGGCTTGGTAGCAAAGATTTTTGTCAGGTAACTGCCTCATCTCTGCCTTCAAGGTATGTATAAGGACTTTTCTTATAAAAAAATAAACTTGAAGTCCTAGGAAAAATGTTTTTTGGGGCGGATGGTGGGGGGGGTGACAAGAGGAGCAGATAATTATATGTATCTAAATGTACCTGCAAATCTGTTGCACTTGGGAAAAGTTTAGATTCTTCTATTCTTTTGAATAAGCACATTTGCAGATCTGAATCTTAGAGTTAAATAATGTATGAGACTAACAACAAATTAAAACAATAAAAATGGATCTGCCACGCTCAGTAAGTCCACATCTTTTCATTTCCTACAGGGGAGAAAAAGAAAAAAAATCCTACTGTAGTAACCATCCTAGAATTTTGGAAGCCTCCAATTTTAACTCCAGTACATTCCTTGGGCAAACTTGATTTAGTATTTCTCCCAAATTCAAATAGAGTATGAAATTCAGTGTTTTCGTTTTTGAATTCATAGCACTTTCTCCATGTTTAGATGAGTCTGATTAGAACAGTCACAATTGTATTATAGTTATTAGGACTAAGAAAATCAATTAAAATAAAATGGTATGTTTCCAAATGGTAACTAACTAGGGAATTGAGTGGAAAATTTTGAGTCAACTATTATATAAGTTATTCTTAAATTCAACAGCCAAGAGAAAATTCTTTTATATTTTTCAACAACTTTCTCAATTCTGGTTCATTAAAATGCAACACATAGAGAAGACAGAAAATATTTTCTCATGGCTTTCTCTTTAGATAGATTTCCAAACCTATCAATAATCACTGAAGGACGAGTAGCAGTGGTGTGGCAATTACAATAGAAATAGTATTAGATACCATCTACGAATATGGTTTGTGATAGCCAAATTTTAAAAGAGAACTTGTTACCTGTGTATGAAGACACCGGAACAAGAATATCACGAGTGCCGAATCCATGTTTTTTCCCCTAAGAGAGAAAGAGAGGAGGGGATAGGGAGAGGGAAAGGAAGAGAGAATGCTAAGCAGACTCCATGCTGAGCACTGAGCCCAGCCCCAGGCTGGATCCCAAGACCCTGAGATCATGACCTGAGCTTCAATCAAGTCAGATGACTAAGCCACCCAGGCACCTCAGAATGCATCTAAGAGATGTCTCTCTGCTGGCATTGATAGAATAAACAACTATGATATGATCAAAACATGAGAGTTGGAATCAAAATCTGGGCTTGCCGATGCTTTCACTTGCTCAACTTGCTCATCTGCAGAAACTCCACTTTCTTCTCACGTAGAATAGGACTAAGAGTACCTGTCCTACAAGCATCTCACGGTTTGCTGTGAGGATCAAAGACCAAAATGAGACATTCCGTGGGAGAGCAACAAGTCAACAGTAGGGCTCTGCTCAGTAAAATGTAATGTTTTGCACAGATGTGGCCCCAATTTCCATATTAAGTTTTGGGTCTAGAACTCAAGGGGAACAAACAAAGGTAGGGTGCATTGGTACGTAAATGGTTTTATTTGTATTCTTCTTAACCTTGCAAAGGAAGTGAAATGGCTCTCTAACCACCAAAGCTATCATTTAGTAAATACTTTGTTTACTGGCATGTGTTCATGCTGCAAACACTGCGTATCTAAGGCACACGCTAGATATGGGGATACAATACCCCTTGCCCTGTTCAGCTTCCAGAAACTTAACAAAGACAGGGTGATAGAGCATAGTTTTAATAATGAAACAATCCACAGAAAGAATAGTCTTAATCCTTCTCTATATATGAGTAAATTGATTTTCAGAAATGTAATCACCCCCTGGCCGCCATCCAGCCAGCAGGTGGAAGCACCAACATGAGATGTCATCTACCAGGTTCCAAAGTCAGTGATCTTGACTGTCACAGTTATATTGCATCGAAATAGTTTTGTTGGTGCTTCCCTAGAGACCCCCTAAAGGTCTCATAGATGGTTAAGTCATTAAATTGTTCTTTTGTGGGGCACCTGAGTGGTTTAGTCAGGTAAGCTGCCTGCTCTTGGTTTTGACTCAGCTCATGATCTTGAGGTCCTGGGATTGAGCCCCTGCCTTGGGCTTCACACTCAGTGCAGAGTCTGCTTGAGGATTCTTTCTCTCCCTCTTCCTCTGCCCCTCCCCCTGTGTGCTCTCTCTCTCTCTCTCTCTCAAATAAATAAATCTTTTAAAAAATTCTTCTTTTGTAAAATTATTTATGTATATCGGGATATCTGAAATGTCAGTTTTTGGAAGAGAAATATATTTTACATTTTTAAATATAGCTTTCTGCCTAATACAGGTTTAGGGTCCCATTTTTAAAAGCCCCACTTTTTTGTCATCAGGCAGTGAATATATGACGTACTGCTAAAGATCTAAAGGCAAAGCCGATTAGACATAACTATTTTTAATTAATGTGTTTCCCTAGATCCTTGTTGCTTGTGATCATTAATTTTATGCATCATCTTGTCTGGTCCATAGCACCCAGATATTTGGTCAAACATTATTTTGGGTGTTTCAAGAGGGTGTTATTTGGATGGGATTAATATTTAAGTGATCAGATTTTGAGTGAAGTAGTTTGCCCTCCATAGTGTGGGTGAGCCTCATCTAATCAGTGAATGGCCTCAATAGGCTGAACTCCTCCAAATAAGGAAAAAGGAATTCTAGTAGCAGATGACTTTGACTTTGGACTGTAATGTTGGTTCTTCCTGGGTGTCCAGCCTGTTGGCCCATCTTACAGATTTTGGACTTGTCAGCCTCCATATTTACTAGTGAGTTCCTTAAAATAAATCTCAATCTGTGCATGTCTGCATGTGTCCGTGTGTGTATCCTATTGATTCTGTTTTTCTGGACAACCCTGACTAATACAGTGTCCAGAAGGTGATGAGCAGACCTGTAGGATCTGTATAACTAGCATCACTGGGAGTTCATCAGAATGCAAATCTCTGATCCCTCCCTTGATCTATTGTTTGGAATCTGCATTTTAACAACATCTCCATACGGTTAATAAACACAGATTAGATAAGTCCTACCCAGGATGATCAGAATTCAAAATGCTTTTTTTTTTCTTTTTTCCTTTTCTTGTTATAAGTATATCTCTGTTAGACTCAGTGTGTGTCTTTACGGCGTTTGAAGGTACTTTCACTTCAGGCTAGCCGAATGCTCTGGGGCAGGGAAGGGGTTAATGAGGGAAGTTGTTCCTGGTTCAATTTGACTACTACTGAAGGTTCAAAAAAATTGATAAGTCTCTTTCCAATTCTGTAATCTAACTCACTGTCACTAGGAAAGCCTAGTCCATATTTCTGTTTGGGTTCATGAAATAGATACAGAAGCTGCTCAGCTGAGGGGAAAAAAGATATTTTGAAGAGTCATGAGCATCTAAGATAAGAAATGTATATATAAAATCACAATAGATTCATCTCTATAATAGTTGGATTGTGTTAATAAAATCCCCTGCGGGGGGTGCCTGGCCAACTCTTGATCTCAGGTCATGGGTTTGAGCCCCATCTTGGGTATAGAGATTACTGAAAAAAACACAAACAAACAAACAAACAAAACTTAAAAAAATTCATTTGAATGATATTTAAAATACACTTATTTTGTGCTTATCACAGATTAAGCACAGGAGAAAGAGAGTAGTTTTCATTTGTCCTTTTTTTTTTTTTTTAAAGTAGACTCCACGCCCAACATGGGTGCTTCTTGCCCAACATGGGGCTTGAACTCATGACCCTGAGATCAAAAAGGCACATGCTCTAGCCACTGCTCCCCTCATTTCTGTCTTTAAAAACTTGACAATGAGTTCAGAAGGATAGTTGTGTAAATAAGGAAGAGCAGTAACTTTGCACAGCTGCCTCCATAAACAGCCATGAAAGGAGGAAGTCCTAAGTTTTCTCCAACTAAATTCTTACTCTTGTAATTTATTTCACCTAAAATAATCAGTTGTGTTTTCCAAAATGACTACTTCTTCATATCTTTCCTTTCTTAGAAACCATTAGTATATCTTTACTCTCTATTGAATCCATTCATTCATTTCTCAACAAATACTTACTGAGCACTTCCTGTGTACCAGGTGCTGGGCTCAGCCCTGGAAACCTCGCTGTAAACGAAAAAAAAAGGTCTAATGAGAGAAAGTCAACAAATAATCACACAGATAATTATATAGCTACACTGACATTATGTTCTATGAAAGAAAAAGACTGACTAATATGACAGCAAATTATAAGGGAATGTTATCTAGATTGGGGTTAGAAGGAGCTTCCTTCCGAGGTATCATTTTCACTAAATCTTAAAGGAAGGGTAAGAGTTTCCCAGGTGAACGGATGTAGGATGAGGTTAAGGACGGAGAAGTTTCCATGTAAAGGAAACGCTATTTGTGAAAGGTGTGTGGAAGGAAGAAAAGAAACTGGCATCGGAAACAAAGAGAATGATGGAGCCTGGTGGCTAGGTTATAAAGAGGCAGAGCGATAGGTATCAGAGTGGGAATAACCAGATCGTTCAGGGTCTTGAAAGAACAGGAACTTTGTTCAAAGAGCAAAAGGAAGTCATCACATCTGTTTAAAGAGGGATCAAAATGTTTACAACACGCTTTTGAAGGATCATTTTTACTGTCAATTGGAAAATGTTATGGAATGGCCAAAAATAGATTTTGGAAGACATGTTAGGATAAAATCCAGGTTCTTTAGTTTGACATTCAGATTCCTCAGAGTTGAGGCCAAATCTGTTTCCAGTCTTCATTATCGCTTCTCCCTTGCACGAATGTGCATGTCAGCCAGACCCATCCATTCTCTCTCCCCTGAACGGGATTTGCTCAATCCTGATTTTTGGCTTTCCGGAACATCTCTTGACTATGTATTTGTTTCAAGAGCCAGGCAAAACTTCATCTGTCCTCGGTTCCCTGGTTGAACATGGCTCATCTCTGTAAATATCTCAAATTGCTACCAGATTGAAAATTTAAGACACCATGAATTGTAGCAAACACCAATATTTTTGAACCATGAAAAAAGTGAATGTAGTGCTGAATCTTACCGTTAGTCTTCCGAGGTACATAAATTGGTCATATTAGTTTAGCATTGCTTTGAAATTTCTCTCATCTATCCATGTACTTATGGGTCTCTCCATTTCTAAGGTCCTATAAAATACTTACATGTTTTTTGAAGAAAAGTTTGATCCACAATAATTTCTCCAGTAACAAGTACTTTTACTTCCTATTAAGTTTAAGACCAATTACACCATACTTAATACCCTTGCTTTTGGGGTACATGATAACTTCTTGTTTCTATGCTGTTTCATGAAGATATTGTAAACAAACTTAACAGGTGTAGTATCAACAATGCAACAATTCGTCAACTGGAGTAGACAAATATGAATACCAAAGACCAAGGCAGTGCAAACAATGAATGGTTAAGTATGGCAGGACTGTTGCCTAGCCAATGACAACAGTAGAACATCATTCATTTTAAGATGCATCCTGGTTTCAGAGATGCATGAATGAGCATGCAAATGTTCATCATAGAATTGAAAACCTATATTATATCTAGACCATTCTGTTGGTATTTACATTTTGCTGTGTATTCATACCTTCTCTTTCTTAGCTTTATTATACCTTCATTTTCCATCGAGTTCATTCATTTAGTCATTCACTCATCAACAATCTTCATTGAGTATCTCCTATATGCCAGTGCTGACTCTCCCCAAATGGACCACTACTGCTAGTTTCCCCTCCTTTATCCCCCTCTCCCCAAAACAACACCTAAATTGGTAGCATTGCTATAAATCCAACTGTGAGATTGTTAATGTAAACATATAGTACTTGGGACTATAAATGAATTCCTGAAGTTTTTCTTTCTGATAGAGCTCTCAAATTAACATTGGATAAAACTAAAGTATATAAATCTGACGACACAGCCTTTTGTTTCAGTAGAAATAGTGCAAAAGTCTGTATGCTCACACAAACACGTGGACACATATATACACACATATACACATGTATATATTCTCTTTGGAGAAGTATAGTATATTGAACATATAACTACATTATTAACAATATCTATTTAATAGTTGCCTGTTAACAAGTTACTTTATTTAAAGGGTATTTCTGATTTCACTGTTAGATCCCTCCTGAAGTATGTATCATCACCTACTATTTGCAGGAAGAAACTGAGCCATTGAGAGGTTAAGTAGCTTGCTCAAGACATGGCCAATGTCCCTCCTCGTTAGCCATATGAAATTTACACTTTTAATATCTTAGAGGTGGCTAAAATTTACAATAACAGTTTCATACACTTTCATTTTCAGACTTCTAGCTTAATTATTAGAGTAATTTGTTATATGAAAATTTTCATTGCTTTACAAAGGCCTTTACTTGTGTCTTTTTTCAGTAGAAGTTTACTTTAAATGTATGCTTCAATTTGTCAACTACATAGATAGGTGGGAAGAAAATAACATGGTGGTACCTAGTAACAATCAAAGATACATCTAGAAAGAAAGGGCTTCTGAAAAGATATTTAGTCTTAACAATGCAACAAGTTTTTAAAACTAGAGTATTATTTAAAATGATTGATAATAGACCTTTTTTGCCAAGAACTTTCAAATAGCTTAAGATAAAAGATAGTATTCATACCACAACTTAATTAAAACTGGAATAGGATAACTAATTATTTCATTTACAGAATCATCCTAAAGTAGGGTTTTCATTTGGGATGGGTTTTTTTTTTGCAACAAAGGGATCTTGAACATTTTGTGGGACAGTTAACTAAGTTTGCTACTTGAAACAAATTTATGTCCATTAAGAAATGTCAGAAACAATCACAACATCAAAAATTCTAAAGATCTGCATCTCTTGAGTTCATGTGTATATATATACACATACGTGTATATACATACATATTTATTAGAAACGAATTTTCAGGACTAAAATCTCTTATAAAGAAACATCTGAAATTTACCAATCCATCTGGCTGCACGTCAATTCTTCTTTCATATTTAAGAAAGAGTCACTTCCTCTTTCGCACCTGGTTGTCTGCGGACTCCTTACCCACCCCCTCAGTTTTAGAAACTCATTCAAGTTCCTTTGCAGACATTCCTGCCTCTGAGAAACTCTCCTGACCCCACATACCACACCCAAGAGAGAATTAATCACTTCCTCCACAGATGTATTTTCAGTCTGTTATTGCATGTATTAGACTCTATAGTAAACATTTGTTTAGTTGTCCTACAGACCAGTTCTATGAGGGCAGGAGATACTGTCGTCTATCTCTGGGATTTAACACGGTGTCTGAGGTTAAGAAAAAACAAATCAACTGAAAAACAAAATAATAGTAAATACTTCTTTAGTACTTACTTCATACCAATCTCAAGGGTTAACATTTTACCCATATCGCTTCTACCTTCACAACAACCTTTGGGTCAAGAGTTACTGTCTGTCAGAGAAGACCTTAGGCTTACGGAAGTTAAATAACTTGCCAGTGGCGGCAAGGCTAACAGGTAGCAGAGGAGGCGATTTGCATAGCGGCTTCTTTCCAAACCTCAGGAAATTCAAGTATTACAGAAAAGTGGGATACTGGACATATAGATATTTACAAAGGTAGGGCATTTTTCCATAAGAAAAATTTCAGAGGCTTAGCACTTAGAAAGGAAATTCCAGTTTTGGCCCCAGCAATGTCCCCATGTCCTTCGACCTCACCCTCCCTCACACAGCGGACAGCTTTCCTTAGCACGTATCAGAGGATCTGTTACATTCTTCCACGACTCCCCCAGCTTCTGCTATAGCAGGATTTCTCAAACTCAGCATTACTGACATTTGGGCTAAATAACTCTTCGTGATGGGGTACTGTCTTGGGCACTGTTCTAGTTTAGCGGCATCCTTGGCTTCTACCTGCAAGATGCCGACAGCCCCCCTCTTCCATACCCAGTAGTGAAAACCAAAAATGTCTCAGACCTTGCCAAGTGTCCCTTGAGGGATTGAATTGCTCAGAACAGCAAGCATGGTAATGCTACCATGATTTGCTATGACTTAGAATTGAAGTCCTACACTATTAACTTCCAAAGGGCTTATGAACATCATTCTTAATTCACTAGTTCACAATCACAGACCCAGGAAATGCATTTCTCCCCCACTTACTGAACTCAGGAACAAGTAATTTCACACTGGGCCTATATATAGTTCTGATTGTTCATGTGGCAGGGCAGAGGCCCAGAAGACACACGACTGGGTTTTCTTGTGACTTTCACAGATGACTACTATCAGACCAATAGCCTGTAAAAGAATCCATTTCCCAAGTTTAGGCTTAAAGGTAGAGTGTTGATGAATGTTTGGAACTAAATCAGTGAGGCCATATTCTAATTGTGTAGGTCAGAATCCAGGTGACATCTAGACCTGAATGCAGATGTACTGTCTAGTCACTGCTGCCCCTGGACAGTTCCTCACTAGCAGAGTGATGGGTCAGAGACAAACATCCCTTGGAACATCCTAACCGCTGGCTTGCTGACACGGTGGGTACTAGATGTATCTCAGGGCTGTGTAGGTGTTACTGCTTGATACGTGCTAGGCCTCTTGGTCATTAGGCTTTATGTTCACAGCAACCAACAGATATGCATCCTTAAATGCTGTTCTGAACAGACAAAGACGACTTTCCAACATAAGTCTCAGGACCGGTTTT
Organism: Mustela lutreola; assembly: GCF_030435805.1. Lineage (NCBI taxonomy): Eukaryota > Metazoa > Chordata > Mammalia > Carnivora > Mustelidae > Mustela > Mustela lutreola. The sequence continues at coordinate 27,878,923 of NC_081302.1, read as the reverse complement.
CTGGTATGAGCGGCTCCATAATAGGACTACTTTGTGCCTACTTTTGAGCAGGAAAACCAGGTTTGGGCTATAAAGAGTGCCCTGAGCCCATGAAGAACTTGGAGTAATGAGAGTCGGTGCAAGTGTGGAATTCATCAGAGCCTTCTTGACTGTAAGTCCTATTGATGCAAATCAGTAAACCAGATATCATTTGGAGCACAAAGCCACCATTTCAAAATATGTAAATATTACCTTGAGAAGAGATGGTCATCTGGACCTTGAGTCACGTGAACCTGAGCAGCCAGGTCTCAGAGACTGTGTTTCAGCAAAGGCAGCTTTGCTCCAAAGCTCAACCATTTCTCTTCACACTATCACAGTTGCTTTTTTTTTTTTTTTTTTTTTTTAAACTCTGCTTGATTATCCCCAATCTGTTCTTCAGAAGTATTTATCCTTCTCTAGGTAATGAAGCAAGCAAAAACTATGGGTTAATGACCAGAGGTAAATTTCAGCAAACACTGGCAGACCAAGTAATTTCAACCCATTTCGTAGTTGTGTATCTTAAAAATGTTAGTTTTATCTGTATTTTTAAAAAATATTTTATTTATTTGACAGAGAGATCACAAGTAGGCAGAGAGGCAGGCAGAGAGAGGGGGAAGAGGCTCCCTGCTGAGCAGAGAGCCCGTTGTGGGGCTCGATCCCAGGATCCTGAGATCATAACCTGAGCTGAAGGCAGTCTTAACCCACTGACCCACCCAAGCGCCCTGTATTTTTTTTTTTTTTAAGGGAGGGGTTTTAGTGAATCATGAATCTTAAAATTAAGAATAAACATAATGGGATAAAGCTGTTTCAATATTAATCAAATATTGTTAAGTTTCATTTAGGATTTAGGATATGAGCATAGTGAACATAGATTTGTTTAATGAGTTAACACCAACTCTGTTGCATCTCTCTTAGCAAAACTCTGGCATTTGAGTAGCTAAAGCCATTGCAAAGACCTGGAGACCAAACCCACTACTGAAAACGCATCAGTGCTTTTCCGATTTCTGTATTCCCATAGTGCCTTGCTCGCGCCTTTGCTACGAAAGTCCTGTCTTGCATTAAAGGTGCTAACTTTCTTTTTGTACCGCATTGACTAGCATTGTGATTTGTGGAGAGTAGACATTCAAATAAAATCAAAATGCCAAATGATTTTGGAGCCCAAATTCTATTCCATGTTGGTCCTTGTATTAAGCCAAATTATTTATTCTTCTCTGCACATTAGAATTGTTTTGAGAAATAAACTCCTTTAAGGTATGCTGAAGTCAGGGCACCTGGGTGGCTCAGTCGTTAACTGTCTGCCTTTGGCTCAGGTTATGATCCCAGAGTCCTGGGATTGAGCCCTGCATTGGGCTCTCTGCTCTGTGGGAAGCCTGCTTCTCCCTCTCCCATTTCTCCCTGCTTGTGTTCCCTCTCTCACTGTGTCTCTCTATGTCAAACAAATAAGTAAAATCTTTATTAAAAAAAAAAAAAAGTTCTGCCAAAGTCTTACTTGCCTCCTCTAGCCAAACCAGAGGCCTAGGTGACAGGCTTCTTTCTAATTTCCTTTAACAGTTCATTAAAAAAAAAAAAAAAGAAGAGAGGAAAAAAAAAGTTAGTTGCCACCTGAGCTTGGCTCATTAAAAATTCTTCAGGTCAGTCAAAATGCAGTCTTAGATAACAATATGAAACGCTGGGGGTGCCTGGGTGGCTCAGTTGGTTAAACAGCTGCCTTCGCTCGGGTCGTGATCCCAGCGTCTTGGGATCGGGTCCCACATCGGGCTCCTTGCTCAGCGGGGAGCCTGCTTCTCCCTCTGCCTCTGCCTGCCATTCTGTCTGCCTGTGCTCGCTCTCTCCCCCTCTCTCTCTCTGATAAATAAATAAAATCTTAAAAAAAAAAAAAAGAGTCTTTGGCGCAGGTCATGATCCTGGGGTGGTGCAATCAAGTCCCATGTCAGGCTCTCTGCTCAGTGGGAGTCTGCTTCTGCCTCTCCCTCTTCCTGTGTTCTCTCTCTCAAAAAAAAAAAAAAAAAAAGTCTTTAACAGTATGAAACATCGACTAGCCATGGATAATTTCAAAGCTAATCTTTTATTTGCTGTACTTTTCTTCCCTTTTTTTCTTTTTTGACTCTTAGTGAACATCTCAAGTTTAATTTTAACCAGAGGTGCACTAACACTAGCGGTATTCACATTTTGTCTCTCATTATTCGCATGGTTGTCTCATGATGTATGGGATGGGGGCACCCAAATATAATCCAAGTATAGGGTGAATACAGTCTGACAGCTTTATCCTTCCAGGAATGACCATACCAGTGATTAAATATTCCAGATGTATAACATTGCTTTGTTTAGTTAGCAGTTGTTTTAAAATTCTGGGGCGCCTGGGTGGCTCAGTGGGTTAAGCTGCTGCCTTCGGCTCAGGTCATGATCTCAGGGTCCTGGGATCGAGTCCCGCATCGGGCTCTCTGCTCAGCGGGGAGCCTGCTTCCTCCTCTCTCTCTCTGCCTGCCTCTCTGCCTACTTGTAATCTCTCTCTGTCAAATAAATAAATAAAATCTTTAAAATTCTGCTTTGGTCTTCAATTGATGAACACCCACCCCTGATATGTCCCAGAGAAGTATGGCAACTGTCTTAACTAAAATGGAAATTAACGGAACTTTTGCCATAGTGAGTATTGAAAACCAAGATTGATACAATACTGATGTATCAGTTAATAAATTAACACCCTCTTATTTTTCTTTACTGAATAGCAAGAAATACACTGCCCAAGGTGACGAATTATTTCTGACCTACAGTTTAACCAGTTTCTAAAGTTGGGACTTTTGCACCTGCCTCTGGTCCTTGTGCACATTTAAGAGAGGAATTCGCAAATGCCCAATTGTAGATATAAATGCAAGTGAAACTCTAAGCCCATTAAACCTTTGAAAAGTTTGACCTATCTGCTCAGAGTTAATAAATGACATCAAACGCATCAACTGCCCATCAGTCACCTCACAACACTGAGCAAAGATTAAATTCGTTTATCTGGCATCATCAGTGTCTTAACTTACACAACCGGGACACAAGTGGTCTCTTTTTGAGACAAAGTGTTCTGGAGAAAGAAGTTATGCCAAAAGTTTGGTTGCGAGTACATGCACTTGGTTTTGGCTTTCTTTCACTGACAAGTCCCAGAGCTTGCCCCAACATGGTAGAAATTGGACAGGGCCTTAAAAAAAAAATCTCAACACACATAAATGAATGTTTTAACTAACAGTGATCATGTTGTCATTCTTAAATGAGTGTCAACACAGAGAATGTACAGGTTTCTAAAAAAAATAAAATAAAAAGTGCAAGAAACCAGAAAATACAGCTAAGATCTCCCTAAATGCTTAGCAATCAACTGTTTGCTGTATCATTCTTACCTTTAACCTATCACGGTATCAAAATAAAGGCAGCTGGATTATAAACTCAATGTATATATATATGAATCTTCAAGAACCAGAGATTAAGAACCAGAGATTAAAAACCTGGTTATTCCTCCATCTCAATGAGATGCTACATTTAAAAGCTCTTTCACACACTTACGTTGTGAGTACCAGCTATTTAGGTATAAACAGTTAACTTTCCATATTCTGAAAATGAATTTTATACGGTATATATACTAAATGTTTAATAGTTTCATTGGAAGCTTCTTGAGGAATCCAATTTTCCTATTAATCTTTAAATAATTTTCATCAGGACTTAATATATACTTACACAGATCTTCTAATTTCAGTTGGTTATTACTATGTTCTACGTTCAAAGGAGGGAATTATGCTTTACATCTATCCCATTTTAAAAGGGGGGGCACTGAATTACAAGTCAATTCCTAGGTCAGTCAGTAGTTCTCAAACCAGACATGACTAGTGATTTTTTAAATATAGAAATAGCTAGGTCACACCATACAACTCTGAATAACCACAGCAGAGAGTTCTTAACCTACTTCTTCATTCGATGCAGTAGGTCTATAGAAGACTTGGGAAGCTCCTTGTCTGCTGAAAAAAAATGACTTGCAATTTCTATACTGAGTACGTCCAATCAGTGCATAGGGCAGCTATTGAGGAATAAACCTAATTAGTCAAAATTTTTATGCTTTATAAATCCTTACAACCATACAATGAATAAGAAACCCTGCCTTATTTTCCAACATTAATTTCTCATAGATCATCAGGGATTTTCAATCTAAGAGTATTAGAATTGCAATGCTCACTTATCCCAAGTTGAAACTAGAGTAAATAATTTCTCAATTAATTTAACCTTGTGTTTTTTGGAGAATATTCAGAGCAATGTCTTGGTTTAAGAAGCTGTGTATTTCCTTGAAAGCTAATTTTAAAAAACAAAACAGAAGACAACCTGTACTAGGGTAAGACCAGAGCAGGAGCCCCAGAACAGGAAACAAGATTAAACAGTGATAGGTAAATCATTTTCTAGACTTCCGGTGATTCTTGGCATCAAGAGCTTGTGCTTCAGAAGAAAAAAAAAAAAAAATCATCATCCACAAAGTGACTAATTAATGAAATGACTTGTTACAAGTAAGTAAACCTAGGATTTGTCGAGACGGGCTGCAGCAGCTTGCTGAGTATTTGCTCCCAGAAGACAAATGCAAACACAGTGGCTTTTTGCTGTATTGCGTCTTTTTCCCAAAGTGGAATTTAACAATTTTCTGGAACATTTGATTTAATAAGACAGGGCCTCTCCATTGGCTTCTCTGGGCTTCAATTATTAGGCCAATAATGGATGAGATTTTATGACAGCCAACACCTGAATCAAAACAAGTTAAAATTTTCATGTCATTTCTAATCTAAGAAACTTTTGGTATCATGGTGATAAACTTAAGTCTAAAACCATACCGGCTGGAAAAAACATAGCCACAATCAGCTAAATCAAGAAAACATTTTTGCCTCATTGATCTGTGTATACTCATACCAGGCAGAGGACAGTCAATAAATGTTGTACTAAACTCGTTTTTCTGGTCCTGAATTAGCCTCATGGCTATTCATAATACTTAATTCCGTATATAAAGAAAAAAACCTTAATTGTTAATCTTTTAGGGAAGTCTCCAGAATGAATTAAACATTTTTTTTTTTTTTTAAACATGCAAAACAGAGGAAAGCCAACAGTCTGTAAAAGGAAAGAACAGGAACAATGATCTCAGGATTAATACACCCGAGTCAAGTGCTCAGTTATTTTCCTCCCAATTACCAGAATTATCTCTAGGGGGGAAAAAAATCCCTGAATCTCCCCTTTAAAGAGCCTTGTAGGTAAGTGAAACTATTTCATTGAAATGCTAGTCTTGACATGAAATTTGGGTTTTTTCACTTCAAAAACAAAACAAAAAAAAAACAAAAACAAAGAAAAGGTAAAATAAGACAAAACAGTTCAGTTTAATTTCAAACGTTAATATATTTTCTATTTTATATTGAACATATGCATCTGTAACCCCTCTTTTGCAGCAACTAGCACATCCTCATAAAAGGGGCAAAATTTGTAAGATGCCTCTTAAAATAAATATTCTTTTTTATAAAATAATAAAACTTCAAATAAATATTCTTTACACTAAACAATATGTTGAAAAAATTAGAAAATAAAGGTTGAATTTTACTGTAACTGTACAATATACATGAAGTCCAAAGAGAAATCAGAGTCTTACAATAAAGGCTTTCTGTAAGGCAAAATACAATCTAAAAACATACTGATTGATTCACATTCTTCCGAATGTACAACATATTAGTATAATATTTTGTGACTGTGCCATATAGTATAGCACAACTTGTTTTTCACAGTTGCAAATATTACTGTATATACAAAAATATAGCACATTATCTCTGGAGAAAACAATGGAAAAAAAGTCATTGGCTAATTTACAAATTTTGCAAGTACTATTCACAAACAAAAACTTTACCTAGGAGTGTCTGTTGCTTTTAGCTTATGCAACACGTGGGTCCCCAAGTTCCTTATCCCAAACTCTGAGCTCCATTAGCTAAGTTCTAACAAGCGTATCAGTTAAAATGGCACATGGACAAAAAGCATTTCACTGCAAACAGCGAAGGATATCCCAACCCTCTATTAACAGTGCCAAGATTATAACTATTTAGTTGGTTGCATATGTGTTAAAAAAAAAAAAAAAAGGAACAATCCTTATTACTGTCATATTCCTGATTCATGGTGCTATGTTGGTTTTTCAAAGTTCCTGGGTGGGACAGTGGGAACTTTGCAGCACACTGTGTTTGAGTTTTTACAGCGGCATCCAGGCCTGTTAACCCGGTCATAACACCCCTGGCACAATTTAAGGCAACCCTTGGCTGGAAGATAACACCATAAACAAGGCAAAAAGAGGGACATGACGCCCATGGCAGACCAACGTGTACAACAGTGAGACTGGCTGCAAGAACACGGGTTGTCGGCACAGTTGTCCTCGTCATCATTAGAACAGTGATAGAAGAGACCTTTCACACAGCACACACAAGTCCCATAGTCAATCACGTTTTGGGCTGAGCAAAGGCACTGCTTGTCGCAGATCCAGTCTGATGGCAGCGGCCTAGGGTAGGTGCACTCCTTGCACTTGCACTTGCCACAGTCCTCACACCTGTAGGCATGCAGGCCCAAATCTTCCTTGCTCAGGGGCTTAAGCTCACCTGGCTTGAGCTCGGATTTGGGCTGCACACGGATTATCCCATCAGCAACAGGCCCCGAGGAGAAAGATGGTCCTAACAGTCTCTGTTCAGAGGAACTGCTGCTGTTACTTGTCCTTGTACTGCTCCGAGACCCCGAGCTGACTGTGCTGATGGACCTGGACAGAGGGGCTCGTGCAGAAGAATGGACCTGTGGTTGCTGGAGCCTGGGAGGCTGGCGGTGCTCGGGCAGACCGTGGAGCCTCTCCTGTTTGTGCTGAGCAGAGGGGCGAGGAGCAGGCTTGAGCCCAGGTCGTGGGACCACAGTAGGCCCCTCTGTGTACTCATTGGTGTTTCGGATGGCTCTGATCTGATCCAGAGACAACACGTGTACCTGCTGGGTGAGGGCATCTCTGGGGTCGGGCTCCCCACGCTGCCGGCCAATGTCACGGGACGCCTGCAGCAAGGACTGGGACCCGCTGCCACTCTGAGCTCTGGCCTCCATCAGGTCTGGGAAGTGTGGTCACTCCAGCGGGCTTAGAACACATCTGAATTCCTGCAGAAACCAAGAGGAAAGGGCTGGTTTACACTCCAGGATACTTCCCACTCTCCGCCCACCTGAATTAACTCTTCGCTTTCCACTCTCCTAGAGGAACAGGATTTGAAATGGAGTGGCCACGGAGGGAATTACAATAGCCATACATGATCATCACTGCCATACCAGAAAGTAAAAATTATGACCGGGTACTGACAGTTCTTTAACCTTGCGATGTGTAGTTAACGCAAAGCTGATCTTTGTTTCAATCACGTAAGAATTGGTTCTCTATTCAAATAAACATAAAACTGCAAGGTTCAGGTTCAAGGTAAAGACTGCAAGAAAATAACCTTAGAACACAACACTGCTGCCACCAGATGCAAAAGTTGAATACTTTTTCAAAATCTGAGATGGGTTTAACTTTGTCGTGGTCATTTTTGCCTTAAACATCAATAAATGCAGCCTAGAAATTCTTGGTTCTTACTCTGCTTTTACATCATACACCTCTAATTATAATTTAGCAAATATCCTGCAACTTTTTAGAATACCGTAGAATGAATGTGACTTGCAAAAAAGCAAATACATGCCCCCCCCCGAAGTTATAAGTTTCACAACAGTCATGCATTATTAACTATATAGTAGCAAAAGTTATAAACTAAAAACAAATCCATTCCAACCCTGTTAAGGTGCCAGGAAAATGAGAACCAGCAAAAAGAAGACAGGAACTTATTTTCAACTTCTCAACAACTTGTGGATCAAACATTTTACAATCGATAGCCTGAGAAAGCATCTTTAATTCTGTACCTAAGACTGTTCTCCCTGTTTTAGAAATCAGTTATGTCCAAAAATCTTAACTGCTTTGCCTGTTTCCCAAAACTTAATAGTTTACAACCTAAACTGACTGGGGATAACAGGAAGTGTTTCAACGATTCGTGTCACCTCTCCAATCTCTCATTCTGACATGTAATCGCTTAACCTGCAATCTCTCTATAAATGTCCAAACTATCACCCCCCTTTGCTAAGTCTACAATGAACAAAAACGGGCCCCCGATTTTTATGAGAGACACAGGCAGGTGACACACGCCTCCCAATTCGGACCAAGGCAGAGCTGGAAACCGGATCTCACTTCCAACAGCAAGGAAGACAAGACCACGTAGATCTTTGCTTTCACTCCGTTTAGCGGCTCTATCTGCATCCCAACACCGTCCCCAGCAGGTGGGACACAGTCGGATCCCCAGGGGGCCTTTTTTCCCGGGAAACTGACCCAGCCCAGGGGCCAAGCTGCCCTCACCCCGCACACAATCCTAAGACTGACTGGAAGGCGCGGAGCGGGGGTGGGGGTGGGGGGGACGCCTCGGTAGGGGACGTGCCTTGAAACGCTAGAGCACACTTCTCCCTCTCTACCTCCCGGCTAAAATATATCCCATCCCAGAGAACTGCTTGCCAGCTCCCGAAGGGAACCACTCCACCCCCAGGCAGAGGTCACGCAGCCCACCGCAGGGCGTTCTGGCAAAGGCCCTCGAATGTCGGGCACAGGTTTCAAGCCCTGACGCCAAAAGCCATGTCTCAGATACACTGCCGGGACAGAGGTCGAACCCACGCACACTGTGCGACTCCACCATGCACTGTCCGAAGGCGCACTGCCTGCAATCTGCACACCCCATCTGAGTGGAGAGAAAAAGTGAAAGAAAAATTGCTTTTTTAAAAGAAAGAGCAATTCCCAGAGCCCCACTGCACAAGCCAGGCGTGCAGCACGCAGATCCCTGCGCTGGAAACTTTCCGCGAAGATTTGCTTGCCTTGGAAAGTAGCATCTTTGGGAGGTAGGAGATTTTTTTTTTTTTTTTTAAACAAAAATGATTATTGCCCGTTCCTAGCCTCCTTTGCAGCTCCCGCCGCCCACCCCCCCCACGCTCCCCCATTCCCCACCCGGAAAGTGGTTAGAAACCTCCATTAATAACAGTGTGTGATCAGACTAAGGATTAAGGGAAAAGGACTTCAGCACAAGGGTGGGGCAAACACAGAAACCGCTTTGTAAAAACGCACAAGATTCCGAATTCAAGGCAGAAGCAGAAGCAGGAAAAAGTAGATAAGTAGATCAGGCCATCAAAGGATATTAAAAAAAAAAAAAAAAAAAAAAAAACACCTAGCCTCTTTTGCCACCTATTTTCAGGTAATGGAAAACGATCGCGACCGCTTGATGACTTTCTTCCTGTGGTAGGTCAGCCCAATCCTCCAAAAATAAAAAAAGCGTGACCCAAGCCGACCACAGAGAACGGAAAAAAGAGAGAGCTGCACTTCCGAACCGCAGACCCGGCGCCCGGTAGGGCGACGCTTCCACCCGCACCGGCTCCCCTCTGTAGCCGGCACCCTGCCCATTTTTCACCCGCGGGGTTTCGCAGCCCCCGTGAGGCGAGCGACCCGCGCGCCCTCAGTCCCGCCGGCGCCCCTGCCTCGGGACGGTCTCACCCGGGACTTGCCTTCCCTGGAGAAGAACAGGTTAGAAATGCGGGCGCCTACGACGGGGACCTGGAAAACACAAAGTGTTTCCCCCTCCCTCTCCCGCTCTCTGCGCCGACTTCGCGGCCAAGGCAGGGCCAGCAGCCGACCCGCGACGAGCAGTCCGCCACCCCAACCCCCCAGAGCGCGGGCGCGTGGGGTCCTGGGGCTGGGGACGACACCGCGCCCGGCGCGCACTGCAGCCCCCGCCGAGGCAGGCCGAGCTCGGATCAAGGGCAGCTCCGCAGGCAGCTCCCTGGATCCCCGCGGGGAACCTGCGGGGTTAGAGAAAGGGAGGCCTGAGGAGAGACAGAGCCCACTCCTGGTCCGGCTGCACCTACTCCATGTTGCCCACAACGCGCCGGCAAAGGCGCCAGGAGGGGAAGAGCCAAACGTGCCTCACCGTGATCGCGGCTTTGCACCAACCCCTCTCCCTTGGATTCTCGTCTTCCTGCGATGTGCAAATAAAATCCAGCCCCGATGCAAACTTTTCGCCCCTTCTTTCCAAACTCTGCTTCAGTCCAAGTTCCGAGCAATCGGCGGGAGGGAAAAAAAAAAGGAGGAAAATCCGGAGCCAAGTCCCCAGCCGATGAACACTCCGGGGTTCGGGGCTGGGGGCGACCCCCCTTCCAGAAACGCACGCGGAGTATTTCCTTTTTCTCAATGAACTGGAGGCCGAAGCGCCAACGGCTAGTCTCTTTTCCTGGCAGATGAGCGAAGGAGAAAAAGAAAACCGCCTTAGAGAAAACCTAAAGCCAGATGGCCAAGCCGTGCGGCCGCGGCCGCGTCGCCGCGGAGGCGGCGCGGGGGCGCGGGCCGGGCCGGGCGGGCGCGGGGGCCTGGGCGCTGCGCGCTCCGCCGGCCCCTGTCCTCCGCTCGCGCTGCGCCGCGCGGCTCTCAGCGGTGCAGACTGGGCGTTGTGGAGGCGCGGCGGCGAGGCCGAGGCGGGGGCGGTGGGTGCGGAGGAGGAGGTGAAGGAGGAGGAGGGTCTGGGGCCCGGCCGGGGGGGCTCGCCGTTGGCCTGCGCCCTCGCCTTTCCGGAGGCAGGGAGCTCTGCGGCGGCCGCGGCAGCAGTAAATGGCGTCATGTGGATCCGAGGCGGAACAGAGCAGTTGTTGTCCCAGAGGATATATCGCATCCGGTCCCAGCTCATTGGCTCCGCGGGGCTACATTCACTCACACTTCAGCGCCCGCCAGCGCTCCGAGCCGCAGGAGGCATTCAAAAGGGCAACCGCGCCGCCCCGCGCGTCCCCGGGCCGGTCCTGCTGCCCGGACGCCGTCACGCGGGGCGCCCGCGGGGCCGGGCTGGGCACGGCGGGGTCAGTTTATCCAGTTTCAAGGAAACACTGACCTTAAGGTTTCCCCAGAGGCCATGAGGACGAGCCTTAGGCTCGCCCTGACTTAGGGAACTTTCTCCTGGCCATTGGGAAAAGGGAATGAGCATTGAAAACGAATCCCGGCCACTCAGTGTTCGCATTAAAACAAGTTGCAGGTTTTAAGAGTTTGTTCGGAATCCATTTCAAGCCCACCTCTCTTCTTTTCTGTTCCCCCTCGAGGGGGCGACGCGGAGAGGGGGGCGGAGGGGAGGGGGAGCGGGAAGTGAGGTGGGAGGGCTATTGGTTTATTCTTTGTCTACTGGATTAACCCGATTATACACCAGGCACCGGCACAAACCGCCTCCCCCACCTCGGAGCCGTGTACGAGAGGAGCGGAATGCAGATTCGGGTTTCAAGTACTTTATGTATGCTCTGACCGAGATTTGCTTTTGATGGTGTCGCTCTGGAGTTTTTAGTTTAGTAGGAGATTTTGTTTTATTTTTCAAGGAGAGTTAGCTCCTATAGATGGAGGTTTTTTGAAGATCTGTTTTGGTTGACGCAATAACTGAAGGACATTCTACAGTCTCAGCCTTTTAAAAATTAGTTAATAACACAGACACGATATAACTCAAGGTCGACAGGATGGGCTTCTGAAATGGGAGGGGGCTTACTGTTCCACGGCAGACGTCCTTCACTTAACCAGGGGTCATCCTCCTTCATTCCTGACTCTCCCTTGTCACCTAGAATATTTCCCATGAAGATCCTATTGTACATTTTGAAGGCAGTATGCATTTTCCCGCTTGAAGATGTAGAAATATTATTAAGATAGAAAATGCATAGGTATGCACTGCTCTAACTGCCTTTCGTTTACGAAGAAACGTGCCCGTACGTGGGAACACCGGTGGGAAATTAACCCCCCGCCCCACGCCCCTGACACTGAATTCTAATAATTTACAGAATGTGCTTACTTTACAGGGCAGTACGGTCAAATCTCCCGAATAGCACCTGCCCTCGTGCGGGGTTAGAGTTCTTGAAATAGTGCTAGGAAAACGTGTTGCTTGACTCCCAGCTTCGGGCTCCAGTTCAGGTCCGTTTGCAGCTAACCTGGCACTCGCTGCCTCCTCTCGGGCTCGAGCTCTAGACTGCCCCAGGCGCGCTCCCCGCCGCGCTGCGCACTCGCCCTGCCTTCTCCATGTTTCTCTAGGGCGATCCCCACTCGCCCTGGGTTTGGAACAAGGGATGGCAGGGGAAGTGGCATGTGTTATTTCCGGGTGCTGGCCTACGTCCCCCACACCTCGGGAAGGGTGGACGAGGCTATATCTATCGTCCGGCTCTGCCGTGTCCCTGGGGCTGAGGTTAAGGGACGACCGGGCCTCCACGGCCCGGGCAGCCCGCCCCACGCCCAAGTCCTTTGAGCGTTGGGGTGAACACAGGCGCCTCTGCGTTTATGGCCTAGTCGGCCACCAGGGGGCGCCCGACTGGCGCGGGGCTGGGGCTGGTGCAGTCGGCTTTACCTGGTACTGGATGAGGGCAGGGGAGGGAGGTTGCTCTCTAAAATGTGTATTAGACCGGCTGGTTCAAAATGAACAAAAGCCGGATAGCTTTTCCTACCGTCTCTTGGGACACCTTCCGTGTGGAATATGAGATGAGATACCTAGGTTCGAAAGAACTCCAGCTTTTACCAATGCAAAGGAGTTGGGTGCCAAAGCCAAGGTGTGCAAGGCTGGTGGGCAACTCGATGCCCCTTTGGGGGCAGCAAGTCTCTGGCAGAGCAGGTGGAAGAAAAGCCTTCTCTTCGTCTTCTCAAACCCCTGCACCCAATGGCTGCTTCTTAGGAGACACTAGTACCCATGCTACTCTCCCACCCCGCTGCAGGAGCTTTGCGAAAACACACTGTTCTGGATCAAAGCTGGATTTAAATTAGGAGCTTCTGGCTGGTCAGAGTACCTTATATTTTTAATGAGTCAATAGGAAAGAATCTAGGAATTTATATTTATCTCTCATGAGCTAGAAAGAATCCCATGTAAGCTAGCTCTCCTTTCCTTCCCCCACAGCCTCCAGTTTAATTGACTGGAAAAACATTTAACCTATCACTTATGCACAAGGTAAAAACAAGAACCTGTTGCATTCTTTCTAACTTGCTCTTTATTATTTATTTAGTGAAAATTTTTTTTCAGATGTAGACTATACATCAATATATTGTGCCCCCAAATTTACCCCAAATTATAGTGAATTATAATCCTGGAGAGGAATGCTGTTTGTGTGTCTGCACGTGGGTATACAGACATAATGAAGTGTTTGGTGCAGCTCTTGCAACGTGTACCCAAATTAATTTTCACATTGCATTCCAAAATTATAACTGGGGTTCATTCTGGAAGATACTTCAGGATTATGAAAGAATGTTTTGTAAAACTTCAGAGTGAAGCCCCATTTTCAAAGGTGCTGTGCAAGGTTCTAGGAAGGCAGCACTGCTCAAACAGGCATTACCATTTGCCTAATGTTGAAAATACAGAATCCATGGAAATTCTTGCTGCACCCTTACCATTCCTGAGTTCTCAGGTTGCACCAAGTACTATACTTTCTGAATCCCAGCTCTTGAACAGGACAGCGTGTCATATATTTAGGATCTCATCCCTGCACTCATTTTATTTTCTGCATTCGTTTGTGTTTACTTCATTTTATGAATATAATTATCCTCAATTTCTTTCTTTAATGGGGCTGTGTATAAACCTTTGTGAAGTTTGCAACCTCTATTTTTTGGTAGAGGGCATCCACAGAGGCAGTATAGACATGCTTCTTTACCAGTAGGTATGTTGGCTGAGTTAACTCAGAATTTCAAGGTTACATTTCCTCATCTAAGCTTTTGATTCATGTCGTAAGCAAGGGAGAACATAGCTTTAAACAACTCTAGTTCCAGTTTCTTTGTTAAAGTGACCAAATCACTTGGCCTTACTAGGTTCTGACTCAGTTTTGATAACCAAAGAGAAATTTTGCAGGGATATGACGTGTTTTTGAGACAAAGAAGAATTAATAGTTATTATTTTGTTGTGTTTGCTTTATAACCAAGGCAATTTATTTATGTATTCACACTTAAAACTGGCCCCAGAACACGATAGTGTGTACTGCTTCTGAGAGTAACAATCTAGGTCTTTCAACCATCATTTCTCCTCACATCCCAAATGCAATAGAAAACTTAATTTATGCGTGGCCTTTTCTGGGAAGAACCTTCCTAAATTAAAGAGCTTTGCAATAATGGACCTTTTGATTTGGTGGCCATGGTTGTGGTCATTCAATTTTTTTCCAAATTCTATTGATACTGTCTCTAGGAGGGTTTGGGAATAACTACACTGAAAGTTGCAAAGTAATTCAAAATAGACTACTAGGGTTCTTATCTATACAGCCTGAAGAACCGGAAACAGTTTATCTCTGCATCTGACCTTCCAAAGACGTCCCTTATCCCTAACTAAACTCAGAGAAAGATAGGGCGTTATCCCAGGGAAGGAGTGGTCTTGATGAGATGACTTTGAACTGGAGGCTCCTGTGAGTCTTGTCTTTCTCAGAGATCTTATATTCAACCTGAATCCACCTGGTGGTTTCAACTGGTTAATCAATCTTCCTGTTACATCCATGCACATTCCTACTGCAATTTATGCAAAATCAAATGTGGATTGAAGTTCTCAAACAAGGCAAAACACAATTTCTTTGCTGGCCAATAAGATTTTCCTCATTATATTTTTGCAGGATTTTTTTTTCTCCATTGGTGCCCATAGTTCTTGGTCTCAATGCTTGGAAGAATGAAGAAGTAGACCAGACAGAGTGGTGGGTAGCAAAGCAGGGTTTACTGAGCAATAGCAAAGTGATAGTACAAGGTTCCCAACAACAGAGGGGACCTGAAGGGTTGACCACCAGAGTTCCTAAGTCTAAGGGTTTTAATGGGGTTGTTGGCAGGCTGTTTCAATTGATTAACCCTCCCTCTGCCTGTCATCCAATCAGATTTTGTCACCTATCAAGGGGAAAGGGTGGAGGGCTCCTTCCTGGGTGGTGTAAAGAATGGTTTCCTCTTAGGGCGGGGCACCTTGTCCCTGCAGGCTTGCCTTCCAGTTATCCTTCCGTATTTCTAATTTATTTGTCCCTTGAACTCTAGATTAAGCTTTTTCCTTTGTAGGACTGATGTGTGCAAAGAAATTCTGATCAGTGAAAACACTGCCTTGTTGCTTTGCCTTTACTTGAGTAGCCCCAGGTTTATTTGTTTTTCTGTTTGTTTTTAACTTTTGATCTACTTGGTTCAAGAATCTTTAAACCCAATGCTAAAGCTTGGATTATAAGCTTATAAGTGAAAATCAGAAATTAAAATGAGTATTTGGATATTACTGGCGAAGCCTAATAGCAGTAGGAAGATTTTAAACTCTGAACAAATAGGAGGTTTGGGTTATACATTTTTCAATATGTGGACACTTGATCAAAAGAACATAGGAAGTTCAACTTGTTTTCTAAGGAAGATGTAGTTGAAAAGATTCCACTAAAGTCATTCTGATGACCCAGACATCGCAATGTAGAGGATACTAGCAAGCCCTGATTTAATTTCAGTTAACAGGTCAAATCTAAAAATGTTTAATTCGGTAAATGGAATAAGAGTGCATGCAAATTTAATTTGTTTCTTTGGAAAGGAAGTGTTTTGAAGTTATAGGGAATTGTGAATCATTTGAGAATATTGTGGTGTTATACGAAACAACTTTTCTATCTATACACACTCTGTGTTGAGTGTGACTGTTCCAGGGATCTGGGGAATGTATATCACAGCTGCCATGTACTTTCTTTGTTATGGGCCTGAAACTAAAATAGAAAGATTCTTCACCTTCCCAGTCTTAAAAAAAAGAAAACACACACTTTAATCTTTGTAAACCTTAGGCGCTCAATAGCACATTTCAATGAATGAATGAATTGAATGAATCCAATTAAAGTAAGTCAATACTTTTTGTCTTAATTTTGTAACAGCAAATTAAGAGTTTTTGAAATTTTCTTAATGACAGAATTTAAGAGTCATTGCACTAGCCTGGAAATTATCATTGTGTTTTGCATAATTATCAGGAAGTGACTGAATCAAGTTTGTTAAGGCCATGACTTTTAATCGCTGAAATAGTAAATATTATAAAGTTAGAGTAAATGTTAATGGGAATATTATGCAATAGGAAGGAAGCTTGTAGGGAAAAGCTATTCTTAAACTATTTAATAAAGCAATTAATAAATAGGCTGATAAAGGGTAGCTAGAAAATATAGGTGAAAGTAAACATATGAATTTTTTTACTTTGAAAAGTGCATTTGGCAAAAATATGATTATATTAATAATTAAAATTAAGTACTAATCCATAGCTTCAAGTTAACAAGTTAGCACCGGGGGTCGGGCGGGGGCTATACCTGAATGGCTCCGTCAGTTAGCATCTACCTTCAGCTCAGGTCATGATCCCACAGTTGAATTCCGTATCAGGTTTTTTTTTTTTTTTTTTTGCTCAGTGGGAAGTCTGCTTCTCCCTCTGCCTGCTGCTTCCCCTGCTGGTGCTTGTGCTGTCTTTCTCTGACCAATAAATAAATAAAATCTTAAAAAAAGAAAAGGAAAGTTAGCACGGGGGTGCTAGGCTGGCTCAGTCAGCAGCATGTGACTCTTAATCTTCGGGTTGTGAGTTCGAGTCCCACGTTGGGTGTAGAGATGACTTAAAAATAAATAAACACATAAACTTAAAAAAAAAAAAAAAGAGCAAGGACACATTTTAAACACAGTTGCAAGAAAGGCACTGATTAATGAACAATTTTGACCTTCACATTTTAAGTGAAAATCTCCTTGCCCTTTTGAGAAATAGTCTTCTCACCCTGGTTTGACACTAGGCAGAGACGTACTTGCATTATACCCTAAAAGGTACTAAAATCATGCATTTGAAAAATTAGAAATTAAATCTTCAAAATTATTAATCTTTGTTTTTTTAACTGTAATTTCTAAAATAAAATGATACTGCAGGTTGAAATCACAAATATCCTAATAGGTTCTGGAGGCTTTGGGAGTTTAAGACATCTGAATTTGGATTTGGTCTAGCCACTTTGGGCAACTCTGATCACTATCTTCTAATGCTTAAATTCCACTCTGGCTTCTTGTTACTCCTAGGATAAAGATCCAAGTCCTCAACCCTGCTTCAAGGTCCTATGGTCCAGCCTCTTTCCCATCTCAGCCTTCTGGTATACCACATTCATCTGCTATCCACCCCACAGCTGTAAGTACTACCTTTTAATTGCTCCAAAGTACATCTACTCTGTCACAGGGCATTTGTACATGCTATCTGCACCCCCCCCACCTTCACTTTTCTGGCCTTTCCCATATTAATTCCTACTACTCTTTCATATATCAGTTGTTTTGTTCTCAGGGAAGCTTTATTGACCTGAGTAGGTCAAGTCTCCTTTTTCCTCTCCTGACCTTCTTTGTTACAAACATACATGTGATTTTGTGATTGATTAATAACTGTCCTCTTCACTGTGTTCTAAGCGCCATGAGGTCTGGAATCCAAGTAGATTTTGCCTACTGTTTTACCTACAGCACTAAAGGGCCTGGTGCAATTAAGGAACTCAGACATAATTTTCAGATGAAATGAGTCAATGAATGAAGAATGAATGGGATAATTAACTTTAGTTCCCATTTGTAAAGGGGTTGCTGGGAGGATTGGATGATATAGAGTATCTCTAGAAAGCCTACCCTATGGGGTACTCTCAGTAAGTCAGCGTGATCATTTAAACTAACTTGGGTTTGATAGTTTATTTGATAAAATCACTCTTTTGCCTCCATATTTTCAAAGTTTTAAAATCAGTAAACACAATTTGCTTTCTTTTATGTATCTTATTTGTTTGTATTCATGTGGAAATAAGAATCTGGGTTTGGAACAAGTTTTAATGACTGTATTTAGCTATATTCAGCTATTAATAGTACTTCGATAGAAGTCTTAATCTTACATTGATTTGTTTTTATGTATAACCTCCTCAAAGTAGGTAAAACACTTTAGGGAAGAAGGGACCTATTTAGCTGTTGTGGTTGTTTCTGACTGGAATGTGTACTCGTTGAATTCCTTGCTCAAGAAATCTGCAGGCTTGAGAAATGTGAGTTCCTTCTTATTTGAGATTGGCTTCAACATTGGGGGGCTTGTCCCACACTGAATGTAACTGTGTATTTTGTGGATGGACCCTTGTGTCTGAAATGGTATTGAAGCTCCATCTTGTTTGGAGGAAGATGTATGTTCACTTACATTAAACGATATGTGCAGAGGTATTTGTTGTACACCAGAGCGCTGTGATATTTCCCTGTCCTCAATTCTTTAGGTTATTGTGAATGTGTAAAGGTGAATTTGCGCATGACTCAGAATAATAACAATCAAACACAATTCTTAGGGTTAGAGTCTTGCACTATGAAACAAGGCCTAGTCTACAGCATTCTGGGAAATCAAGTAGATATTAAGTATTCTCTCTTATTTAATAACAGCAAGTACGTATCAAGCAGTCTTATTTAATATCAACATGGTGTGGCCTTCTGGGAGCAGAGTTCCTGTCTTCGTGGCCTGGGGCTGGGAGCTGCTGGCTCTATGGCTTCGCTCAATGGGTCTGAGATGTGAACCAGCTAGTTTCTGATAGCAAGGAGCTGACAGTCTAAATGAAGAGATGAGGCAGGTAGCCATGAAGATACCAGAAAGCCTTTCAAGGGAATCTGCTCAGCCAGTTTTCCTCAGCTGGGTGCTCCTGAGGCTTGAGGGTGGATGGACCCAGTGGAGGTAATGCTGACGAGGATCATGAAGGAGGCAGCTCCCGAGCAAGGCTGTGCGCTAGTTGATCTCTTTGGGCCACAGGTTACAGGTGTGTCCTTTTCTTATTTTGACAATACAACCTTTTTTATTTTTCTTAAAAATTTTATTTATCTATTTGACAGAGATCACAAGTAGGCAGAGAGAGAAGAAGGGAAACAGGTTCCCTGCTGAGCAGAGCCCGATGCGGGGCTCAATTCTAGGACCCTGGGATCATGACCTGAGCTGAAGGCAGAGGCTTTAACCCACTGAGCCACCCAGGCGCCCCCTTGACAATACAACTTTTATGTGCTCTATTAAAAGTAACATTTTTCAGGGCACCTGGGTGGCTCAGTCAGTTAAGTGTGTGACTTCGGCTCAGGTCATGATCTCAGAGTGCTGACATGGAGCCTGGCATTGGGCTCCCTGCTCAGCAGGGAGTCTGCTTTTTTCTCGGCCTCCCCACCCCCCACCTCGTGCTCTTTCTCTCTCTTTTTCAAATGAAAAAAAAAAAAAAAAAAGAAGTAACATTTCTCTGAATATATACTGAGAGTGTGGGTAAAAAAGGCCCTTGTGTTTGTAGTACTGTAACTTTATAGTTCAGCTAAGTTCAGCTGAGTTCAGCTAAGATACTTCTAGATAGAAGGTAAAATATTTTAATGGCACTAAAGAAATTTGTAAGTATATTCAAGACATCATAGGGGCATTTCAAACTCAGGCATGACCAGGATTTTGGCCAAAAAAAAAAAAAAAAAAGATTTTGTTCATGTATTTGACATGCTTTTCTCAAGAACTTTATAGAATTGTTAAAATAAGTTGTTTTTATGCCCTCCCTTCTTGACCACTTTTCCAGTTATGAGTGGATCATGATACTCCTGAAATTTAAGATAATACAAATATCCTGAGCCCATGGTACTTAAAGGGCAAAAGATATCTTCCATGTGGTGGTCACTAGCATTATAGCTCAGCAAGTATTATAAATCAAATCAGCTGGGATTGGGAATGACTGAGTATACTTCAGTAACAGTGTGGATTTTACTCAAAATATCTAGTGTATTTTGGTGACCACTTTTCATCAGATCCCCCTTATGGTTAATAATTGATGACTATTTTAAAAATCCTTTATAGAAGTGTGAATTAAGCTTTATCTAAGACCTAGCATATAGTTATCCACATTCAATTAGAAAGTTGTGATATATAGTTTTTCAAGTAGTACAGGTCCTTGTTTTGTTTTCAAAATCAGTGGTTCTCAGCTCTGTCTGCATATTAGAATTCTACTGGGAGATTGAAAAACAAATCAGATAGTAAGATCTTTTATATAGAGCCTGATTCAGGTTGATTTCAAGGAGGAAAGTTTTATAAATTTTCCAATCTTCTACTGCTTTAGTTCCCTTCCCCATAGTGGGAGTAAAAACTGGGGATAAAAATATTCCTATGTCCAAGCATCATTGTGAGGATTAAATGAATAATGCATGTAGAATGTTAGAAGAAGTCTGACTTATAATAACTCTTCAATAAATGAAAGTCATTATATTATTATAATGAAACCATAATGGAGATTCATAGCTCACTGAGAACAAGAACAGAAAATGGAATAGACATCAAACAAAGCATAGATAGATGGAGATGCTAGAACAGGCTCGTACCTGCTTGCAAGGGCTGATCCTGGATATCTCTTCTCATCTCTGCACTTAGTGACATTAGGTTTGAAAATCAGCCAAGGTGGGTACACTTACAACACAGGAATCACCAAATCCTAAAATAAAGGTTTTCTTTTCGTTTCGTTTCTTTTCTTTTTCTTTCTTTCTTTCTTTCTTCCTTCCTTCCTTCCTTCCTTCCTTCCTTCCTTCCTTCCTTTCTTTCTTTCTTTCTTTCTTTCTTTCTTCTTCTTCTTCTTCTTCTTCTTCTTCTTCTTCTTCTTTTTTTTGGTACCCCAGAGTTTTAGTTATTAATATTTATATCTACATGAGGGGGCCAACACAGTTGACAAGGAAGTCTGGAGTGAAAAACAAAATATACAAACTTCATGATTTGGCCCGGATGTGGTCCTGGTCAATCATGGCATCTGTCTGTCATTCATGGTCCTATGGGCTAAGCTTTGAGTCCCAAGGGGTGATAAATCAAAGACCATGGTGGTCTTTGCCTGGTTTTGAACCTAGAATCATTAGAATGCGATTGAACTCTTAATTAATCATTGCTTCTAAGTTTTGAGGTAAATTATTTAAACCTGTTCTCAAAAACCGAAGCATTTGAACTCACAGAAACAAGGAGTAACATGGTGGTTGCCACAGGCTGGGCAGGAGGGGGGAGCAAATGGGACGAGATTGGTGCAAGGGTACAGACTTTCAGTTATAGGATGAATAAGTTCTCAGAATCTACAATACAGCACGATGACTATAGTTAATAAAAGTGTATGGTACACTTCACCAAAAAGAAAAAGAAGAAAAAGAAAGAACAACAGAAACCATGTGAGGTAACGGACATGTTAATTCACTTGGTTGTGGGAATCATTTCACGATGTATACATGTATCAAATCATCACATTGTATACTTTAAATATATTACAGTTTTTTCAATTATACCTCTATAAAGCTAGGGGAAAGAACACTAAGGATTTCCGGGATATACCAGGGGGCATAGGAAGCCACAAGATAAACATGGCGCACCCTTTTCAACTCACTTATATTCTTAAGACACAAGCAGCTAAAAATGCTGATGACGATGATGATGATGGCGAGGGCAACCATGATGATGAAATCCCACTTGAGCCCTACTTGAGGTTACTTTTGGAATGCTCCAGGAGCATGTTTATAGTCCTTTGCCTTGGTTACTCACGTGGAAATAGTTGGAAAATACTGAAATGGCAATGTGCCTCAGTTTCCTTATTTATCCGAATAGGATGATGGTCAGAATGAAATGAGATAATGGATTATAACCATATGGTGGTTGTAGTTAGCTCCTCAGTTTTCAAGAATATTTGTTGCGTCAGTTTGTGACCTATGAACCTAGGGTAAGTTAGGCATCCAGCCCAGAGTCTGAACTTTGTCTGCCAGCCTTAGTACTCCTTAAGACTCGTCCTAAGAGACTCTGTAAAGCTAGATAGACCTAAAGAGTCTCCCTGCCTGAAATTCTGTTTGTGCTGATTTCCAGATAAATCATCATTTGTTAGTGTTCAATTTTACCTTTATTTGACTTGCTTTAACAAAAGAGACATAGTAAATATTTTCTAATAATGACCGAAACATTCTTTACTTAGGAAATTATACCTGTTTTGCAAAAAGCAGCTTGCATCATTCTGCTACTTCGTAATAGATTTAAAATGTGCAACATTGTTATTTTGGATTATTTCCTATGAATCTATGAAGAAAATCATGCATATAAAAATGTCAATGTGATACTTTTAATTTCTTGCTAAAAAAACCTAAACCACAATTTTATTATTGCAGTAAGAAAAATAAATCTCATGATAGTTATACAGTTAAATTCAAATAGAAATTTACATTTTCACAATTTCTCCTCCTGGGAAGCAGCAGGTATGTAAAATTATTACATATTGTGTTTATGCTGCATGCACGTTAAGTTGAGGAGAAACCCCTGAAAATAAGCTCTTTGGAACCCAGACTTGATTGCCAGGCTGAATACCCTTGGAAAACAAACTCTCTTTGTCTGAACATCTGAAAGGTACCAAAAGAGAGTGAAAACCAGTTTTACTTTTTTTTATTTTTTTTTAACTTTTTGTTTTTGTAGGAGAACCCACAGTGGAAGAAAAGATCACTTCCTCCATAGACAGTCTATGGGTTTCGGATTCTGTAAACTCTGCCATGTAACTTGACCCCAAAGCTAATGAAATCCTGTTAGATTTTCCCTGTCCTCCTTCCTGATTCCACCTTTTCGATTGTCTCACCTTTTAAAAACTTGATTTGTATTTGTATATACGTGCAATCCTCCGGTCATTGTTGGGCTTTTACGCAGGCGCTTTTCACCTACATCCCACTCCTTTTCTCATTTGGCAGCCAGTTGGGCTTCTTCCTGCCTTGAATACCACATTCCCTAGTTATTCAAGCTCAGTCATTAGCACCCTGTCCCCCTACTAAAATTATGAATGAAAAGCCTTGTTGTTCTTTACAAATAACTCAGGCTTCCTCAGTCAGTCAAATTCGAATGGAAGTGACTGCCAGACAAAGGGGCGGGGTGATGGACAGTCCTCACAGCAAGTCATCAATGCCCACAGGAAGTTTTTTAAGCCACAATATAGGTAGAGAGAGTTGGGCGTTCCCAGAGGACAAGCCTGCAGAAGGGGGCTGGGAGCGGGCGGGCGGTGGGGGGGGGGGTTCCCCTTTGTGTCTGTTTGGATCTTAGGAAAAAAATGTCCACAAGATGCAGAGACAACAACAGACAGAGTCAACTTTGCCCTAGCAAGAACGTAAAAATCGTTCCATGGAGACATCTACCTTGCAGTCATTCTGGTTTGAGCTGACACACGCAGACAAAAGTGAAGGCACCAACCATTTACTCGGTTTTGAATGCCGAGAGGTGCCAGAGTGGGTTACAGACTCGGAGCTGCACACCTCCCTGCTGAGAAGTTGCATTGTCTTGGGTCCCTTTTTCACAACAGGGGAAAAGGTAATTGACAGCCCGATTGTTTGGCTGCTGTTTTAAAATCCTGGAAGGCCCCGGTCACACGTTGTCAATAATAGCCGTCGGAGGTGCCGAGTGAAGAAGGACTGTTCAGGAAACAGTTTGAGCCCTTCAAGTGGACAGGCCTCAGTGACTTTTCTTGCACTCTGGCCGCCACAAGCAGCTCATTCAAAAATAACCTTAAAGTAATAAATCAAACTTGTTTCCTGAACTATACAAGGAACAGCTGGTTATTTTTCCTCACTTTTTTTTACAAAGAAAGAAAAAAAAAAAACTCTTTTTTTTTTTTTTTTTTTTTTTTTTTTCTACAGGAAATCAAGCATGTCAGAATTTGGCAAAGCAATTTGGATGATTTAACAGCTAAACACTTCTCTTTTTAATGTTATGCTTTCATCGGCCTTTTTTTATTCAGGCTTTTCAGTTTTGCATTCTGTTTGCTTCCATGAGTGTCCCTTATCTGTTCTCTCTCCTCCCTTTGGCAAGGAAAATGAGTTTACTATCCTGCCCGAAGAGTTTCAGTGTAATTTCTAGTGGATTGGTCAAGTCGCTGCACTTGTACAGCTAAAATTTGTTTTCTTTCACAGAGAGAGTTTGGATTTAGATCTATAGCTTCACATATTTGTTTCTCGTGAGATCCATATATTTTGAAGTAATGATGACAAGGCAGTTTTTCTTCAGACTGTTGATTTAGAAACCCCAAGCTAGTACATATGTCGTAACTGAAGTAGTCTGGTATTTTAAGAAAGTACATTTTGGACTTTTTCTGTCTCTTTGTGTCTCTGTGTGCGTCTCCCTCATTGACTATGTTTGCTCTCTAGATTCTGGAAAAATCTTTCAACTTCTGATTGACATTAAGAATAATTAGAAATTTGGATATAAGTAGGTAACGTAAAACAATTCCCATCTGTGATGATTACTATTTATCTTTATTTTATAGATGACTGATATTTTGAACAGATCCATTCTATATGGAGATGTTTTATGGTCACTCAGAGTGTGCATGTCAGAGATTAGCTTTTCACAATTTGTGGACATTTAGAATTAAGAAAGAAATGTATTTTGAGGGTCTGTCAGATTGTGATGCACTACCTCTCTTTCAATTATTTTAAACACAATTGAACAGTCAAGATTAGATATAAAGATTATGTCAAACCTCCCAGTCATGCAATATTTTGACTGCTACCTAAAAATTTAAAAAAGAATTTGTGGTCACAATTTAGCATTAAGTGAGAGATTATAAATTATCTTTGGATGTTGTCCCTTAGTAAGTTTATTTTTCTCCTTCATTTTGTTAAAGAGATTATTCATTTGTCATAAAACACTTGTAATAAAAGGTATGTTTATAGGAAGATAATAATGAAATTCAATTTACAGTAGAATTAAGTCACTATAGGCTTCTTTCCTATTTCTCTTCTTTTCTTCATCTACTTCTTTTTTTTTGTATTTCAAGTAAATGACAGTGCCGTAACAGCACAAATAAATCCGTTTCTGTGCTATAAACTAGACCAACACACTTTACACCAGTTCTCAGCTGAAAGAACTGTGAATGCAGCAGTGGGTGTGGTTTCCATATAAATGTTTCTTCCATATATGGTTGATATTCACACTGAACCTGTTTTGATGTAACATTTCTTTACTTTCAGCATTTTAAGCTTCAAACATGTGCTACGTGACTGGATAGACTTCTCGAGAACTGTGTTAACATGTTTCCAAGAGCTGAATTCTAAGGTTAGTACCATGTCAGAAAACAATGTTCCTTGAATATCTGCACAATGGTTATATACACGATTGTATAAATGATTATATAGTACAATCCATAAAAAACATGAATTATCGTATAAATGACATTTAAAATGACACAAAATACCCAGTCCTGTAGATGACTCGTTTCCCCTTTGTTAAGTCACAGCCTTTCACTTCGCTAAGAGATGCTCAGGAGTTGATGAGTTAAGTGGACTTTGAACCTGCCGGTGTCCCCCCCCACCCTCCCTCCGAGCCTCACCACCCCTCCCCCTGGCCCCAGCGGACTCTGGCCACAGTAGGGGCGAGATAGCGAGTGTGGACTGAAAGTGCTCTGTACAGACTTGCTCTCTAGCCTCCCGTTCAGCTGCCAGTCTCACAGCTTGCCCTGAGAATGGACTTCCTGTGCTGTCATTTACACTCAGTATCACACTAAGCACTCTTTGTCACTCAGCCTTTGAGAAAGAAGGGGGCGAGATAACAAATCTAGACTGCTTGTGTTGACTTTGTGGATAAAGTAAAGGGCTGGAGTCAAGAACCCAGGGTCTTATCCTAACTTGGTAACTGCCTTTCCTGTGACCTTGAGCCAGGCTTCTGACCTCTCCATGCCTCCGTTCTCATCTCTCAAGTGAGGAGCAGTAGGCTGGGTGCTTCTATTTTTCTCACAAAGGTGTGGCTATTGAAAATTTTTTGATCTCCCTAAATCCCTTAGCAAAAGGGGAAAAAATAAATCTGATAAAATGACCTTTTTCTGCTTTGGGGAGATGGAAAGGAAACCACAGCTGATTAATTACTCCCCACTCCCGGAAGGAATTCTCTCTATAATCCTCCATGTGGGCAATTTCCCTTTCTATCTTTGTCAGCCTGCCCTCAGCCTCTCCTTTTGCTCTTTTGCTTTCTCTCTCTTTCTTTTCTTTTTCTTTTTTTTTTTTTTTTTAAGATTTTTACTTATTTATTTGAAAAAGAGAGCATATGACTGAGCAGGGAGCCTCATGAGGGACTTGATCCTAAGACCCCGAGATCATGACCTGAGCCGAAGGCAGACACTGCTGGCTGAGCCACCCAGGCACTCGCTCTTTTTATCTTTCCCTTCCCCTCTTTCTCTTTATCCCTCTCTTTCCCTTTCCCTGCACCCCTGCAATGCTTTCTTCACAGCAACCTGCTGTGAAGGTGCCTAGGAAATGGCAAAGGGATACCTCTATTAGGCTATGTCCACCGTGGATGTTCAGAGACCCAGAGGAAAACAAGGAGGGCACTTTGGGTTAACTGGATGGAGGGTAACAGCCAGGGTTAAGGAAGCTTCTGCACATTTCCTGGGCTTACAAAGATAAGCCTTCAGAGACAGTTACCAGGCATCTAGATGGGTCTCTGGGATCTGGGACCCCTTATTCTGAAGGTTCTCTTTGCAAAGAGGTGAGATTGGAATTGGATAAGGATAGCAAACTACAGTGAAATCTGGGGATTCTCTTAATGGAATGGGATGGATGGAGGGCCTCTTCTGGCCACATCTATGGCTACATCCTTTTTCTTACTCAGTTAAATGATGCAACTGAATGGAATATCGCTTTGAATGGAAAGGGATTTGGTGCCCTAAATCAGTTGGAAATGGGAAACAGTGTGAATTTGAAAAAAAAAATGCATTTTAGTACATGCCACTTTTTTTTTTTTTTAAGTATTGCTTTTGTTTTATTTTCCTTTTGTGAAAAGGTTGGTAATATAAATTGTATACCAGAAATTAATTCACCTAGTATTCCTCCGGGTGTTTTAAGCAGGGCATTGCACATTCTGACTTGTGTTTATTTGTTTTTCCAGATCCACATGTTCATTCAGACATGTTTAGGTTTATTTCATTTAGAAGGCAGTGATATCATTTTGGTGTTGTATGCTTTGACCCCCTGTACACACATGGTTTCTATATGGCTTGACACTGTGTTTATTTGATATTTCCTCTTGAATCCACTGCATATCCACGGATGTTTCATGCTATTTTGCTACCTACAGAAAGGCCTTTTTTTTTAGTAGGACCCCATTAACAACAACAACAGAAACAAGCAAGTGAAGAACTCCTACATTTTTTTTTTACTTGTTTGAATTAGGATATGAAAAGACACATACCAGTCTCTTTATAAACAGGATTTGAAGGGCTTATTCACTTTTTAAACTTTTTAAAAAAAAATTTGTTTCGCTTCATATAAAATGTATTACTTTCTGAAGTAAAACATTAAAAAATGTTTCAATACTGATTTAATAAAAACAGAGAGAATATTTAGCAGTCGCAAATCATATTTGTATTTTTAGAAGGGTTTTGCCAATCTTGATAACACGTCTAAAAATCTATGAAGAAAAGACAGTCCCTTTGTTTTTAGAAAACACATAAAAAAAAAACAAAACAAAAAAAACAATGGTTGGTGCTCCCTCTGCTGGTTTCCTGCAACAATTAGCTCGCCAACTTCAGAGTGTGAAAAGACTGCAAAGGAAATTAAGATTCTTTGATCTTTAAACACGCTTTATCCCTACAAGTTTTATCCCTGATTGAAAGCAAGTGTCAATATAGTTTGTGAAAAATAGAGTCTTTCCTAACATCTAATAGTGATACTGTAGCTGGGCCAGATAATTATAACCCTTTTTAAATTTACTTTTATGAGTTTATTTATTTATTTAGTAATTTCTACACCCAATGTGGGACTCAAACTTACAACCCTGAGATCTAGAGTCTTCTGCTCTTCCTACTGAGCCAGCAGGAACCCCTATAGTCCTTTTTAAAAATGAACTTTTCCTTTCTCATATCATACAGTAGGACATAAAACAAACTATTCTTAATTTACTGGGAAGAGTATTAGTCATATAACTAACTCAGTAACTGAATCAAATAGTCAGTAGGCTATCTGAATGTCTTTACACTAGTAAGTAATACTGATGGGGGAGTGACATTATCACTGGACAATTATTCTTTTTTTATTAAATACCTTGTTACATCATTACTGTAACCTATATCTTCCTATATAAAAGACAGTTGGAGATCCATTAATTTAATCAATATTGCTATCTGAACTACAACTATAGATTCTTAGAATTCCTGGAATTCATCAGTTGGTTTTCTGGGAATCCTGACTTTCATAGATCAGAGTATGTTGAGGCATATATATTATTCACTTATCAAATACTTATCAAAGTATCAAATCATTTCTAAATCTTTACTATATTCTTTATTATAATACTATATTCTGTGTCATAAATGTGTTGAATATGCAGATTCTGTCTACACATGTTCAACTTTTTCTGTTAGCTGATGGAATACATGAAACCGACTCCCCTAGGGATATATGCATTTAATAGGGAGTCTGGAGTATCTATAAGCTTTTACAGGAAGTGTTTGTAATGGTAGGTTTCAGGGAGAGTGCTGCCAGTAAGACTGGGGAAAGGTTGCCTCTAGAAAATGGACAGGCCCGTGGGAATGGATCAGAGAATTAAGCAAGCTCCAAGCAATAGGCAATAAAAAATGGGGAGGTGCTAATCGTCAGGGGAGATTAAGAGCTATATTTCTTTGATAGAAACACAATGCTTTCCTCTCAAAAAATCATCTTTGTCTGGGGTTATCTGGGAATGGTGGAGGAGAAATAACAGGGTAGAAAGCCAGAGCTCATAAACCAACTTTACCCATCCTTGATAAGCTGGAGAGTCTGATCATCCTAACATCCTAGGAAACGCCAGTAGAGATTTAGGCAAGTGACAGAGCTGGGGAGAGGCAGAGATCCAGCCTCAGTTATGGGAGTTTAGGAGGTTTCTAGACTCTGGAAAGAATGGGGAGAGCAATGATTGTTGAAAATGAGGCTATATCCAGGGTGCACGAATTCCAGAGCTGTGTTGTGGAAGACCTGGAGTACAAGGCCATGAACCGAAGTCAGGAAGAGACACAATTCCTGCAACTGGGCTCTGGGGTCAGGAGAACTCATGGCAGGGTCCCTATTCTGGGTCATGGGATATGAGCTGTCAGGGTTGACACTGACCCCAATGTACTGCTATGTTCCTTCATCTTGAGTTTGGAGAGGGTTTGTATATAGGAGTATGTGTTCAGTTAGGGCCTACAAGTCACACAGCTAACTGCCCCAAAGTGGGAATTTTAGGAGATATTATTGGAAAGGGGGTCATGCACTTTGCCTCTCAGACCATGATATGTGGACTTACGCTTACTTAGCCTACTTATAAAGTCACTCTGCATTAGAGCTTAGGGAGTAAAAAGACCAGAACACCTCTTCTTCAACTTTTACATTTACCACGGGAACAATTTACCATTGTTCTCATATCATTGTTTTCTCATTTTTTTTTTTATGTGTTCATGTTTAGTTCTATCTTTACAGATGATATATTTTAAGTTTCTTAAATGCAGGACTGCTTTTCACATATTTTGCATTTCCCTAAGTGCTTAACTTAATTTTCTTCCCAGGTTATTCTAAATGACAGAGCTGTTAGGGGATGGTTATTTTGTTTGTTTGTTTGTTTTGTTTTGTTTTTTCCCAGTGTTGCTCTATAGAGCTCAACAATCCACATAATGGTGGGGGGGAGGGAAGGAAGCTTAGATTTTACCCATTTGGCTTTTTATTTTTATTTATTTATTTTTTTAAAGATTCTATTTATTTATTTGACAGACAGAAATTACAAGTAGGCAGAGAGGCAGGCAGAGAGAGAGGAGGGGAGCAGGCCCCCCACTGAGCAGAGAGCAAGATGTGGGGCTCCATCCCAAGACCCTAGGATCATGACCTGAGCTGAAGGCAGAGGCTTAACCCACTGAGCCATCCAGGCACCCCCCCATTTGGCTTTTTAAAAATTTTTTAAATATTTACTTATTTGATAGAGAGATACAGCAGGAGAGGGAACATAAGCAGGGGGAGTGGGAGAGGGAGAAGGAGGCTTCCCACTGAGCAGGGACCCCGATGTGGCCTTGATCCCAGGAACCTGGGATCACGACCTGAGCTGAAGGCAGACACTTAACGACTGAGCCACCCAGGCACCCCTCTGTTTGGCTTTTGTACAGTATTTCTCATGAACAAAGAATTGCCTTAAAGTTTTTCAGAAAACTATGAAGGTGTTCTGCTGATCATCAAATTGATACTTAGAAGCAACTGAATGTAGGAAACTTCTCATTGAAAGCTTACATGTCTAAGATGGGTTCTTTATGCACTGATTTTTTTATGAATAAATTCATTATGAACTTTTGGTCCTATATAAATCAACTTCAATATGTTTCTTTTTCTTGTTTTGTTCACAAAAGCTATTTTTTAAAAGTTTATTTATTTATTTAAGTAATCTCTACCCCCAGTGCGGGGCTCGAACTCATGACCCTGAGATCAAGAGTTGCATGCTCTTCTAACTGAGCCAGCCAGGTGCCCCCACTAGAGCTATTTTTAAAACAGTGTTTCTTATTGTTAGAAAGACTATTAGTCAAAAGTTTGCTCATAAACCTCACAGTCTAAGAGATGTAGTTTGTCAAGGGAAGACTTCCTCTGTATTCCCCAGGAGTTCCACATGGAATAGATTATGTATTTAGATGGATGCATGTTTTCCCCACCTTTGGAGGACAACAAGTCTGACACTAAGCAAGACATTAATCTAAATCAGGTTAGAAAGCACATAAGGGCTGGTGGATTTGTTTTAGGTCCTCTTTAATTTTCAAAGCTACCTTTTAGCTTTAACTACCTTATCTATGAAAAAAAAATTGGATCAGGGATCTTCTTCTCTGTTTCCATCTCCTTCTCATTAGAAGGACAGGAATCCTTTAGGAATACACTGTCAACAATAGCCATTAGTCATATGTGGCTTTCGAGCCCTTGAAATGTGCTATAATGTACAACCAGATTTCAAAGACATAGTACAAAACAGGTGAAATATCTCATTTATATTTTTTATATTGACTATATGTTTAAATGATGATAGCTGGGTTAAAAAAAAAAGCATTGTTAAAATTCATTTAACCTGTTTCTTTGTACCTTTTCATTATTCAAAAAAGTTTTAGATAAAATGACTCACATTTCTATTGGAGAGAACTCCCTGGACCAAAAATTCTTTGACTTTTTTTTTTTTTTTTTTTTTTTTTTTTAAAAGTTCAGACACTTTATTTTTTTTTTTATTTTTTATTTTTTATTTTTTTAAGATTTTATTTATTTATTTGACAGAGAGAAATCACAAGTAGATGGAGAGGCAGGCAGAGAGAGAGAGAGGAGGAAGCAGGCTCCCTGCCGAGCAGAGAGCCCGATGCGGGACTCGATCCCAGGATCCTGAGATCATGACCTGAGCCGAAGGCAGCGGCTTAACCCACTGAGCCACCCAGGCGCCCCTCTTTGACTTTTTTTTGAAAGCAAGTGGATTTCTTTGAAAATCTGATAAAAGCTCAATCAATTGTAGAGATGATAGATACTGTCCGTTCTGCCACACCTAACATATGGGGTCCTAAGACTCAGCCTGCCATGCAAAAATCGTACGATAGAAGCTACAGGGCTGTGATTGGGGCAAACACCCCAAAATGTCATCAGTGCTCCATAAAACAGATAGGAACATAATAAAAAGTACAGTTTTATCCATGGTAAGTGGCGAAGAACTACATCAACTGCGATAAATCTGTCACTTTACTTTGAAAAATGTCTCCTTTGTGACCGTGGGCATTCCTACTTGCTCCGGAAGCATGCCCACCTGGTTCTCATGGCTGCCGCCCTCTGTGCCAGAGGAAAACCATGGTGGGGGAGGGGGGATGGTGGTGGAAAAAAGAGTGAAAGAAAGGGAAATAAAGAGAGAAAAAGAGTGGAGAACAAAAGAAAAGTACAAAATAGGCTGAGAGGGAAGGGGGGAAAAATGGAAGGAGAGGAGTAGGGTCATGTGGCCAGTGGGCTGGGGTGGCAGCTTGTGAGCTCTTATGGCAAGGAGTTTCCCTGTGACGGGATGGAAAGCTGGAAGAGCAGGTGTAGAAAGCGGCAGGTGTAGAAAGCGGCAGCAGTCCACGGAACAGCAGTCCACGAAACAGCAGTCCACGAAATGCAACAATGGAACAGCAAGGGAGCGCTCACGGTCTACGAGGGGAATGTGCGTGTTTGCGTTCCGTTGGTCTGGGCAGGGCTCTGTTCAGTCGGGTGCACTTTCTGTGCGGGCCTGGTGATGAAACTGGCAGGAGCCAAGGCAAAATTAGCATTATGCTAAAATTTCTCCTCATTTATTAGTTACATTGGAATACATTATCATTTCCAAAACAAGCATTATAGCAGAACTGACTGTGGGTACACACACCACGGTAGACTGTCACGCACAGCCCGTGTTGGCAGCCTCCAGACTGGAGGACTGGCAGAGCAGGTCAAGCGTTAGGAATCATCGCTGAAATGCCAGCATCAGGTTCTTTCATGGTGTTTCGGTCGCAAGGGATTGTGCGATGGAGAGCCTGATGGGCGATTTGTGGAGCCCCGAGAGGATCACGGGGAATGAATGTGTTCTGGGCTGGATCCATGAAGGCCCAGGAGGTATGTTGGATGTAAAAGGCAGAGAAGGTCTATTCCCTTTAGGTATCAGCCAAGAATGACTTACCTGCACAAGTCTTTTTTAATCTATGTCAAAATTGTCCAGAAAGACAATTTGTGAGGGGGACTATCACATTTTTTTCCAGTGGTAATACATGAATAATTGGTAAGGAAATTCCAACAGGTAGTGGAGAAACAGAGCAGATGCTGTTTCAGTTTTCTGCTTCTACTGATTCAAGGGTTTAATTGTAATTCGTAGAATCTGGTTCCTGTGAATTCACAGAAAGAAACCTCAGTGTCTGTATAAGGGAAGTGACTGAAAGGATCTTTAAGTCACTGAGAAGAGTAAAGTGACTTAAAACTAAACCAAGCCATTGAAGGTGGCCACCTGTTAAACATAATGATGAGCTATCATCTATGGGGCTCTTAGTATATGCTGGGTACCATACTATGTGTTTTATGTGGATTGTTTTATTGATTACTCACAACATTTTGAGGTGGGTTTGTTATCATCTCTTTTTATGGTTGAAAGTAACTCTGCCAACATCCCACTGGTAACAAGTAGCTAAGTTGGTACTTGAACACAGGCGGTCTAAAACCAAGGTTTGCATGGAAAAACACCAGACTCTTTGGCCCTGTGAGTGGTATTGCTGGGACCTTTCATTGTCTATTGTGTATTCTGGTACTATTTAAAGTTGTGTAGTTAAATTCTATTATTTATTTATTTAAGTACAAAACATGGAGCCCAACACTGGGCTTGAACTCTTGATCCTGAGAGCAAGACCAGATCTGAGATCAAGACTGGGACACTCAACCAACTGAGCCACCCAGGTGCTCCTACTCATGTATTTTCTTAAAGTAGGAGAAAAAATACATACACAAAAGATTTAAAAGAGAAAGGCTACAAAAAACCAGATACAGTAAAAATGATTTTAAGAAGTGAAAATCAACTTCTAAATCCTATCTTCAGTGTTGTATAATACATGTATTTGGATAGTATGACTTGAAAATGTTTTTTAAAAACTATATTTATTAACATATAATGTGTTATTTGCCCTATGGGTATAGGTTTGTGAATCGTCAGGCTTACATACTTCACAACATTTACCATATCACATACCCTCCCCAATGTCCATAACCCAACCACCTTCTCCACACCCGCCCCCAACAACCCTCAGTTTGTTTTTGAGATTAAGAGTCTCTTATGGTTTGTCTCCCTCTCAATCCCATCTTGTTTCCCTCAAACCCCCCACTCTGCCTTGCAAATTCCTCATATCAGGGAGATCATATGATAATTGTCTTTCTCTGATTGACTTGTTTCTCTCAGCATAATACCCTCTAGTTCCATCCACATAGTTGCAAATGGCAAGATTTCATTCTTTTGATGGCTGCATAGTATTCCATTGTGTATATATATACCACATCTTCTTTATCCATTCATTTGTTGATAGACATCTCGGTTCTTTCCATAGTCTGGCTATTGTAGACATTGCTGCCATAAACATTCGGGTGCACGGGCACCTTTGGATCCCTACATTTGTATCTTTAGGGTAAATACCCAGTCGTGCTATTGCTGGGTCATAGGGTAGCTCTTTTTCCAACTTTTTGAGGAATCTCCATGTTGTTTTCCAGAGCGGCTGCACCAGCTTACCTTCCCACCAACAGTGTGGGAGGGTTCCCCTTTCTCTGCATCCTCTCCAACATCTGTTGTTTCCTGACTTGTTAATTTTAGCCATTCTGACTGATGTGAGGTGATATCTTATTTGTGGTTTTGATTTGTATTTCCCTGATGCCAAGTGATATTGAACACTTTTTCATGTGTCTGTTGGCCATTTGGATGTCTTCTTTGGAGAAATGTCTATTCATGTCCTCTGCCCATTTCTTGATTAGATTATTTGTTCTTTGGGTGTTGAGTTTGTTAAGTTCTTTATAGATTTTGGATACTAGCCCTTTATCTGATATGTTGTTTGCGAATATCTTCTCCCATTCTGTCAGTTATCTTTTGGTTTTGTTGATTGTTTCCTTCAAAAGCTTTTTTTTTTTTTTTTTTTTTTTTTTTTGGATTTTATTTAGTTATTTGAGAGAGAGAGAGAATGAGAGAAAGAGAGAGAGTGCATGAATGGAGAAAGGTCAGTGGGAGAATTAGACTCCCTGCTGAGCAGGGAGCCCAATGCGGGACTCGATCCCAGGACTCCAGGATCATGACCTGAACTGAACGCAGTTACTTAACCAACTGAGCCACCCAGGTGCCCCTGTGCAAAAACTTTTGATCTTGATGAAGTCCCAATAGTTCACGTTGGCCCTTGCTTCCCTTGCCTTTGGCAATGTTTCTAGGAAGAAGTTGCTGTAGCTGAGGTGGAAGAGGTTGTTGCCTATGTTCTCTTCAAGGATTTTGATGGCTTCCTGTCTCACATTGAGGTCTTTCATCCATTTTGAGTCTATTTTTGTGTATGGTGTAAGGAAATGGTCCTGTTTCATTTTTCTGCATGTGGCTGTACAGTTTACAAACACCGTTTGTTGAAGAGACTCTTTTTTCCACTAGACATTCTTTCCTGCTTTATCGAAGATTAGTTGACTATAGAGTTGAGGGGTCCATTTCTGGGCTCTCTATTCTGTTATATTGATCCATGTGTCTGTTTTTGTGCCAGTACCATACTGTCTTGATGATTATGGCTTTGTAATAAAGCTTAAAGTCTGAAATTGTGATGCCACCAAACCTTGGTTTTCTTTTTCAACATTCCTCTGGCTATTCGGGGTCTTTTCTGGTTCCGTATAAATTTTAGGATTATTTGTTCAATTTCTTTGAAAAAATTAATGGTATTTTGATAGGGATTGCATTAAATGTGTAGATTACTTTAGGTAGCATAGACATTTTCACAATATTTATTCTTCCAATCCATGAGCATGGAACGTTTTTCCATTTCTTTGTGTCTTCCTCAATTTCTTTCATGAGTACTTTTTAGTTTTCTGAGTACAAATTCTTGCCTCTTTGGTTAGGTTTGTTCCTAGGTATCTTATGGTTTTGAGTGCAACTGTAAATGGGATTGACTCCTTAATTTCTCTTTCTTCTGTCTTGCTGTTGGTGTATAAAAATGCAACTGATTTCTGTGCATTAATTTTATATCCTGACACTTTACTGAATTCCTGTGCAAGTTCTAGCAGATTTGGAGTGGAGTCTTTTGGGTTTTCCACTTAAAGTATTATATCTTCTACAAAGAGTGATAGTTTGACTTCTTTGCCGACTTGGATGCCTTTAATTTCTTTTTGTTGTCTGAGTGCTGAGGCTAGGACTTCTAGTACTATGTTGTATAGCAGTGGTGATAATGGATATATCCCTGCTGTGTTCCTGACCTTACGGGAAAGGCTCTCAGTTTTCCCCACTGAGAATAATAATCGCTGTGGGTTTTTCATAGATGGCTTTGATGATATTGAGATATGTACCCTCTATCCCTATACTCTGAAGAATTTTGATCACGAAAGGATGCTGTATTTTGTCAAATGCTTTTACAGCATCTACTGAGAGTATCATATGGTTCTTGTTCTTTCTTTTACTGATATGTTGTATCATATTGGTTGATTTGTGGTTGTTGAACCAACCTTGCAGCCCTGGAATAAATCCCACTTGGTCGTGGTGAATAATCTTTTTAATGTACTGTTGGATCCTATTGGCTAGTATTTTGGTGAGAATTTTCGCATCTGTGTTCATCAAGAATATTGGTATGTAATTCTCTTTTTTGCTGGGGTCTTTGTCTGGTTTTGGGATCAAGGTAATGCTGGTCTCATAACATGAGTTTGGAGGTTTTCCTTCCATTTCTATTTTTTTGAAACAGTTTCAGAAGAATAGGTATTAATTCTTTTTTAAGTGGTTGGTAGAATTCTCCTGGGAAGCCATCTGGCCCTGGGCTATTGTTTATTGGGAGATTTTTGATGACTGCTTCAATCTCCTTACTGGTTATGGGTCTGTTCAGGTTTTCTATGTCTTCCTGGTTCGGTTGTGGTAGACAGTTATATGTCTCTAGGAATGTATCCAATTCTTCCAGATTGTCAAATTTGCTGGCAGAGAGTTGCTCATAATATGTTCTTATAATTGTTTGTATTTCTTTGGTGTTTGATTTCATTCATCATTTTATTTATTTAGATCCTTTCTCTTTTCTTTTTGGTAAGTCAGGCCAGGGGTTTATCAGTCTTATTGATTCTTTCAAAGAAACTGTTCCTAGTTTCGTTGATCTGTTCTACTATTCTTTGGTTTCTATTTCATTGATTCTACTATCATCTTTATGATTTTTCCTCTCCTTCTGGGTTTAGGCTTTCTTTGTTGTTCTTTCTCCAGCTCCTTTAGGTGTAGGGTTAGGTTGTTTACTTGAGACCCTTCTTGTTTCTAAGAAAGGCTTGTATCGCTATATATTTTCCTCTCAAGACTGCCTTTGTTGTGTCCCCAGATTTTGAACAGTTGTGTTTTCATTTTCATTTGTTTCCATGAATTTTTTCGATTCTTTTTTAATTTCCTGGTTGACCCATTCATTCCTTAGTAGGATGCTCTTTAGCCTCCATGTATTTGAGTTCTTTCCAACTTTCTTCTTGTGATTGAGTTCTAGCTTCAGAGTATAGTCTTCTGAAATTATGCAGGGAATGACCCCAATCTTTTGGTACCAGTTGAGACATGATTTGTGGCCCAGGATGTGATCTATTCTGAAGAATGTTCCATGTTCACTAGAAAGAATGTGTATTCTGTTGCTTTGGGATGGAATGTTCTGAATATATCTGTGATGTCCATCTGGTCCAGTGTTTCATTGAAGGCCTTTATTTCCTTGTTGATCTTTTGCTTGAATGATCTGTCCATTTCAGTGAGGGGGGCGTTAAAGTATCCTACTATTATTGTATTATTGTCAATGTATTTCTTTGATTTTGTTATTAATTGGTTTATATAGTTGGCTGCTCCCATGTTAGAGGCATAGATATTTAAAATTGTTAGATCTTCTTGTTGGACAGACCCTTTGAGTATGATATAGTGTCCTTCCTCATCTCTTATTATAGTCTTTGGCTTGAAATCTAATTGATGTGATATAAGGATTGACACCCTGGCTTTCTTTTGATGCCCTTTAGCATGGTAAATTGTTTTCCACCCTCCTCACTTTAAATCTGGAGGTATCTTTGGGTCTAAAGATGAGTTTCTCATAGACAGCATATTGATGGGTTTTGGTTTTTTATCCATTCTGATACCCAGTGTCTTTTGATTGGGGCATTTAGCCCATTTATATTCAGGGTAGCTATTGAAAGATATGAATTTAGTGCCAGTGTATTGCCTATAAGGTGACTTTTACTGTTTATTGTCTCTGTTCCCTTCTGGTCTACTACTTTTAGGACCTCTCTTTGCTTAGAGGACCTCTTTCTATATTTCCTGTAGGGCTGGTTTGGTGTTTGCAAATTCTTTTAATTTTTTTTTTTTTTTTTTTGGTCCTGGAAGCTTTTTCTCTCTCCTTCTATTTTCAATGATAACCTAGCTGGATATAGTATTTTTGGCTGTATGTTTTTCTCATTTAGTACTCTGAATATATCATGCCAGTTCTTTCTGGTCTTCCAGGCCTCTGTGGATAAGTTTGCTGCCAATCTAATATTTCTACCATTGTATGTTACAGACTTCTTGTCCCGAGCTGCTTTCAGGATTTTCTCTTTGTCACTAAGACTTGTAAATTTTACTATTAGATGACGGGGTGTGGATCTATTTTTACTGATTTTGAGGGGTGTTCTCTGTGCCTCCTGGATTTTAATGCTTGTTCCCTTTACCATATTAGGGAAATTCTCTACCATAATTCATTCCAATATACCTTCTTCCCCCCTCTCTCTTTCTTCTTCTTCTGGAATCTCAATTATTCTAATATTGTTTCATATTATGCTATCACAGATCTCTTGAATTCTCCCTTCGTGGTCCAGTAGTTATTTGTTTCTCTTTTGCTCAGCTTCTTTATTCTCCATCATTTGGTCTTCTATATCACTAATTCTCTCTTCTGCCTCATTTATCCTAGGGGTAAGAGCCTCCATTTTTTATTGCACCTCATTAATAGCTCTTTTGATTTCAACTTGGTTAGATTTTAGTTCTTTTATTTCTCCAGAAATTGTATCTCTAATATCATCCATGCCTTTTTTGAGCCCAACTAGCACCTTGAGAATCATCATTCTGAACTCTAGTTCTGACATATTACCAATGTCCATCTTGATTATGTCCCTAGCCATCAGTATTGCCTCTTGTTCTTTTTATTTTTGTGGTGAGCTTTTGTGCCTTCTCATTTTATCCAGGTAAGACTATATGAACAAGAGAATAAAGTACTAAAAGAGTGAAAAGACCCAGAAAATTGTATGCTAACCAAATCAGAAGATATCCAAAACCCACTGGAGAAAAAAGGGGGAAAAAGAAATAGAAATAAAAAAATAAAAAATAATATATTAGACTGGTGAATAGAACAGAGCCACCCACTTGATTTTGGGTGTATTTTGGCCTCTTAGAAGAAACTACCTTCCAAAATTTTAAGGAAAGGAAAAAATTATATGTATATAAAAATAAGGATAAACATAATGAAGGGATGGCATATGACTGTAAAGATGAAAATTTAAAAAAAAATCTAAAAAAGGAATTGATAAGATAAGTTGGTTGGAGAAAGAAAAAAAAAGTGAGAATGTGCTCAGGCTGGAGACTAGAACAAAGTCATGTACTAGATTAGGGTATATTTCAATCTATCAGAAGAAACTATATCCCAAAATTTTTAAGAAAAAAAAAAAAACCTGTATGTATACAAAAAATAAGGTTAAATACAATGAAGGGATACAATATGACTATAATAATGAAGGTTC
The DNA here is from genome assembly GCF_030435805.1 of Mustela lutreola. Taxonomy (NCBI): domain Eukaryota; kingdom Metazoa; phylum Chordata; class Mammalia; order Carnivora; family Mustelidae; genus Mustela; species Mustela lutreola. The sequence continues at coordinate 27,839,424 of NC_081302.1, read as the reverse complement.
AAAAAGATTTTTTTAAGAATGGTAATGTTAAGATAAACTAGTTAAAAAATGTTAAAAGAGGAAAGAGGAAAAGTTAAAAAAAATAGAATAAAAAAAATAAAGTTAAAAAAAAAAAAAGATTTTGCAAGACTAAAGGATCATGGGGAAAAAGCCATGAATTCTATGCATTGCTTTCCCCTAGCTCTGGAGTTCCAGTGTTCTCCTTGATTGCCAAATTGGTCTTGGCTGGATATTCTTGCTGATCTTCTGCAGGAGGGGCCTTTGCAGTGATTCTCAAATCACTTTGTCCGAGGTGGAATTGCACTGCCTTTGCCAGAGGCCAGGCTAAGTAATCTGCTCGGTTTCACTCTCAGAGCTTTTGTTCCCTGAATGCTTTTTGTAGAGCTTTGGAGAATGGGAATGAAAATGGTGGCCTCCCAATCTCCCGCCCCATAAAAGCAGAGAGCTCAGGGCCCCACTCCTCAGTGCACCCTCAGAGAAAAGCAGTTAATCCCTCCTCTCTCCCTAGTCTCCAGCCACACTCCAGGCTCACCTGGCCTGTGACCAAGCATTTCTATCTCTGGCACACGGCCCTGTTTGGAGTCTCCAAACCCACTTTATACCTGCCACACAGCTTCTCCCAGAGCAGGAAGGTGAGTCTCCCCAGATCTGCTGTTTGTGAGGTCCCTTCTTGAAGAGCAGTGGCCCGACTGTTCCTTGGATCATGGTTTAGAGTAACCCCCATCTGAAAGCTCACTCTTCAGCTCTGTCTCTGTAGTCAGCTTCCCCGCTCCAATACCTGGCAGCTCTGCCACACTCAGACACCCCCTATCCTTCTGTGACCCTGCAGGGCCTGAGACCACACTGTCCCTGCAAGGGCTCCATCCCTGCTTAGTCTCTGGAGTGACGTCCCTCAGTGGAGCAAACTTCTAAAAGTTCTGATTTTGTGCTCTGCTGCTCCGCCGCTTGCCGGGATCTGGTCCCTCCCCCTGTGGTCTCTCTTCCCATTGCTTCGGATTCACTTCTCTGCACGTCCTACCTTCCAGAAAGTGGTCTATTTTCTGTTCCTAGAGTTGCTGTTTTTCTCTTCTATCTCCTGTTGAGTTTGTCAGTGTCCGGTATGGTTTGATACCTATCTAGCTAAACTCCTGGGATCTGATATCATTTCAGTATGCTACTCCTCCACCATCTTGCCTCTCCTCCTCAAAAATGTTTTGATTTTGTACACGTGTGAAGGAGGCTGTCAATCCATGTGTAGGCTTATCAGGGAGTTCCTTTTACCATCAAATGCATAAGGGATTTCCAATCATAAATATGGCAGCAGTAGGAGTATAATCGATTTTAAATTTCTGTTCAGTTTTATGGAAGAAATATTTAATATTAGACTATTAAAACATTAACAAATGTCTTTCATTATTTTTCAGAAATGGGGAAATTAATAATTTTTCCTATGTCTAGTTAAATTTTCTTATATGTCTGATAAAAGGGTGTTATGCTGCACCAAAGGTAATACATTACTCTAAATTCTAAGTTATGTGTTTATTAAAATTATTTTCTGTTTATTATCTTTGCTCTAGAATCTAACTCATGAGAAGTGTATGATGAGATATATTTAAGCTAAATCTATTTTTTAAAAGATTTTATTTTTAAAGAATCTCTACACCCAACGTGGGGTTTAGACTCACAACCCCAAGATCAAAAGTTACATGTTCTACTTACTGAGCTATCCAGTCACCCTTAAGCTAAATCTGTTTTTATTTATTTATTTATTTACCTTTTTTAAAAAAAGATTTTATTTATTTATTTGACAGAGAGAGATCACAAGTAGATGGAGAGGCAGGCAGAGAGAGAGATAGAGGGAAGAAGGCTCCCTGCTGAGCAGAGAGCCCAATGCGGGACTCCATCCCAGGACCCCGAGATCATGACCTGAGCCAAAGGCAGTGGCTTAATCCACTGAGCCACCCTGGTGCCCCTAAATCTATTTTTAAGTGAAATTTTTTCCTGCAAGTAGCCATGGGTAATGCCTCATTTTATTCCATTTTATTAATAACATTGACTAATATTAATAAATAAATAAATTAATTAATATGTTATTAATTTATAGTAGTTTTATGAGTCTTATTTTTCCAGATAATTGGCTCTTGTTAGTGGATTAACAATGGGAGCTTTTAGAAATGAGAGTAGAAAACCATCCCTCTTTTCTTCCTTTGTGAATCCTTAGTTTGAGATGTTGTTGCATGACCGGGGCATATCATTTCACAACTTCTTCTCTGTTCTCTGCTGTGTGAGAGGAAGAAGGAGTGTTTGTTGGCAAATGAGATTTCTTAAGGAACTCTCTTACGGCTGCTGTTGTTGTTGAAGAATTCCAGTAGAAGCACATTACCTTCTATTATTGGAGGATAGGTAGCCAGCAAAGTGCACCTCCCTCCTCAGACTTCCTCAGAGAAGAGCTGTGGACTTGGTTTGCTCTCTGCATCACCTTGTTGCCTTACCTGGCTCCCCACACGTTCTTGGCTGCTCTTCCCAGAAAGATGGTGTGTCTGAGACTGCTCAGGGGAAGCTGTTTGGTGCAGCTGCTCTCCCCTCCAGTTCTGGACCCCGTTCAGCTCCCCCAAAGGGCATATTCATAAATGGCTTCTCAAGTGGTATAACGTGTGCACTTCTGCCAGCAGCCTGGGCCAGGGGCCAATGGAGAGAAAGGAGGGGGGCATCTCCTGCACCACCTCAGAGATACCTTCCTGCCCTGAGGGCCTAAAGAGAACCTAGCTCATCTTAGAGCATTATGGATGAAAAATAAAGATGGGCAAGTGGGAGCTAATCTTTAGTAAAGGAACATGCTTTTCTGAAAAATATGATACTAGTAATTTGTGATAAAGGGTTGAGTTCTAGTGAAATAAAGTTGATGCCCATGTACTGGTGATGTCAGATAAGTGGGTGTTAGGTTGGCAGTTTCCCTCAAGTCTGGGAATGTGCTAGCATTACCTTCAGAGACTGTCATTTTCTCAGTCCTGATTCAGAATTGAGGCATTTCTTGGCTGTCCTGGCATTAACATTTAGCTTGTCCAGGGGACCAGGAAAATGGTGCATTATTAAACTCTTTCATTGACAAGAGAGAATGAGCTGATAATTGTATTGGAGGACTGATTTTCATCTCTGACCTCCCTCCTGATCCCCTTTCTGTCCTTTCTGCTTTCCCACAGTCTCCAGTCTTTGGTCACCCTTAAGGTGAGTGCCCTGGGCCATGGGCAGACAGGGAGCAACACACTGAGTGCAACAGGGTGAAGCCCCATGAATCCTGGCATGCGTTCTTGCAAGGCAACTAGCCCCCATAACAGCCAGCTAGGGAGGGAATTGGGGCTTCTGTTTGGTAAGGTCATCAAAAAGACATGGCCACTGGTTGATCCAAGAGTAGGACCTGGGCTCTTAGAGGCTTCCCCCCACCCCGCCCCATCCTTGGAATATAGGTTCTACTTGCCTTTCCTGCTCCCAAAGTCTGCTCCAAGGACATGACCTTGAGATAATGACTTGGTGTTGAGAACACCAGCACAGTATACGTGACCTAGTTGCGGTCTCTGTATAAGCTTTGGGAAATTTGGTGGGCAGGTGCAGGAATCTCCTTATCTTGCTGCTCACCAAGACATGATTTAAATGGAAGTTTCCTTTGCTTATTAAAACTGCCACCTACCAACCTGAGAGGCCTGTCCCTTTCTTGGGTCTCTTCCTGTCCTCTGCATTCAGGAACTGGTTTCAGATTTCACCCAGGAAGCCTCAGAGGAGCTTATACTTTCTTCAATATCCAAAAAATGAGTTGTCCATGACATCTCTTGGAAACAAGTTTTCAAAATGCAGTAACAATTCTGGCACCATTCTCTTACCACCCCAGAGGACTGGAATGGGTAGATGAGGGGAAAAAGAGTTTTCCAGGTCAACCTCTGTGTACATTAGGGGAAATCAAAAGCTGATGTGCTAATTCAAAATCACCAGGCATATGTATCAAGGCATATGATATAGAAGAAGGTAATGTGTCTTTAGTACTGATTAAATACTTCATTCTGTATCTTAACTGTTAAAGTTCTCAGAGGAAGCAGAGGACTGTGAGCTTCTGAGGCTCGATGTGATGAGGATCTACACTGTGGCAATTGCTGCCTGTTGCAAGACAGGATCCTGGTGCTTTCTCCTGTTCCTGGATAGTGTGAGTGTATCCTGGAAGAACGCCAGGAAGTTTGCCCAGCTGTAGGTTATTCCCTTTCTAGCGGGCAGTGGGAGACCAATGATGTTCTGAGGCAACCCAAAGTCTAGGAACTTTTTAGAGTACTGTAAAAGGAAACTTTGTTTTTCTCCTCTATTCTCAATACTTCCAATACCAGCTGTGTGAATTTTTCCCACACCAAGCAATTCTCCAATTCTCAGTGGACACTGGTTGAGTGTCCTATAAATTTAACTCAATTCTCAGATGACCAGGCGATAGCCTCAGGTCCCACAGGTCATGGGCTCAGTCCCGCAAGACTGTCCTCACTTCAGATGCCAATTGCAAGTCTAAATTGCTACCTGTCCTTCTGTCCAAATGGCATTTGCCACTGTCTTTGATAATTTGTTAGAATGGCTCATAGTACCCGGGGATATATTTACTCACATTTACTGATTTAGTAGCAAATGATCCAACTCAGAAACAACCATATGGAAGAGATGCACAGGGCAAGGTGTAGATGGGGGAAAGTCCATGGGCTTTCCATGCCCTTTGAGGGTGGCTACCCTTCCAGTTCCTCCATATTCACCAAACCTGAAGTTTATCAAATCCTGTTGTTCAAGAGTTTTGATAGAGCTAAATCTCCCCCTACCTCACCTCCACCTTGCAGTGTAAAGTTGAGTTCTTCCACAGAATAGGAAGACGAGTGACTCACATCGGGTATGTTGTAGACATCTTTGTCACATTCATTCTAGATCTCCATCTCCAGTCCCATTCATTGATGTGGTTTCTGTGCCTAAAGAAAATATTTGGGGGTGCCTGGGTGGCTCAGTCAGTTAAGTATCTGACTTTGGCTCAGGTCATGATCCCCGGGTCTGGGATAGAGCCCCACATTGGGCTCCCTACTCAGTAGAGAGCCTGTTTCTACCCCTGCCTCTCCCCTGATTCATCCTCACTCATTCTCTTTCTCCCTTTCTCACTCAGTATATAAAATCTTAAAAGAAAAGAAAAGAAAATACCTGAAGATCTAATAGGAATAGGACTGATTTGGTTCCTCTAGGAAGTTCCATGGAAATTGAACCTCAAGTCTAGAAAAATAAATGAATTGCATCATTCAACAATGGCCTCCAAATAACTCATTCCACTTGAGTGGCTAGGAGACCCAGCACTGCTTACTATGCAGATTGACTTATTTTGCTGGGGCTGCCATAGCAAAATATGATAGACAGGGGGCTTAAGCAACAGCCATTTATTTCTTACAGTTCTGGAAGCTGAAAGTCAAGATCAAGGTCTTGGCAAGTTTGGTTACCTCTGAGGCCTCTCTCCTTGGCTTGCAGATGATTGCCTTCTCGCTCTGTCCTCATGCAATCTTTCTTCTGAGCATGTGCATGTGCATTTCTGGGGCTCTCTGTGTGTCCTAATATTTTCTTCTCAAAAGGATACCCATCAGATTGGATTAGGGCCAACCCTGATGGTCTCACTTTAATTTAATTATCTCTTTAAAAGCTCTCTTTCCTAATTTGGTCACATTCTCAAGCACTGGGGTTTAGAGCTTCACTATATGAATTTGTGGACACAATTCAGCCCATTACAGGAATATTTTCCCTTTGTTCCTCCTTTAGAACACCCAGGCAGTAGTTGACTTTGGCTCCAGCCTCTTCTTTTGAAAGGCAGGGTGGTGTTCTTGGAAGGTGAATGAATTATGAAATTCTACGGTCAATAGTGTGAATCTTGATTGGATCACTTACTCCTTATTTTCGCTTTGGGCTCTCTGGACCTCAGTTTCCCCATTTGTAAAACCCGTGTACTATTTACATGGGGATTAGATAACTTTTGTAAAGGGCCTGGGACAACAGTATAGGCAGTAAGTTTGATTTCACATCTGTCTCTTAAAGGATAGGTAAATGTTTCTGTGACTTTGAAGAGGAGATATTCTCCCTTGGCTTTACTAGTGAGAATTCAATACATTTCTCCAAAGGAAATAACATGAAAAAGGAAGTAGTTGGAAACACTGAAATACAATTTTTAGGTATACCATGGATTACTTAGGCTTTTGTGGGTACTTAGGATTCATAATTATTTTGGGAACCCTGTGTTTTAGGGAAATAGCATTCAGTTTGGAAATAAAAAAATACAGTACCAAGAGCTACTGTTTTGGGCAGGAGATATAAAAGTTGGATAGGGAATTAAGGACCTCACTAAAAGTTTACTGAATAAACCAATACAGAAAAACCATTGCTGGGATGGACCCAGCAGAACAGGGGTTTGAGGAATAACTACAACTTAGTGGATTTCAGAGAAAACCACATTCGAGCCCACAAAACGACTCTCAACTTGAACCGATTGGTGGCTTTGGAGCTTGTGATACATTGCTAAGCAGGGTGTTTGCGGTAATCCCAGGTCTCTAGAATTTTTTAACTGAGTATGGCCTGGAAAGGTAGGTTCTGGACAGCGGTCTGCCATTAGAAGACAATTAGGCAGCATTTTCTGAGGATAGTTATTTTTCTGACACTTTGCCCATTTATCTCATCGTAGAAATGACAAACTGGATAATGTATAATTTATAGTTTATCACCACGTTACTTTGATTCCCAGATCACTTCTAAAAAACATTTCTGATGACCCTTTTAAATTTTTAAGTTTTTTTTTTTTTTTTTTTTTTTGCTATCGTAATTATTTATAGTGGAGCTGCATGAAGAAAGAATAAAGGAATAAAGTTAAATACAGAACTCCAACACACTATCAACTGGTAATTTTCCACTACTTAAGAGAAAATGTCACTTTTCTCCCAAACAACCCAATTCTTACTCTTATCACCAATGTACATAACATGATTGATATTGCGTATCTGCTACATAAACATTGCTTTAATATTTTTCATTACTTTTGCCCAAATGACCCTGAGTAAATGTAGTCTCTGGCACAAGGTGCTAGAGTCATGGCACTGATTCAAAGCCGGTAGCTTTATTGCACAACGTGGAACTCTGAGAACTTTGACATAGCTAGATTTTTTTTTTCTTAAAAAATATTTATTGGCGATTTCACCTTTATTATCCATGAAGCTCTGTTGTCCAGTAATCAGACATGAAAGGCTAAAGGGGACCAAACAAATGGACATTTTTAATTCCCTAATTGGGTGATGATAAAAAAATACATGTGGGGGCACCTGGGTGGCTCAGTGGGTTAAAGCCTCTGCCTTTGGTTCAGGTCATGATCCCAGGATCCTGGGATCGAGCCCCGCATCAGGCTCTCTGCTCAGTGGGGAGCCTGCTTCCCCCTCCCTCTCTGCCTGCCTCTCTGCCTACTTGGGATCTCTGTCTGTCAGATAAATAAATAAGATAAAAAAAAATACATGTGAATAGTGCCCTGTAGTTGGCAAATTATTTGCACACCACACACACACACACACACACACACACATACACACCCCTTTCCTTTTTGATAGTAATAGGAATTTATTTTAGCAAGAATAAAGCTTGCTTTCTTGCAAAAAGAGGGAAACGTGATTCTCTCATCTTTCTACAAAGGTCCTCATATTCACTGATATTAGTGTTTGGAGACAAGTTTTTAAACCTTCTGAGTCACAGCTGTATCCTTATTCAGTGAAGTCCAGCTCTCTGCACTCTTTGGACTGAGTCAAGAAAATTTTAAGGACATTTAGATTTCCATGTGATACCACACAGGGCTGGAGTACCCATTTTTTTTCTTTTTTTGTTATGGTAAAGAATCAGGTGGAGGAAAGAAACTGTCTTGACACAATCTTTAACAGTTCTATTTTCAAATAACCATGATTTCACCTTCTCCATGTCAAAAAGACCTAAGGGTATACATCAAATGATTCTAGCTCACACGAACCAGTTGTTGGAATTTCTCTGTGCCTACAAAACTTTTTGTTACAAATTTTTTAAGAATTAATTTTTTGAATAAAAACTTCACAGATTATTTAAAGACACTTTTCAACTATTGATCCCTACTGCAACGATGCAATCAAAAATATTTTAAGCCCACACTAACAGTATTTTAATGCATTTTATTTATTTTTTAACTAAAAAAAATTTTTTTTTAGTAAATGCTAGGCCCAACGAGAGGCTTGAGCTAAAGCCCCCCAGATCCAAAGTCCCATGCTCTAGGGATTGAGCCGGCCAAGTGCTCCACGCTAATGGTATTTTAAACAGACCAGGCACAGAGCTTCAGGATTGGGACTCTAAGGACAATTCTGGACACCGTGGTAAATAATCACTGGTTGTTTTCTCTTCCCCCTCCTCGTCATCACCCTCTTCATTTATTGTTACAAGTCCTGCTGAGCAGAACTCTTCAACAGAAGCTTTCAGCCTATAAAAACATCCCCCAATCCTCTTAAAATCCAAGTAGTCCAGTTTTCTTCAAGTACCGAGGCAGAACTGCATATGACAGATTTAATTAGATAAACTGAGAAAGCAGTCGCGTGAGAAGCGAAGTATGAGTGGCAGAAGGAACTGGAATCGTGTGAGTGAGGAGTCCCGAAGCCGGGCTCCTCCATCTCACCTGGCCACTGTCTATCCCTTTTCCCCCCGCCTTGGTTTTTACATCTATAAAATGGAGATGCAATACTTTGTTCTGTTTGCTTTATAGCGTAGGTACTTCTAGGATTAGATAGAGATGGTGCATGTGAAATGCTTTAGATAATTCCACATCGCCTCCTATAACTATATGAGGGGTTGTTATTACATTTTGAACAGAGTTAAAACTTGGCGGACTTGTTTAGGAAATCTAAATCCAAGTTTCTTCCACTTACTAGAGAGGAGGGCTTGAGGGTATTAGTGGGTCTTTCCTATGCCTCCGAAAAAGGGGTAAAAATATCTACTTCTCATCTATAATGTAATAAAGTCTGTGTAAAATCCAAAGTAATCCAGTTTTCTTCCTGTTTAGAAGATTGTCAGAAACGTCGTCACAAATATGATTAGATAAAGCGAGAAAGGATTTGTGTCAGAGGAGATGCACAAGTTGCTAGAATTTTTTAAACAGTAAAAACAGTAAACTGTTAAAGCTTCTTGCAAATCTTAAGTCCACTTGCTGCCAGTGCCTACATTTTTCTATAGGATGAACTAGCAATGAGATTGGGTTTGAAACAACACTGACTGCACCTGAGAATGAGCCGATGTCCATAGTCCTTAACAAGGGACAGGACACAAAGCCCTCCTAACTGGGAGCTCACCAACTCGCTTTGGTTCTGCTCCTGGGATCCTCTGTTGAAAAGGATTGTTGAAATAAATCCTTTTCTGTTGAAAGCTGGGCAGAAAGATCTAAGATTTCTTTTTATGAAAGTGTCAAATCCAGCTCATTAAGAGATGATTTAGAAAACAAAGAACATACACATGGACATTTCTTCCTTTCTTCTTTCTCCCTTTCTTCCTTCCTTCCCTGCCTGCCCTCTCTTTCTTTCTTACTTTCTTTCTGTTTTCCTCTTCCTTCCTTCTTTCCTTTCTTCCTTTTCTCTCTTTTTTTTTTTTTTTTTTAGCTAAAACAAAGTTTAAGAGCTCAAATAACAGTAACTTACAGGCAATAGAATATACAGTTTTGATAATTTCTAAATCTAATTATCAGGATGCCATTGCTAATATCTCATATTGATTTTTGGTATTAGTACATCATTGATAATATTGCTTCTGATAGGGCCACATTCAAAGAGAAGGTGTGTCAGATGCATTGGAACGTTTGCACCAATTTCTTACAGTTACAAAAGCTCCAGTGCTTTCCTGGCTGTTTAGTTTTCTACAGAAAGTAGTTCCCATAGCTCTCCAGTTCTATAATCTTCCTACTTCAGTTCTTTAAATGAACTTTGCTGCCAGCAACCAGCCTATTTGGCTTTTGGTATGTTTTAATAAATGTGCTGTTTGGCAATAGAAAGCAGGCAAAGAGTCAGAAGACCTGCAACCAGATAGCCTTTTATGGTTATGAAAATATTATTGCTGTTGCCTTTTTTTCCTTTTTCTCTCTCTGTGCTGCTTTGGAGAAAAATCACTAAAGTGAGAGCAGAATTACCAAGAACCTGAAAGATGCAAGGAAGTTCTGTCCCTGTAGCTCAGTGTAGAAGAAGACATGAGATATCTGGGGAACTAGTCATCAATCCAGCCAATGCATAGTGCTAGGTGCATATGCAAGGCGCCCAGCAGTGGAGGACCCCAAGCGAGGCTCTTTGTTACCTCTTCTGGAAGATTAACGTGGGCAGATCATCAGTTATAATGACTGGAGAAGAACAAATACTTCTTTTTCCCTTGTATTGAGCTCCTTCAAAAAGAATGACATACATGAACGAACGAATGAATGAATGAATAAATGAATAAAGACCAATGCCAGACAACATTGATACATCTGGCAGGAAAAGATACTTTCAAACCAGTTACTAGTTAAGGACTTTTTTTTTTTTTTTTTTGGCCATTAAAATTCTTCAATAACTACTGCTCCATCTAAGTTTGTGATTTATTTGGAGTAAGTTTTTTAAAAAAATTTTATTTATTTATTTGACAGACAGAGATCACAAGTGGGCAGAGAGGCAGGCAGAGAGAGTGGGGTAGCAGGTTCCCTGCTGAGCAGAGAGCCCGATATGGGGCTCGATCCCAGGAATCTCAGATCATGACCTGAGCGGAAGGCAGAGGCTTTAACCCACTGAGCCACCTAGGTGCCCCTTGGAGTAAATTTTTATATAAGTTGTGAAATTTGCATCAAATTTCATTTTTTAATAATTTGTGTCCAATTGTTCCAGTACCATTTGTTGAAAAGGCTACATACATGGCCTTCACTGAGTTTCTTCATGAGTAGAAGTGGAACTCAGTGTTCCACTTTAATGTGCATATATTCTTTTTTTCCTTCAATGCAGGAATTTTTTCCTATTATGCCTTTGAGTGTTTTTCATACTCTATTTGTTGATTTTAGGGAGTTAGATCCTTCAATGTGGAGGTTGCCTGGTTAGTATCCTTTCACTCCTTTACTAAATCTGTCCCAGAGAGCAATCAATAATGCATCTGAGCTCTGTGTTTTCCATGAATAACTTAAATCTGCTTGGCTTGATTTTGACTCTTGTTCTTGTGGAGAATATAAATCCTAGGGAAGCAAGAACCAAGAAGCAGGCAGGTAACTTTAACTTTCTGTGCACTAATTCTTACTGGATCAGAGCTCCCCCCCCCCCCCCAAATCAGGAAGACTACAACTCTCATCAGTATGGCCTATGCCTGAATAAAGAAGTCTGACTAATTTTAGTTTTCAGTTAGCAGGTGCATTTGGCTGTCACTCTAAATTGTGTCTTCTGGCTTGGCCTTTATCAACCATAAAGGTGATTATTTTGGTTGTCCAGAAGCTGAAATGTCTTCTTTTTCAATTTCTAAATAATCTCAGCAGGAAGGTGGGGTGCTGTTTATGAGCCCTTTGAAATCTTTAGCATTTAGTGTATAAGTCAGAAATATTGCATGACATGACAAACAATAGAATTTGGAGGTGAAAATTACACAGGAAGAAGCTTTAGATATAGCTTTGAACATCTGCTTTTTTTTTTTTTCTTAAAGATTTATTTATTCATTTTTGAGAGAGAGAGAGAGAGAGTGAGAAAGTGCAAATAGGAACAGGGGCAGAGGGAGAGAATCTTAAGCAGACGCCCCTCTGAGTGGGGAGCCTGAAAAAGGCTCAGTCCCATGACCCATGAGATCAAGACCAGAGCTGAAATCACTAGTTAGATGCTCAACTGAGCCATGCAGGTGTTCCAACTATTTTTTTTTTTTTTAAGTTTTTATTTTTAAGTAAACTCTGCACTCACCGTGGGGCTCAAACTCACAACCCCAAGATCAATGCATGCTTCACCAACTGTGTCAGCCACACACCCCTGGACATTTGATTTTAGTGTGTGTATAGATTGTTTTGACCTTGACACTTCATCGTTTATTTATACTATCTTTCTAATGCTACTGTTTTTAGGCGCATGGTATTTGACTGTGGTCTGTGTCTTAATAAGCTTGAGCTATTACAAGAAAATACCACAGACTAGGGGGGTTAAACAACAGACATTTATTTTTCACAATTCTGGTGGGTGGGAAGTCCAAGGACAAGGTGTTGACAGATTTAATTCTTGGTGAGGGCCCTGTTCTGGCTTGCAGATGGCTGCCTTCCCACTGGCAGAGAGAGGAAGCCCTGGTGTCTTCCTTTTCTTATAAGGGCACTAACCCCATCATGAACACTCCACCCTCATGAACTCATCTAAACCCAATTACCTCCCCAAGACCCCACTTCCTAATACCATCACATTGCAGGTTAGGACTTCAATATCTGAATTTTGTGGGAGATACACAAACACTCAGTCCATGGAAGCCTATAACTATAGTGTATGGGGGCATGATGCACAGGATGACAGTTTCTATGAATTCAGGGAACATTTCAGGATTAAAAAAAACCACCAACAACAAATAACAAAACCCTGCCCATGGATCCCATGGATTGTTCCCTTCCTTATCAAGAGGATATAGACACCTTAGGTGCCAAGTGTGTAGATGACTGTGAAGCCATTAAAAAGAGTTTGTGGGAGCCGGGATTTCTTGCTAGGAACACAGAGAGTCAATTAGGGCCAAAGGTGCACAGATTCTAGTGGGTAGGCTATGAACTGTCATCATCAAATTACAACCATGTAGGTGGCCAGAGCCAGCCACGTCTATAAGCAGGTTTTAGGAAAGTTTTTTTTTTTTTTTTTTTAAATTTTAAAATTTTTTATTATGGGGGTGCTTGGGTGGCTCAGTTGGTTAAGTGTCTGACTTGTAATTTCTGCTCAGGTCATGATCTCATGGGTCGTGGGATCAAGCCCTACGTTGGGCTCTGCGCTCAGTAGGGCATCTTCTTGGGATTCTCTCTCTCCCTCTCCCCCTCCTCCCACCTGCATGCACATGTGCTCTCTCTCTCTCAAATAAATGAAAATATTTAAAATTTTTATTATTGAGTCTCTTTGACATACAAGGGTTTATTAGTTTCAGGTGTATGACACAGTGATTGGACAATTCTGTATATGACTTAATGATCCTCACTGTAGGTGTCATCACATCTGTCACCATACAATGTTATTATAATATTGACTAGATTCCCTAAGCTGTATTTTTCATCTCCATGACTTGTTTATTTTACGACTGGAAGTTTGTACATCTTAATCCCCTTCACCTATTTTATCCCCTGCCCTTCTAGCAACCACCAGGACAAAGGTTTTAAAGTATAAACTGACACAGCTTGTTATGCAAACTTAAATTTTCCTAGGTACATTATCTGATACATTAATTGCACTGATTAATACATTGGGATGAATGATTAGTAATAATTATTAATAATCAATTAATGCGTGAAGTGCACTAAAGGTCCCTATCTCTGATGTCCTCTGTAGCCATGCCCTTTGATAGTGCTCTCCCATACTAATTCTGGCCTTGCCTATATGATATTCTTTGGCCAATAGAATAGTAGCAGACATGTTATAAGCAGAGGTTTGAAAAAGTACTTGGGTATTCTACTCTTCTCCTGGAATCCTGCCATTGTTATGAAAACAAGCCTGTAGAGTTTGTTGAAGGGTAAGAGACCACATGAAACAAAAATGAGTCATGAGTCTCTGACCTACTCCTTTAGATGACCACAAACATATGGAAAACCCCAAATGAGAACAGTTAAACCTAGCCCAGGTCAACAAAACAGTCAAGCTGATATTTATATCCATAATAAATAATAAATAGTTGGTGTTGTAAGCCTCAAAAATTTAAAGAAAAAAATTTTTTAAATTCTAGTATAATTACTGTATAGTGTTACATTAGTTTCAGGAGTACAATATAGTGATTCGAAAATTCTGTACATTACTCAGTGCTCATCATGATAGGCATACTCTTAATCCCCTTCACCTATTTCATTCATCTCTTACGCCATACCCTGCTCTGGTAACCACCAGTTTGCTCTCTATAGTTAAGAGTCTGTTTTTTGTTTTGTCTCTTTTTCTCTTTGTTCATCTGTTTTGTTTCTTAAATTCCACACATGAGTGAAATCATATGGTATTTGTCTATCCCTGATGGACTTACTTCACAGCCTTATACTGTCTGGGTCCATCCATGTAGTAAATGACAAGATTTTGTTCATTTTTATGGCTAATATTCCACTGCATATACATATATACCACATCTTTATCCCTTCATCTATTGATGGACAATTGGGTTGCTTCCAAGTTTTGGCTATTGTAAATAATGCTGCCATACACACACACACACACACACACACACACATACATATATATATACATATTTATCCATATATATCTTTTCAGATTATTGTTTTTGTTTTCATTTAAGGTAAATACCTGGTAGTGAAATTACTGGATTATATGGCAATTGTATTTGCAATTATTTGAGGAAACTCCATACTGTTTTCCACAGTGACTGCACCAGTTTGCATTAGAACAATAGTGCGTGAGGGTACCTTTATCTCTACATCCTTGCCAACACTTGTTCATTGTGTTTTTGATTTTAGCCCTTCTGACAGGTATGAGGTAATATCTCATAATGGTTTTGATTTGCATTTATATCTCTGATGATGAGTGATGTTGAGCATCTTTTCATGTGTCTGTTGGCCAACTGGATGTCTTCTTTGGAGAAATGTCTGTTCATGTCTTCTGCCCATTTTTTAATTGGATTATTTGGATTTTTGTTTTGTTTTGTTTTGGTGTTGAGTTGTGTAAGTTCTTTACATATTTTGGATACAAACTCCTTATCAGGTATATCCTTTGCAAACATCTTCTCCCATTCTCTAGGTCTTCTTTTTGTTTTGTTGATTGTTATTGTGCAGAAGGTTTTTATTTTGATGTCCCAGTAGTTGATTATTGCTGTTGATTTTTGTTCTTGTTTCCCCTGCCACAGGAGACATATCTAGAAAAATGTTGCTACAGTGTTGTCAAGGAATTACTGCTTATGTTCTCTTTTAGGATTTTTATGGTTTCAGGTCTCACATTTTGAGTTTATTTTTGTGTACGGTACAAGAAAACTTAAGCTTTAAATTTTAAGATGATTGGTTAAACAGCAATAACTAACTGATTCTGGAATCAAAGTTCCAAAAAGAGAGAAAAGAGATTCTTTAGAAGACTTTTAAGCATTTTTGGCCATCTCTCTACCCTGCATTTTCTTCACTTGAACTGCAAGGGAGCTGAGATTTTGGTTTTATACTCTTACTCTTAGGCTCAAGTAGTCAGTACCAGGTAGACTGACACAAATCCAGCTGAATTTGCCTGCCAGGAGTAGAGTGGGGGAAAAAACCCACATAACTGAGAAAAAGACATTGTAGAAAAATGCCTTGCAGAATCTGGAACATCTCATGGATAGTGCCTTTTGCTGAGTTCCGTCTTAAGAAATATCAAAAGCTGCTTTAGATTAGGAGTGTGTTAGGGATGATTCTGGCAGTTAAATGTGGAGTCAAGATGAGAACTTAATTAGGAGGCTTTTTATTTTTATTTTTAAAAAAGATTTTATTTATTTATTTGACAGAGACACAGTGAGAGAGGGAACATGAGCAAGGGAAGTAGGAGAGGGAGAAGCAGGCTCCCTGCTCAGTGGGGATGCGGGGTTCTATCTCAGGACCTCAGGATCATGACCTGAGCTGAGGGTAGACATTTAAGGACTGAGCCACCCAGGGGCCCCTTGGAGGCTTTAAAAAAAAAAATGCCTAAGCCAGTCTACACTGAGAGACAATATCCATTGAGGTATACCGTTGTAAACGCTGAGTCATAAGAATTTTTGGATGCTGTATTACCAGGTAAAATCCATATTAGTTTCAACAGTGGGGTGAATAAAAAAGAGATTTTTAGTCCACTTGAAGGCAAAAAGAGAGGGTCCCTTGTATAAAACCAGGTGGCTAGAGCTGTCTCTATTGCAAATTTCTAATCTTTGCAAGAAAGCAGCATACACTTCATAGTGTACTAGACAATGCCGCAGCAGCAAACAACCCCTAGATCTCAGTGGCTTTGGGCACAATGCAACAGCACCTTATTTTTTAGTTTATTTATTACTTTTGGGATATTTTTAATGACTGAAACAAACTAGGTCTAAGACCACAGTTTCTGGAAGAACCATTTGTTCTTGCCGGGTCCTGTACCTCTCCTCAAATAAGGACCTTGGCCTCTCTTCAGGCCTTGTCTTTAAGAGCAGGGTCTCTGAAGATATCCTTGTTGACGTCAGTTTTGTCCAACGGGATATCTGCCAAGTACCATGTGGGCATGAAGTGATTACAGTTATAAACATTCACAAAAGACTTGATCTTTGACCTGTTGGCAATTTTCTTCTTGCTCATGGCAACTATCACTTTGCAGGGATTGTGGTCAATTTCGGCCTCTAGAGCATGGCAGTTGGGAGGGTCTTAAGTGCCAGCATCAATGTTCTTCATGAGAGCACTTCGTGCCTGGAGTAACATCCTGCCAGGACCAGCACCACCCTCCTGGGTTTTTTGAGCTTGTCCATCTTGACATCAGCCACTCAAGCCTACAGCAGAAAGCCACAACGTAACTTCATAGTTTACACTTGCCACATGTCCTACATCCTTTGGAGGGCCTCTGCTCATTGCAGTCTTTCAGGGACACAGGCTGATGGATGCTTCCTCTCAACACAGGCTTCCATAATCACCAAGGCAAAAAAATGAGAGGAGGAATGTGGTGACTTGTATTCTGGCTCTTAATGCTACTGCATAGAAGAAACATGTGGCACTTCCATTTACATTTTATTGGTCTAAGCAAGTCACACAGGAGAGGAAAATAAAATCCATCTGTTTGCCTGGAAGGAGAAAGAAGCAGAACATACCCTAATATCTCCTACAGTCTTTCTGTGCAACAAAATATTTGATTTCAGGCTCATTTTTAAAATTTTTTTTTAATTTTTTATTTTTAATAAACATATAATATATTTTTAATCCCCGGGGTACAGGTCTGTGAATCGCCAGGTTTACACACTTCACAGCACTCACCATAGCACATACCCTCCCCAATGTCCATAACCCCACCCCCCTTCTCTCAACCCTCCTCCCCCCAGCAACCCTCAGTTTGTTTTGTGAGATTAAGAGTCACTTATGCTTTGTCTCCTTCCCAATCCCATCTTGTTTCATTTATTCTTCTCCTACCCTCGTAACCCCCCATGTTGCATCTCCACTTCCTCATATCAGAGAGATCATATGATAGTTGTCTTTCTCTGCTTGACTTATTTCACTAAGCACGATACCCTCTAGTTCCATCCACGTCGTCGCAAATGGCAAGATTTCATTTCTTTTGATGGCTGCATAGTATTCCATTGTGTATATATACCACATCTTCTTGATCCATTCATCTGTTGATGGACATCTAGGTTCTTTCCATAGTTTGGCTATTGTAGACATTGCTGCTATAAACATTCGGGTGCACGTGCCCCTTCGGATCACCACGTTTGTGTGATTTCAGGCTCATTTTTATGTGCAAAATATACTTGCTCCCACCCCAAGGTTGGGGGGGGGGAACCACCAAAAAGTCCCGTAGAGCAATGACACCAAATACAGTGTTGAGGGTATCAAGGGATGTGCTGTAGTCTCTATAGCAGGTCTATAAATGGTGTTTTTTGGTCCAGAGACTTTAGGACTAATGTGGTAAGTTTTCTCTCCTTTACATATCCAACATACAATGACGGTATTGGGTAGAGTAACTGCAGCAAACTTCCCCGCTGAGAAAGATGACCATTGGGAGACACACAGTGAAACAATTCTAAAATCCCATTAGCCAGACATTTTAAGAGCCCATTCACAGAGAGCGAACTTATAATGGCCCTCTTATAATGTGTGTTCCATTAGCGTAAGCCTCTGTCCATCTCTTTATGTGCTCTATCCTCAGATAGAATGGCTTATCGTTGACAATTTTGGGAAATAAATTGGGGATGCTTACGTCAGTTCTGCCTCTCTTTCTCCTAAGAGTGGACACCTGTTGGGGAGCAGCCATTCACCTGTGTTTGCCCATGATCCTCCTAGCTCTCAGGAGAAATGGTCTGTTCTGATTCAACATTGCCAAGTGGATAAGGTAAGCATGTCGAATACCATGATTCAGAGAGCAGGTATATTTGGCTGCTCAGCTAAGCTACATGCTTAGCTTTTATAATGGATGGTGGTGATATTTTGATTCTTTATCACTGACTTACTTTATTTCTCAATTTTTTTCAGATGGGAATGATTATGCAGGTTTTTCCCAGAGAATTCAACAGCTGAGTTTTCTATTTCAGAAATTCCAGTTAACCTCATGTCGGAATGTCATCATCAGTATTTATGTTCTTTTCTCTAATTGCTTTGAACTGTTTATTTTATTCTTTTTATTAATGATTGTTTTTTTAGGATTTTCCTTAATGTTGGAAATGATATTTTCACATACACTTCTCTTTCTGTTTTTAATTTTTTTTAGTTCTATAATCATGTTATTTTAACACTAAATTAATTTTTCTGCAGACTCCTCTTTTATGTTGCTTTGTTGATATTTGAGTATAGATATGTATTCTCAGTATCTCTCTCTCTCTCTCTCTCTCTCTCTCTATATATATATATATATATATATATACTTCTGAGATACGGAAGAGAGATTAGTTAATTTCTGTAGATCTTGAACAATTGAATAGGGGAGATCAGGGAAATAGATAAAAGAGTAAAGTTAATTCCTAGATGTCTGGCTTGAATAATTGGGTGGTGCTGTTCATTGATATAGAGATTTCAGCAGAAGGAAAATATTAACTCCAGAAAAAATTTCTTTTGCACTTTGGACCTGATTATTTTCCCTAGTAACACCTCAGTCTTGAAGAATTAGGAATTTTCACAAGGCAGACCTGACTGGGTAACCTTAGTGGGAGGGAGGGGGACTTAAGGGACATGTAAGCCCTGAGTTTCTAAAGGGATAGTTTCCAGAATGAGAGGAAGTAGTATTAAAAACTGAGTATATAAACAATGAATCTTGGAACACTGAATCAAAAACTAATGATGTATTTTATGGTGACTAACATAACACAATAAAAAAAAATAACTGGAACAGTGACAAAGACAAATTTAAAAAGTTTCAGAAATTTACCTCAGTTTTTAGACTCCTGAATTTCAGTAAAAAGGAATCCCTTTTTCTCCTTATGCTTTCTAATTTGTATATAGGATGACTCCAAGCTCCCAGAATCCGGTACTGTCTAAAATACTATAACTTACTCACCGGTTAGACTAGTGGGCTAATAGTAGATTCTAGGAGCTATTTATAAAATAGGGAAAATAAGTTGCAATTTCCAAAAAGAAGACGATGGATAAGAAAGCGCTAGTTAAATTGAATGCAAGGATGATAGAGGAATTCAGAAAAAGGTCACATCAAGGTAAGAAGGAAAAATAAGATGAAGGCAACCCGAGAGGAGGGAGGAGGGTATTCCCAGGGTAAAAAGGACAGACTAAAAATTGATGGTGAATGTGTGTGCGTCTGTCTGGGTGCATGTGTATGTATGTAGAGCGAGAGAATGAGAGCGAGAGCAAGAGAGACCACCAGGAGTGGAAGCGGAATACAGTAAGAAGACAAGACTAACTAGAGAAAAGTCTTCATGGGCAGGCTAGGAAAACAATGATAATAAGACTTACCGAATGTTAGTCTTCTATGGAGAGACTTGGCAGGGGTTCAGATTAATGTAGCGGGTAAATGGGGACATTTTGGTGTGTTCTAGCAGGAGAGTTGTAATGCAGAATTGTTTTTGAATGATGGAACTGGTGGTAGAGTCGTGTGCAGAGCAGACTAACGTTGGGGAATGATGGAAGATGTGGAGAGGGGTGTAGAGGCCACTGGAATCCTTCAGAGGGAATGAGACAGGGTTTAGAAAAAGTATGGGAGAAAGGATGAAGACAAGAGGCATTATAAATAAAGAATCATGAACCTGGCATTTAGGGTAGCAACGCTTATGGAAATCAATGGCTTGGGGCAAATCACAGGAAGGTGCTGAAAGAAAAAAAGTCCACACTTTACTGGTATGCCTCCCCAAACCGTGGGGACAGTGGTACCGAGTATGTGCCTAGGAATAGTTAGAGCCAGGGGCAATTCACTGTCTCTCACTTCCATGTCCTGGACTGAGTCCATTTCTACGGGCTAGAGAACCTGGCCACCCCCAGTGAGGGGAGGCTTTTTATTCCGTATTATAAAAAATCATGTAGCAATATTATTGAAAAAGGAAAAGGAAAAGAAAACAATTATCAATAATCCTATAATCTTAGTGCAGTTATTGGAACTTTTTTTTAAAAAAAGATTTTATTTATTTATTTGACAGAGAGCGACAGCGAGAGAGGGAACACAAGCAGGGAGAGAAGGAGAGGGAGAAGCAGGTTTCCCGCTGAGCAGGGAGCCCAATTTAGGGCTCGAACCTGGAACCCTGGGATCATGCCATGAGCCAAAGGCAGATGATTAACAACTGAGTCACCCAGGTGCCCCTGGAATTTTTTATTCATTTCCTTACCATTGTTTGTAGATTTGTATTTTTTTGTGGCTATAATTTTAAATTGGTTGTTTTCCACTTCATCAACAACACAGGAATTTTGTGTTTTTGTTTTGTTTTGTTTTTCTGTTTTGTTTTGTTTTTAATATTGCGACATTGTTCCCACACTTAGCTTTTTAAAATGGCTTTTAGGGGGCACCTGGGTGGCTCAGTTGTTCAGTGGTTTCCTTCAGTTCAGGTCAGGATCCTGGGTCCTGGGATTGAGGCCCACGTTAGGCTCCTTGCTTCTCCTTCCGTCTCCCTGCTGTTTCCCCTACTTGTGCTCTCTCTCTCTCTGTGTCAAATAAATAAATAAATAGATAGATAAATAAATAAATAAATTTAAATGGCTTTTAGATATTCTTTTGAAAGGATAAGTTGCTGGCCACTAAGTGGTTTTTAATATTTAGCCATTTAAAAAAATACTGTTTTGAGTATATAAATATAGATAGGTCCTATTTCCATTGGATTTTTAAATTCCCATGAGAAGCTAATTGGTAGAAAAATGAATCTAATTTTTTTTGCTATATATTGGCAAACTGCTCTCCAAAGGATTATATAGTGTATGTTGCCAGCAACACTGTGTATGTATATTTTGTCTGCATTGCATTGCTTAATTTTAAAGGCAATAACTAATAATTACTACTAGTCAGAAACTATTATATAATTTTAAAGGCAATAATTATTATCAGGCATAAAATTATACCTCATTGTTTTAAAATATTGCATGTTGTTTGTTACTGGTAAGGACTTGAAAAATTTTTTTTTATATAATTTTTTATTTTTTATAAACATATATTTTTATCCCCAGGGGTACAGGTCTGTGAATCACCAGGTTTACACACTTCACAGCACTCACCAAAGCACATACCCTCCCCAATGTCCATAATCCCATCCCCTTCTCCCAAACCCCCTCCCCCCAGCAACCCTCAGTTTGTTTTGTGAGATTAAGAGTCACTTATGGTTTGTCTCCCTCCCAATCCCATCTTGTTTCATTGATTCTTCTCCTACCCACTTAAGCCCCCATATTGCATCACCACTTCCTCATATCAGGGAGATCATATGATAGTTGTCTTTCTCCGCTTGACTTATTTTGCTAAGCATGATACGCTCTAGTTCCATCCATGTTGTTGCAAATGGCAAGATTTCATTTCTTTTGATGGCTGCATAGTATTCCATTGTGTATATATACCACATCTTCTTGATCCATTCATCTGTTGATGGACATCTAGGTTCTTTCCATAGTTTGGCTATTGTGGACATTGCTGCTATAAACATTCGGGTGCATGTGCCCCTTTGGATCACTACGTTTGTATCTTTAGGGTAAATACCCAATAGTGCAATTGCTGGGTCATAGGGCAGTTCTATTTTCAACATTTTGAGGAACCTCCATGCTGTTTTCCACAGTGGCTGCACCAGCTTGCATTCCCACCAACAGTGTAGGAGGGTTCCCCTTTCTCCGCATCCTTGCCAGCATCTGTCATTTCCTGACTTGTTGATTTTAGCCATTCTGACTGGTATGAGGTGATATCGCATTGTGGTTTTGATTTGTATTTCCCTGATGCCGAATGATATGGAGCACTTTTTCATGTGTCTGTTGGCCATCTGGATGTCTTCTTTGCAGAAATGTCTGTTCATGTCCTCTGCCCATTTCTTGATTGGATTATTTGTTCTTTGGGTGTTGAGTTTGCTAAGTTCTTTATAGATTCTGGACACTAGTCCTTTATCTGATATGTCGTTTGCAAATATCTTCTCCCATTCTGTCAGTTGTCTTTTGATTTTGTTAACTGTTTCCTTTGCTGTGCAAAAGCTTTTGATCTTGATGAAATCCCAATAGTTCATTTTTGCCCTTGCTTCCCTTGCCTTTGGCGTTGTTCCTAGGAAGATGTTGCTGTGGCTGAGGTTGAAGAGGTTGCTGCCTGTGTTCTCCTCAAGGATTTTGATGGATTCCTTTCGCACATTGAGGTCCTTGATCCATTTTGAGTCTATTTTTGTGTGTGGTGTAAGGAAATGGGATTTATTCCAGGGCTGCAAGGTTGGTTCAACATCCGCAAATCAGTCAATGTGATACAACACATCAATAAAAGAAAGAACAAGAACCATATGATACTCTCAATAGATGCTGAAAAAGCATTTGACAAAGTACAGCATCGCTTCCTGATCAAAACTCTTCAAAGTGTAGGGATAGAGGGCACATACCTCAATATCATCAAAGCCATCTATGAAAAACCCACCGCAAATATCATTCTCAATGGAGAAAAACTGAAAGCTTTTCCGCTAAGGTCAGGAACACGGCAGAGATGTCCATTATCACCACTGCTATTCAACATAGTACTAGAGGTCCTAGCCTCAGCAATCAGACAACAAAAGGAAATTAAAGGCATCCAAATCGGCAAAGAAGAAGTCAAATTACCACTCTTCGCAGATGATATGATACTATATGTGGAAAACCCAAAAGACTCCACTCCAAAACTGCTAGAACTTATACAGGAATTCAGTAAAGTGTCAGGATATAAAATCAATGCACAGAAATCAGTTGCATTTCTCTACACCAACAGCAAGACAGAAGAAAGGGAAATTAAGGAGTCAATCCCATTTACAATTGACCCAAGACCATAAGATACCTAGGAATAAACCTAACCAAAGAGACACAGAATCTATACTCAGAAAACTATAAAGTACTCATGAAAGAAATTGAGGAAGACACAAAGAAATGGAAAAATGTTCCATGTTCCTGGATTGGAAGAATAAATATTGTGAAAATGTCTATGCTACCTAAAGCAATCTACACATTTAATGCAATTCCTATCAAAGTACCATCCATCTTTTTCAAAGAAATGGAACAAATAATTCTAAAATTTATATGGAACCAGAAAAGACCTCGAATAGCCAAAGGGATATTGAAAAAGAAAGCCAACGTTGGTGGCATCACAATTCCGGACTTCAAGCTCTATTACAAAGCTGTCATCATCCAGACAGCAAGGTACTGGCACAAAAACAGACACATAGATCAATGGAACAGAATAGAGAGCCCAGAAATAGACCCTCAACTCTATGGTCAACTCATCTTCGACAAAGCAGGAAAGAATGTCCAATGGAAAAAAGACAGCCTCTTCAATAAATGGTGCTGGGAAAATTGGACAGCCACATGCAGAAAAATGAAAAATTTTTTAAAGATTTATTTATTTATTTATTTGACAGAAAGAGAGAGATCACAAATAGGCAGAGAGGAAGGCAGAGAGGGGTAAGCAGGATCCCTACTGAGCAGAGAGCTTGATGCAAGGCTCGATCCCAGGACCCTGAGATCATGACCTGAGCTGAAGGTAGAGGCTTTACCTACTGAGCCACCCAGGTGCATGGACTTGAATATTTCATTTATGTCCTCCTTGTATTAACTTTTATGTTAATTGCTCATCCATATTTTTGGTCAGTTAAGTCTCTGCCTTATCACAAGTTTTTGTGTAGTTAAATATATTATTTATTTTGTCTTGTTGTTTCTATTATATTTTAACCATAAGAGGTCAACAACTTTTTGAAAAACTGATAAATATGAGTATCTCTTTTAGTGTTCTATGATTTTAGTGGATTTATAGAAGGCAATGTACTCATTGATCCAACAAAAAATATTTTCCTGCATAATTTGAAGGATATCTCCACATTTTTATTTATTATTATTTTTTAACAACATATAATATATTATTTGCTTCAGAAGTACAGGTCTGTGAATCATCAGTCTTAAACAATTCACAGTGCTCACCATAGCACATACCCTCCCCAATGTCCATAATCCAGCCACCCTGTCCCTCCCTATCATCCTATTGTTTCCTGAGATTAAGAGTCTCTTAACAACAACAAAAAAAGAGTCTCTTATGGTTTGTCTCCTTCCTGATCCCATCTTGTTCCATTTTCCCTCCCTACCCCCCACAACCCCTTGCCCTCATATCAGAGAGATCATATAATAATTGTCTTTCTCTGATTGACTTCTTTCCCTTTGCATAATATCCTCTAGTGTTTGGAAATGGCAGTATTTCTTTCCTTTTTTTTTTTTTCTGACTGCATAGTATTCCTGTGTGTGTGTGTGTGTGTGTGTGTGTGACACACATACCACATCTTTATCCATTCATCTGTTGATGGACATCTAGGTTCTTTCCATACTTTGGCTATTGTGGACATTGCTGTTGTAGACATTCAGTTGCACGTGCCCCTTCAGATCACTACATTTGTATCTTTAGGGTAAAGACCCAGTACTGTGATTTCTGGGCTGCAAGGTAGCTCTATTTTCAACTTTTTGAGGAACTTCCATGCTGTTTTCAAGAGTGGCTGCACTAGCTTGCATTCCCACCTATGGTTTCCCATTCTCCACATCCTCTCCAACATCTGTCCTTTCCTGACTTGTTAATTTTAGCCATTCTGACTGGTGTGAGGTGGTATCTCATTGTGGTTTTGATTTGTATTTCCCTGATGCCAAGTGATATGAAGCA
Source organism: Mustela lutreola (assembly GCF_030435805.1). Classification (NCBI taxonomy): domain Eukaryota; kingdom Metazoa; phylum Chordata; class Mammalia; order Carnivora; family Mustelidae; genus Mustela; species Mustela lutreola. Next base: position 27,814,276 of record NC_081302.1, on the reverse strand, counting down.
CTTTTTCATGTGTCTGTTGGCCATTTGGATGTCTTCTTTGCAGAAATGTCTGTTGGTGTCTTCTGCCCATTTCTTGATTGGATTATTTGTTCTTTGCGTGTTGATTTTGATAAGTTCTTTATAGATTTTGGATACTAGCCCTTTATCTGATATGTCATTTGCAAATATCTTCTCTCATTCTTTCAGTTGTCTTTCGGTTTTGTTGACTGTTTCCTTTGCTGTGCAAAAGCTTTTGATGGTGATGAAGTCCCAATAGTTCACGTTTGCCCTTGCTTCCCTTGCCTTTGGTGACATTTTTAGGAAGAAGTTGCTGTGGCTGAGGTTGAAGAGGTTGCTGCCCGTGTTCTTCTCAAGGATTTTGATGGATTCCTTTCTCAGATTGAGACCTTTCATTCATTTTGAGTCTATTTTTGTGTGTAGTGTAAGGAAATGGTCTTGTTTCATTCTTCTGCATGTGGCTTTCCAATTTTCCCAACACCATTTATTGAAGAGGCTGTCTTTTTTCCATTGGACATTCTTTCCTGCTTTGTCAAAGATTAGTTGATGATAGAGTTGAAGGTCCATTTCTGGGCTCTTTACATTGATCTATGTGTCTGTTTTTGTGTCAGTATCATACTATCTTGACGATGACAGCTTTGTAATAGAGCTTGAGGCCTAGAATTGTGATGCCACCAACTTTGGCTTTCTTTTTCAAAATTCTTCTGCCTACTCAGGGTTTTTTCTGATTCCATCTAAATTTTAGGATTATTTTTTCCATTTCTTTGAAAAAAAATTGATGGTATTTTGATAGGGATTGCATTAAATGTGTAGATTGTTTTAGGTAGCACAAACATTTTCACAGTATTTGTTCTTCCAATCCATGAGCATGCAACATTTTTCCATTTCTTTGTGTCTTCCTCAATTTCTTTCATGAGTACTTTATAGTTTTCTGAATATACATTCTTTGCCTCTTTGGAGATATATATATATATATATATTATATATTAGACTGGTTAATAGAACAGAGCCACACACTTGATTTTGAGTGTATTTTGGTCTATTAGAAGAAACTACTCCCCAAAATTTTAAAGAAAGAAAATCCTATATATTTATATATATATATATATATATATATATATATACACACACATACATACACAAAAATAAGGTAAACACAATGAATGGATGGAATATGACTGTAAAAATGAAAATTAAAAAAGACTTTAAAAAAGGAATTCATAAGAATTTGGTTAAGAAAAAAAGAAGAAAGAATGTGATCAAGGCTGGAGACTGGAACAAAGCCATCTGCTAGACTTAGGGTATATTTTGATCTATTAGAAGTATCCCAAGGGGCGCCTGGGTGGCTCAGTGGGTTAAGCCGCTGCCTTCTGCTCAGGTCATGATCTCAGGGTCCTGGGATCGAGTCCCGCATCGGGCTCTCTGCTCAGCAGGGAGCCTGCTTCCTCCTCTCTCTCTCTGCCTGCCTCTCTGCCTACTTGTGATCTCTCTCTGTCAAATAAATAAATAAAATCTTTAAAAAAAAAAAAAAAAAGAAGTATCCCAAAATTTTAAAGAAAGAAAAACCTGTATGTATACAAAAAATACTGTTAAATACAATGAAGGGATAGAATATGACTGTAATGGTAAAAATTAAGAAAGATTTTTAAAAAGATATTGATAAGGTAAAATAGTTAAAAAATGTTAAAATAGGAAAGAGGAAAATTTTAAAAAAATAGAATAAGAAAAAAAAATTAAAAAAAAAATTAACCTTTGAAAGACTAAAGAACCAACAGAAAAAATCCTGAATTTTATGTGTTGCTTTTTCCTAGCTCTGGAGTTCCACAGTTCTCGTTGATCAGTGAACTTGGACTTGTCTGGATATTCTTGCTAATTTTCTGAGGGAGGGTCCCGTTTCTGTCATTGTCAAATGTCTTTGTCTGAGGCGGAAGTGCACCACCCTTGCCAGGGGCCAGGCTAAGTAAACTGTTCAGTTTGGCTCTTGGTAGCTTTTGTTTCCTGAACGCTTTCCATAGAGCTTTGGAGGATGGGAATGAAAATGCTAGCCTCCCAGTCTCCAGCCCCAGAGTAGCCAAAAGCTCAGGGCCCCACTCCTCAGTGCACCCTCAGAGAAAAGCAGTCAATCCCTCCCATCTCCCTGATCTCTGGCTGCACTCTGAGCTTACCCAGTCTGTGACTGAGCATTTCTGTCTCTGCTGCACAACCCCATTTGGAGTCCCAAACCCAGCAGATTCCTGCAGCATGCTCCCGCACTGCTCCTCCCAGAGGAGGGCGGTGAGTCTCCCAGGATCTGCTGCTTTTTGGGTCCCTACCTAAAGAACAGTGGCCTGCCTGTGCCTTGGATCACAGTTTAAGGTAGTCCTGAGCTGAGAGAACCCACCTGGGCTCCGTCTCTACAGTCGGCTTACCTGCTCTGATACCTGGGAGCTCTGCCACATTCAGACACCCCTGGTCTTTTTGTGACCCTGTGGGTCCTGAGACCACACCCTCCCCAAGAGGGTTCCACCCCTGTTTAGCCACTGGAATGTTGTCCCTCATTGGAACCGACTTTTAAAAGTTCCGATTTTGTGCTCTGCTGCTCTACCGCTCTCCGGGAGCTGGCCCCTCCCTGCCACGGTCTCTCTTTCCTTTTATCACCTTGGATTCCCTTATCCATATGTCTTACCTTCCAGAAAGTGGTTGATTTTCTGTTCCTAGAATTGCTGCTCTTCTTCTCTTTGAACTTCTGTTGAGTTTGTAGGTGTTCAGAATGGTTTGATAACTGTCTAGCTGAACTTGTGGGACCTGATGATATTTAGGTCTCGTACTCCTCCACCATCTTGCTTCTCCCCCTCCACATTTTATTTTTGCAAATTTTTTAACCATTATTGCTATGAAAGGTTTTTTAATAATAATCAAAAGTGTCTAGAAATGGGGTGTTTTGCTACTTCTAGAGCAGGGACCACATTCTGAATACTGGCCCTATTATAGATGTCAAGTTTCAAAAGAGTTGAATTTGGAAGATGTCTTAAGAACTCTTTTGGGGTACCCAGCCAGATCTAGGTGGTAAAGCATGTGACTCTTGACCTCAAGGTCATGAGTTTGAGCCCCTCCTTAGGCAGACAGATTACTTAAAAAAAAAAAAAAAAGAAACAAAACAATTTTTAAAAAAGATCTTAACAGAACTCTTTAAAATTTCAAGTTCAGGAAAAAGATGAGTTTAGAAGGGAAATTAAATTGTGTCTACTTGTTTAAGGGAGATTTCCTAAGAAGAATAAATTTTCCCTTACTGTTCAAATGAGTAACAGCAGAGAATTGTGATGGTAGGTAATTTGAAAAAAAACAGCAACAACAAACCAACACTAAGCTAATGATTTCTTTTATTTGAAAGCAATTATCTTTCAGAGAGAATTTATTTACCTACAGTCACAAATCAGACTTTTTACAGTTGATTTGATGTTAGTCTTTCTCAAAGACTCTCTTTGAAATGCTCATCATTATCCCCTACTGCTTGATTTGCCACAGAGAAGAGGTTAATGATGTATCTTCTGGGCATTTAGAAAGAAAATTTCTTTGGTCCTCTAATGAATTCTTTCTTTTAGTCAGATACAAACCTCTCTTCAGTGGCAAATGGTACTCAATTGTCCATAATCTGAAGTAGTTCCTGATAGAAATTTGTTACAACCACTTTAAATTCCGTGTTTCGTGCTATTCCTTCATGTCTGTGTTTCCTGTATCTGGAAGCAGATAGCACAAAGATGAGAAAATTTACTCATTGGAGAACTCTATGATATGGGAAGTATCAGTTATCTCTATTCATAAAGAAAAATCCCTGGCTTGTAAGGCTAAGATCTAATCTTTGCTGTCAAGAGAAGAATAGTTTACTGAGCAAACACTTATAATAGAGTACTTATTGTACTGGATATTTTACAACCCTATGAGGTGAGTATTCTTTGTAATTCTGATTTTAAGATGGGGAAACTGAGGCTCAGAGAGGTTAAGTAGCTAGCCCCAGTCATACAGCTGGGTAAGTGTCAGAGCCAGGATTCAAGGACAGACAGTCTTGTTTTGGAGATTATATTATCCACCACTAGGTAAGGCCAGAATTAGGAACAAATCTCCTGACTTGTAATTTAGTCCTCTTTACAGTAAACTAGTTAAATGTGTATTCCAACCAGATCCACATTTCTGTCCGATGAACCTCTTCGATGAAATTTTTATTAAACATTCTTGCTAATCATGTTCTATGCACTTGATCTGCTGCTAGTCTTTCTAAATGACTCTACAACAAAAAGGCAACAAAATCACTTCCCTTGTATAAGGAGCTGAACCACTGAACGTACTAAAAATTTTTGCTGGAAGTCATACTGTTTGAAGGATACAGGTGTTAAAGTAGGATTTCTTGCTTGGCTGCTTCAAATGGATAAAAAAAGATACCAAACACAAATGTACTCAAGCTAGAAGGGATCAGAAGATCCCCAGGCTTTCCACTACAAGCAACTGAAGGATCACACCAACTCTATTCTCATCAGTGCACTTGTTCACAAATGATCTGAAGTCAAGTGTAACCCCTGGAGAAGCAAGAGAGTTTAAGAAAAGTTCTTAACAGCACATGTTTGAATAGGCTATGATCAGAGATCAGCACGGTGATTTTTGCCATGTCTACTTTAATCTGGATTCAATTGCTGCAACTACCAGTTGTCAACTAACTTTGCTATGATTATCTGTAAGGGAGGGCGTAGCTTCACTCTGACTATCTCAAAGGAAGTAGCTTTGCTACAACTATCTCTATGAGCTTCTGAATATTATCTTTGATTTCCATTCCTCTGGATTCCTTACTTCCTTATTAACTGGAGTGCAAATCTTAAAGCATTATGCTAAAATGTATCGTTAGTTCAGGTTTTCTGGAAATATCTAATTCTTATTTTTTTTCTGATACAAAAAAAATAGAAGAAAACAGAATATGACTTAAAATGTCAATGTTTATAGCATTGGGAGGATTCAGTGTTGTTATTCGTACACCCTCTTCTCACAGTACAAGACTTGCTTTTGTGTGTAATGAACTCAAGCATTGCTTTCACCAGAACTTTGCACTGCTCACTTTGGAGAACTGCAACATATGTTTTTCCTCTTCCACTTTTTAATATTTTGGTCTCCGGTGAATCCACATACAAAAGCTTCCTTCCTTTAGCTGGAGTCCACAAATGAAAGGCTTTTCTTTTTCTGATTGTAGATTAGCCTGCCAAGAAACAAACATGAGCTGGAGAACATCACTTTAATTTATTGATGGGATACAGATGACAAGGAAGTCTGTCCTCTTGTAGGCTTTTGGGAACGCTTCAAGCTGACCCAGCACAGCCGAGTTCATAAGGCAAAGAGAGACTTTGCCAAAAACCAAAGCCAATAGTCATTGCAAACCTCTGAACCAAAACATTCCTTTAGTGCTTGAATTTCCCTATAATTTGTGTAGATTCCCTTTTTGTCAATGAAGCTAGCAGTGGATAACTAGCTTAGTGCAATCAGACCAAACAACTGTGCCATTCATTCAGTAATTAGATGAGAGCCGGACTGCCTGCTTTATGGTTTCCGTTCTTCATTCTTTCCTTTCTTTTCAAGTCCTTGGAGACAAACTCGGGGATGTTTGGCAGAGCGAGGCCCTTGTTGAAAATATCCTGTCTTTTTTACTTTGGGGTTGCTAATAAGTTCTATTCTCAGAGGCAAAACATGAGATGCACAAGCAGTGAGCTTCAGCCAAGTTAAAAAAAAAAAAACTTGGTTCTTACGTGTGTTACCTTTTGCCTCACTTTACAGTTTTGCCTTCCTCAAGACTGAAGAAGACTTGATCCTTTCTTACCTCTAACGGCATGGGAAGGAATTTGATACTTGAGCTCAACGCTTATAGCAGATCTTGCATAAATTACTTTTTAAACTTTCAGACATTAAATAGTTGGAGATGTGAAGCAGAGATAGACAGATAGGAAAAATAAAAGGACCGTAGGGCTGTGTGATTAGTTTGTGTACTTTGAGGAGTGAATAACAAATTCAATTTCAGTGAGGCACCTTGGGCTAATTGCTATATGAATACCTTTCCTTCTTTAAAAAAAAAAAAAATCTTTTTAAATTTCCCAAGCCACTAAAAGGGAAGGGAGGGAAAGCTTAATACAACAACAAAGTGAGAAAGGCACATCAGGTTCTGTTGCCATTGCTGCCTCGAAGGTGTAACACTGGTGTGTGACATCCATACAGTAAGTGAACTCAGCTGCCTTCCCGGGAGGTCTTCTGGCCTTGGCACTCATGAGGCTTGGTTGCAAGAAATACCACTTGAGCTGCTTTAAGAAAAAGAGGCACATTTTTTGGCTGCTCTATATAAACTATGGGCAGAACAGGAGTAGGTGTCTTTATGGTGACTGGAATCAGGGACCTAGGGCCTGTCTTTTTCCTGCCCCCTCTCCTCTCTGCTGCTCTTTTGACTTGATCTTTTCTTTTCTTTTTTTTTTTTTTTCCTCCCCTGGACCTCCTAGAACCCTAGTTAAGGGTTACAAGTAAACTGAGGCATCATAAAAATTGAGAGTTTATTTGAGCAAAATTTGATTCACATTGAACAGTGCCAAACTAGAAGTGGTGAGAAGGGTTCCTCCAACAGGACTTGGTACAGAGACTTACAGGGAGAAGGTGGAAGCAAAGTAGGGAAGTCATGGATCAATGATAGCTTAAAGCCGAACTGGCTTTTTGTGACTGGTTTTCCTCAAGTGTTGGTTAGTACCTTGAGGCGTTTACAGATTTAGATTATTGTTTGCTTGTATAGGCTGCTGTAGCATTAGTACCTCCTCAGTCTCATGGCCTTCAGCGACAGCAGAATATGACACCCAAAAGACGTCTCCTTGGCATAAGGTTTATCTTGATCTGATTCCTTGTGAATGCCATGGGTTGCGATTTCTCCTTGAAAATACAGAAGTGGGGGCGCCTGGGTGGCTCAGTGGGTTAAGCCTCTGCCTTCGGCTCAGGTCATGATCTCAGGGTCCTGGGATCGAGTCCCGCATCGGGCTCTCTGCTCAGCAGGGAGCCTGCTTCCCTCTCTCTCTCTGCCTGCCTCTCCATCTACTTATGATTTCTCTCTGTCAAATAAATACATAAAATCTTAAAAAAAAAAAAAAGAAAATACAGAAGTGAATTTACCAAATATATATATATTTGGTATATATAAATATATATATGTATATGTGTGTATATATACACACACACTAACTCAGATTAAAAAAATACATATACATATGTTATATGTATAATATGTATATTGTATATGTATATATATATTTTTTATTTGAGTTCGTTAACATGTAGTGTAGTACTGGTTTCAGGAGCAGAAGTTAGTGATTCATCACATGTATATAACACCCAGTGTTCATCACAAGTGCCCTCCTTAATGCCCATGACTCGTTTAGCACCTGCCACCTCTTCTCCACCAACCTTCACTTGGTTCTTTATAGTTACTCAACCATCAAAAAGAATGAAATCTTGCCATTTGCAATGATGTGGATGGATCTAGAGGGTACTATTCTAGGCAAAATAACCAAGTATATCTTAGTTGTAACATTAGGGAATGGGGAGAGGACAATCAACTAGATTGCAAAGGAAATGGTGTTTGTAGTCCTTGGTATGATGTAGGAGCACAAGGAAATTTTATAATCGCTTTGAATTCAAACTCCCCATCTATTCTTTTTTTTTTTTTTTTTTTTTAAGATTTTATTTATTTATTTGACACAAAGAGAGATCACAAGTAGGCAAAGGCAGGCCGAGAGAGAGGGGGAAGCAGGCTCCCCGACGAACAGAGAGCCCGATGCAGGGCTCAATCCCAGAACCCTGAGATCATGACCTGCGCCGAAGGCAGAGGCTTTAACCCACTGAGCCACCCAGGTGCCCCAACTCCCCATCTACTCTAAGAAACATTTGAGGATTTTTTTCTAAGTATTATAAAATAGTACATTACTATTAAACAAAAACCTGAGTTTCCTCATTATGAAAGTAGAAAACAAGTTGGCCTGAAAGGGGGTTGTAGGGTGTAGGGTACAAAGGAGAGGGTGAAGCTGTTGCCTTGCTCTAGAGAGGGGATTAGCAAACTTTTTCTGCAAACAGCTATCTAATAAAAACTTCTGGCTTTGCAGGGCATAGTTTCTACTTTAACTGGGCAACTCTGTTAACATTGAGGAGGAAAAGCAGCCAAAGGTGATATGTAAATGAATGAGCATGGCCATGTTTCAGTACCTTTTGTTTTAAGATTTATTTATTTATTTTAGAGAGAGACTGCAGTGGGGGAGTGGTAGAAGGGGAGAGGGAATCTCCAGCAGACTCTCCACTGACTGAAGAGTCTGATGCTGGGCTGGATCCCACCACCCCATGATCACGACCTGAGATGAAATCAACACTCAGATGCCTACACAACTGAGCCACCCAGGTGCCCTGCCCTAAAATACCTACTTTTGAAAATCTGTTTTACTTCTGGGACAAAATGGTTACTGGCAATATATGTTGTGAGAGAATTTGTTCCTTTATTTGTAACATTTGCAGTCCTATGAGCATGCCATTATGACTTAATATTTGAAATATGTTTCAATTGAAACATGAAGCCTTTTATGGACTGAAAAACTTGGAAATGCTTCAGGCAAAGGATTATATTTATGATATAACTTTTCAGTATCTCTATTATATCCCTTTATTTTTAAGCATTTATTAGGTAGCTATAAAAATATCACTTTGGGACCAATCTTAATATGTTTCCTAAATGTGCCCATTGTACCAAATAAGAACATGTATTTTCTATATTTCATCAATTCCAGGACAACAAATTCTTTTTAAAAACATTTAAAAATCTCTGAAGTCAATGTTCTTCTAATGATGGAAAACATCTTAGAAATTGCTATACTTATGAAACAGTTGTAATTACCTGCATGAAACTGATCCCAAACTCCTTTCTTGGAAACTGATGGTAAGATACAGAAAGGAAGAAAATTTACAGTATGAAGGTCAGTGTCCTGGAAGAAAATTTTTGAGGCAATGGTCGAGTGCTCTTTTAAGGAATGTGCATGACACCCATCGGCCCATCACAAGGGGGTCTTTTGTGGAAATACTCCTATTATCAATGAAACATAATCAAAATGTGATTTAGAAGAGCATCTAAAGTAATTTGAAATACCCTTACTGATACATTTTGGTGATACATTCCTTTTTATATATGCACAAGAGTAATATACAGTAAAAATCTGTATCTGAGTCTAAAAGAACTCTTCTAATAAGTGTATAAGTTCTATAGCATAAAAAAGCATTGTGTCATAGACTAATTGGAAGTGCCTTTTTTTCCCCCTTAGTGGTATATAATGGTGCTTCTTATAATCAATTATGTATTTGATGCAATGATATAAAGTATTAAGTATATTTAAATTAACAAATGATGACAACTTTATTTCTTATATTTGAGGTAATACTAAAAAATGCTTTACTGTTCATATTAAAGAAAATCCAACTGTTCACTGAAAAAGCCTGATAACATCATCCATTTACTCATTGAACTCTCATGAAGTTTTTCAAAACACAACTTGAAAAGATCCAGTACGGATCCTTAATTTTAGCACATTAAATTCAAAACCAAATATGCATTTTACAAGGATCATGTCTAGGTCATGATTACCATTAGCATCCTCAGTTTCAACATCATCTTCATGTTTTCTTTATGTTTTTGATATTTTTAAAGTATTTTATAATAAATACCACTTCAGTGGCAGGAAGAATAATTCAAAACCCAATTAATGATGGATTATTGAGAAGGTTGAATGGCAGATGTGACAACATTGATGATTTTATAGTTGAGGGCTACTGTCTTACTTGTGTTCAGAGGATATATTTTAGAAATTACTTCTTGTCAGAATTTACTACTTAGTTGAATCAGATGTGCATTTTGGGATTGGAGTACTTGGGCTGGAAGTATTAAGTCTGCTAGAAACCAAACCTATAGTTAATAAAGAAATATTCTTCAAAAGTAGCTGAGTTTTGAGAAGGATTTAAATATACAGTTCAGTGCAGTTGAACACCATCAGTCACATGGCAATCTGGGTCAAATCCGTTTGACATTTTTGCCTTGAAATATGTAATAAATAATCATTTGAGAGGAGAGGTTAAAGTTTGGTCAAAGCAACACTTTGATTTGCCAGTTTGATTTGATTGCCAATCACACATTATCAACATTAGCAGTAGTTTCCTTAGTGATGCTTGGCTACCATATGAAATGTGGTCACGTACTGAAAGAAACATTCCAACATCTAATTTATAATTTTTGGCTTCTATTCTCTGATTACCATATGCTTCAGAATTTATGCCATCATCTGTAAGTTTTGGCAAGCTTTTGGGAGATGCCATTTTACCAGAATCCATGATAGCAAGTGTTTATACCTCTTTCACTAAATCACTCACATTAATGTGTTTTGTTACTATTTCAGTGTAACTTTTCCTACCTATAGTGTCCTGATGAGCAAGATGTTGGCCAGCAACACGGTTCTTGCAGTGATTAGTAATATCTTTTTTCTTGGTCCAAAATGTAAACAGTTAATTCTCTTCTTGGGATTGAATTCTCATTTTACTTTTAGGATGTAACATCCAACCTCTCTTGAAGCCACACTACTTTAGTAAATTAAAGAATTTGCTTCTGCTTTGGCAACTCTGAAAACAAGCTTTAACTTTCTGCATTGTAAATGAATTATATATTGTACGTAGATCAGTAGATTTGATGTAATTGGCACCTAGAAATGGAGTTTTGCTGTACAAGGAACCGAAATGGACCAGAAAGTAGGTGGAGGCTGGCAGAATTTTGAGGAGCACGATAGAGAAAGACTGTATTTCTTTCAATCGACTGTTAGTTAACAATCTGGATTTGATGACACTGCTCAGTAAGGCTTGAAGGAAGTGAGGAACGTGTTACTGGAAACTGGAAGAAGGGGATCCTTGATATTTTGTGCTAGAGAGCTTTACAAAGTTGTTTCTTGCAATTATGTGTAAGGTAGAACTTGTAAGTGAGGACATTTTTAAATAAAGTATTGAAGGAGCCACCTGTTCTCTTCTTCCTGTTTACAGTAAAAGGTGAGAGGGGGAGAGATAAATTGAGGGAAGGGCTGTGAAACAAAGGAAACAGGACTTGATCATCTTGAAAATTCTTAGCTTCCCCCGTGGCAAATTACTAAATTAAGATACGGTGTCTAAGCCGTGTCAAAAAAGCATGCTTTAGAGAAAAGGCTGAGGGTGTGATATTACAACCTTTTGCTAAAACTCAGAAAGTTCAAAAGCGTGGAGTGTTCCGTCACACAAAGGGCCCTTTCAAGAGATTAAGGCTGTGCTTCCCAGATTCTCTCCTTCAAACCAGGGAGCCTGTAGGAAGTTTTAGGGTGTTGTCCTTCAACTGTATCAGCAGGAGACTAAGAGAGAGAAGAGTTTATCTCATAAAGATCCATGGGTGTAGCTTTTTTCTAATGGAGTGAACCTCCTTAAAAATCCACAGGAGACCTGCAAAGTTCTTGAGAAAATTATTGCAGCAGACCACTGCCAATTTGGATTACACTGGACCCAAAGAATGCAAAATGAAAGCAGACTGTCAGATGCTCAAAATGCTGCAGCAGGAAGCAGGCTGATACGATTACTCAGATGTAGATACAAGTTACTATTCTGAAGAGGAACCCAAAGCCCAGAGGATGGAGTCACATTATACTAGTCACTAAATAGCAACCCTGGGAGAGAAAGAGAGAGAGAGGTACTGCATACTGAAGTCATGACTAGGCTTTGAAACATGATAAATGAACTCCCAACATTTGCCCAGCTGGATTTCAGAACTGCTATGGATCAGTGACCTCTTTTTTCTTCCATTTTCCCCCCTTTGAATATGACTATCTATAGCTGTTATCCTATGTCTATCACACCGTTGCATTTTGGGTATGTTGAGGGCAGCTGACTTGTTTTTTTAGTTTCACAGGTCCAAAAATGGAAAGAAATTTTGCTCCAAAAGCTGTACTTAGAGGATTGTACCCAGGAGCTTTATCTATACCTTGATCTATTTTAAATGATAAGATTTTGGACACATAACTGAGTTTATAATGTGTTGAGATTCCTATAAACCTTGGAAGGGAGTGGATATGTTTTTTATATGGGACAGATTTGAAACATTAGGCATCACAGTGACAGGATTTAGGGTACCCCCCCACACCTGGTATTTATATTTTTGACCAAGCCCCCTCTGCTTGCATGTGGACAAGACTGGAAATTTGCTTCTAGCCAGGGGAAAGCAGCAAAAGTGATGGGGTGGATAGGGCTATTTGAACATAATGCCATAGAGTGTATCACCTGTTTTACTGGAGTTTCTCTCTCTCCCTGTTACTGGCTCTGAGGGAAGGAAGCTTCCCTAACTTTTACAGCCACAACCTGCCAACAACCTGAGGGAGCTTGGAAGTAAATCCTTTCTCATTTGAGCCTTTATCAGCACTTAGCTTTGGCCATGAAAGTTTCAAGGTCATTAGTTTGCTACAGTTGAAATAGTTAATGTAATGTAATGTATGTATGTGTGTGTGTATGAATGAATGAATTGATCTATCCATCCAATCAGCTGTGCATCCATCCTTCCATCTATCCATCCATCCATCCACCTATCTTTCTAGCTATTTCCAAAGCTGAAAAGAAAGCGATTTGTTTGTTCTTCCTGAATTTTTGTGACAGTCAATTTATAATTGGGCATCATTCAATTTTCACAGGAATTATTGACATTTTGGCTCTGCTTATGGCTTGGAAAAGAATACATGTGTGTGTTTGTGTGAGTGTGTATATGACTATCAGCTGTTTGAATTAATTCACTGTTCTACAACAGTGAACAGGTCTCTACAGAGACCTATGAAGACATTGCTTCTTGGGTTGGTAGAAGTTTACTCATTACCTTGCAAGTTGGATGGTTAGACTTACTGATACTATGTTAGGAACTCATTTATTTTCTGAAGTCCTATAAGTGAGCACTAGTATTGCCTATTTTAGTAGCAGTATGCCCTCTGTCTGCTTGGATTCTTCATGTCCGGGGATTCTTCTTATACTATAGCTCCGAATATGTAGCTACCAGGAAAATGGAGGGAGATAACACACTTGAAAGTTACATCAATTTATAGAGAGGAAACAGATATTTATTATAGATTTATTGTGTGGATTGTGTACCCTGGAAAGACACTAAGTATTGGGGAACTGTATCATGTTTTGTCCTTCCTTGGTCTGTTTCCACTCTTCCTTAGTCCGAGTCCACCCATGTCCTTCCTAATGTACATGTTATTGACATGATATCATATAAACCTGCATCTCCATAGACTGGACTTACAATGTTTTTTCCTCATCAAGCTTTATTTTTTTAAAAATCTGCTTACACTTCTCTTTAATTCTACTCCTTCTTACCCTTTGAGAAGGGTTGCTGACAGGATCTATTACCAAACAGAACCTGAGGTGATATGAACGTAGCCTGGATTTGAGCAATGTCTGCATGTGGGTTGCTTAATGCTTTCCCCTCTCCTGTCCCTGTCGTCAGCCATCTCATTTCAGAGTTCAAGAAGCCCTAAAACAGAAAGAGGTCAGATTGCACAAGTCCATCTAATAAATCAGTAGGTAAAGATCTCATTTGAAGCCTCCTTCTAGGGTCTCTGATAAATTCTAACCTGTCTCTCATAGCAAATCTATTAGATCGAGAAAACTAAGCAGCTCTATGCCAGAATTCTTGCATTCTCCAAAAGGTGAGGAAAGTAACCTCAGATCAAGCCTCAGAATTGAGCCTTTGCTTGCCTCCAGTGCTAAGCAACTAGTCTCTGCCAAGAACCCGAATCCAAATTTTTTTCTCAGATATTTTGCTACATACTCAAAACAGTAGCACAGACAGTCACTAGAAATAGTGTGGCAACTCCTATGATACAAGAGGAATGAGGCCAGAGCTGCTAAACCAGGGATACACAGTCACAGCTCTCCTTGAGACATGGCTGTGTAGAGCTGGTTACGTCGGGTCTTATCCTTTTTAAAATATTCATTTAATTAAAAGAAGTTAGCTATAATTATTCTCTGGTTATGAAAGTTCTATGTGCCCATTGAAAGGAGGCTGGGGGAAAAATAAACTAATGAAAACAAAACATCCCTAGTTTTACTGCTGGCTATTTCACATGTAAATACATTTCCTTCCATGATTTTCTCTAGCTTTTTTAAAGATTCTTGAAAGCAGAATACTTTTACAGTGTATATGGGGCTCTGTTTACCTTAACATACTACCACAAGGTTTTCCAATGTTCTTAAGAAATCATTTATACATGTGTTTTTAATATCTATGTTATAGTCCCAAATCCTGAAGAAATATTAACTCTTCCTTAATGTACTATGCATTTCATTTGGAGAGTTTCTTATAACCAAATCTGTAATTATGATTCCAAGTCCTACTGATAGCTCATGAGGCTCTTTATGATATGGTGTCCAGATATGTCTCTGAGTTCATCTTCTATTCTGCCTCTCTTCATTTTACTTGAGCTCTACTGGCCTCTTTTCTGTTTGTTGAATCTGACAATCTCACTGTACCTCCAGCATTTCCAGCATGTCCTCTGCCAGGAATGGTCTTCCTGGAAAGCTTAATGGCTGGTTCCCCCACCTCCTCAGGCCTTTACTTGAACTTTGCCTTCTCACTTTTTTTTTTTTTTTTAAAGATTTTATTTATTTATTTGAGTGAGACAGAGGGAGAGAGCATGGGTCGGGGGGTAGGGGCAGCTAAAGAGGGAGAAGCAGACCCCCTGGTGAGCAGGAAGCCCCACATGGCAGATCCCAGAACCCTGGGATCATGACTTGAGCTGAAGGCAGATGCTTAACTGACTGAGCCACCCAGGCGCCCCCTTTACTTTTTTTTTCAATCAACACAAAGCTTTGGTCAACTCAGAGATTCTCCCTACAGCCTCCCAGCTTTATTTATTCATTTCCTTCTATTCCTCCCCGTAGTGTTTGTCACCATCTAACAGACTTTTACATTTTCTATGTTTCTTTATATCTGTGTCTCCCACCCTCAATGAGAATGGAATTCCACAAGGACAATTTTTTTGTTTACCGCTGTATCCGTGATGCGTAGAACAACAGTCCCAGGTGTTTAGTCTTTGAATAATATGTTTAAATGAATAAATGAAAAAAAAAAAAAAACCGCTGAAGTCAATGTGCTTATAAATCGATCTACCAGCCTTATAGGATACTTCCTTAAGATAGACTTTTAGGAGTAGAATTATTAGATTTAAGAATTATTGTTCAGAATTATTAAACAACTGAGAATACTTTTGAAAAATACTCAAAGTTGAGATATTCCCATTTAGTTATTCTCTTTTTCTTTCTTTTTAAAAAAGATTTATTTAAGTAATCTCTACACCTGGCATGGGACCTTAACCCACAACCCCCAGATCGAGAATTGCATGTTCCACTGAGTGAAGCAGCCGGGTGCCCCAATGCTTTTATTTTATTTTTTTTTTAAATTAATTAATTTATTTTTAAAAGATTTTATTTATTTATTTGACAGACAGAGATCACAAGTAGGCTGAGAGGCAGGCAGAGAGAGAGGAGGAAGCAGGCTCCCTGCTGAGCAGAGAGCCCGATGTGGGGCCCGATCCCAGGATCCTGGGATCATGACCTGAGCCGAAGGCAGAGGCTTTAACCCACTGAGCCACCCAGGCGCCCTGTCCATGCTTTCTTTGATTTTTCAACTGGCTCAAGGAACATTAATTGAGCCTCTTATTTATTTATGTATTTATTTATTTTGCTTTCGGAGGACCTAGATAATTCAGGTAACAAAATCAATTCATCCCTTGACCTAATAAAGCAAGTTTACAAAACTATCTATATATTTTCTTCTCCAATTCTCTTACCACGAGTAATAATTCTCTAGAATATTCATTCATTCATTATTGTTAATGTGTCCTGATCCACTGTTTTATGCATGTTTTTATTGAAAAGGGTGGGGGCACATGGGTGGCTTTGAAAAGGGTGGGGACATATGGGTGGCTCAGTTGGTTAAGCATCTGCTTTTGGCTCCAGTCATGATTCAGAGTCCTGGGATTGAGTCCCACGTCGGGCCCCTTGCTCAGTGGGGAACCTGCTTCTCCCTCTCCTTCTGCCTTTCCTTCAGTTTCTTCTCTCTCTCTCTCTCATTTACACTCTCTCTCATATAAATAAATAAAATCTTTTAAAAAAAAGTGGTGTTAGCCTTATGGCAGTACCAGTATTCAAGATCAAATTTAGAGCTTTTGAAATGTTGGAATGTAAGAGAAACTGGAACAACTTCTCTTGTAAAAATATATTTTTAGAGTGATGAAAATATTATTGGTGTTCTTTCAAAAGCAGAAAATAATATCAGATCTCATGTATTTTAAAACAACATTATTTATCCCTACTTTGGTTAATTTTGTCTTGGTGCTTTGATTCATATAATCTAAATAAAAAATACTTGAAACAAGGACAAGTTTCAAACTATTTGATAGTACATTATTAAAATGTGTGTTAGCATTTAAATAATATATTCTTTTGTATCGATCTGAAATTTTCTGGAAAAATTCTTAGAGCCTGACTTTTTTATTTATTTATTTTCAGTGTAACAGTATTCATTCTTTTTGCACCACACCCAGTGCTCCATGCAATCTGTGCCCTCTCTAATACCCACCACCTGGTTCCCCCAACCTCCCACCCCCCGCCCCTTCAAAACCCTCAGATTGTTTTTCAGAGTCCATAGTCTCTCATGATACAATTTCCCTCAACTCCCTTCTCCTCTCTAACTCCCCTTGTCTTCCATGCTATTTGTTATGATCTACAAAAAAGTGAAACCATATGATAATTGACTCTCTCTGCTTGACTTATTTCACTCAGCATAATCTCTTCCAGTCCTGTCCATGTTGCTACAAAAGTTGGGTATTCATCCTTTCTGATGGAGGCATAATACTCCATAGTGTATATGGACCACATCTTCCTTATCCATTTGTCCGTTGAAGGGCATCTTGGTTCTTTTCATAGTTTGGCGACCATGGCCATTGCTGCTATAAACATTGGGGTACAGATGGCCCTTCTTTTCACTACATCTGTATCTTTGGGACAAATACCCAGGAGTGCAATTGCAGGGTCATAGGGAAGCTCTATTTTTAATTTCTTGAGGAATCTCCACACTGTTCTCCAAAGTGGGTGCACCAACTTGCATTCCCACCAACAATGTAAGAGGGTTCCCCTTTCTCCACATCCCCTCCAACACATGTTGTTTCCTGACTTGCTAATTTTGGCCATTCTAACTGGCGTAAGGTGATATCTCAATGTGATTTTAATTTTAATCTCCCTGATGGCTAGTGATGATGAGCATTTTTTCATGTGTCTGATAGCCATTTGTATGTCTTCATTGGAGAAGTGTCTGTTCATATCTTCTGCCCATATTTTTTATATGATTATCTGTTTTGTGTGTGTTGAGTTTGAGGAGTTCTTTATAGATCCTGGATATCAACCTTTTGTCTGTACTGTCATTTGCAAATATCTTCTCCCATTCCATGGGTTGCCTCTTTGTTTTGTTGACTGTTTTCTTTGCTGTGCAGAAGCTTTTGATTTTGATGAAGTCCCAAAAGTTTGTTTTCGTTTTTGTTTCCTTTGCCTTTGGAGAAATATCTTGAAAGAAGTTGCTGTAGCTGATATCAAAGAGGTTACTGCCTATGTTCTCCTTTAGGATTCTGATGGATTCCTGTCTCACATTGAGGTCTTTTATCCATTTTGAGTTTATCTTCGTGTAGGGTGTTAAGAGAATGGTCGAGTTTCATTCTTCTACATATAGCTGTCCAGTTTTCCCAGCACCATTTATTGAAGAGAATGTCTTTTTTCCACTGTATATTTTTTCCTGTTTTGTCAAATATTATTTGACCATAGAGTTGAGGGTTCATATCTGGGCTCTCTACTCTGTTCCACTGGACTATGTGTCTATTTTTATGCCAGTACCATGCTGCCTTGGTGATCACAGCTTTGTAGTAAAGCTTGAAATCAGGTAACGTGATGCCCCCAGTTTTATTTTTGTTTTTCAACATTTCCTTAGTGATTTGGGGTCTCTTCTGATTCCATACAAATTTTTGGATTATTTGCTCCAGCTCTTTGAAAAATACTAGTGGAATTTTGATCGGAATTAGAGCCTGACTTTTCAAAAAAATTTTTTTAAAGGAATTACTTAATCAACAAATATGTGACCAACCCTGCTGTAGGTTGGAGGTAATGTGGTTATTTATGTAAAACCCTAATCCATTGATTCTCTTATGTTCTCAGATTAACTTGTATCGACTCTAGCCCAATTTCATATTCTTATTTCCTAATACTTGTGGAAGTATTCGAAATACAGTTCCAGGTTTTCTTGTCACTGAGCAAATTCAAAGAGTTGACTGTCTTTCTTTCTTCTCCTTCTCCTCTTCCCCCTCTTTCCTTTGTACACCTATATACATACATGTACATGCTTGGCATATATATTATATATATATAATATCAGTATATAATAAATATATATTTGGGTATATAATATATTGGATAAATATTTGGGTATATAATAAATATATTATATTTGGGTAGATACCATATTAACACTGGAAACTTCTCAAGTAACTTCGATAGTAAAAACTTTTCATCTCACTTGATATCATTGATGTGTTAAAATTATTGTTCCTGAGTAAGCATGTGAATCCTTGACGTGAATTTGCCATTCTCACGAGCATATTACACTGTGCTCTTCTTTCCTTGGTTCTTCAATATGGTGAAAAGTTCTTACTCACCTCTATTCTAGTTGTACAGATAAGCTGACCCCCTCAAAGCCCATTCCAAACTCCTTTTCTTTTCTTTTTTTTTTTTTAAAGATTTTATTTATTTATTTGACAGAGAGAGTTCACAGTAGACAGATAGGCAGGCAGAGAGAGAGAGAGAGGGAAGCAGGCTCCCTGCTGAGCAGAGATCCCGATGCGGGACTCGATCCCAGGATACTGAGATCATGACCCGAGCCGAAGGCAGCGGCTCAACCCACTGAGCCACCCAGGCGCCCCAAACTCCTTTTCAACTGACTTCTTCTTCTACAAAATCTACGAAACAAAGAACGCTCACAATCCCACCTCCTATAAGCCAGAGTGTTGATGATGTAACACGACTGTGGGCAAGGAGGTGGTGAGGGAAACTCTGAGGGAGGCCCTCCCTCCTTTTCTTGTCAGAGAAGAAGGTAAAGCCATGTAAGGAAGGAAACTTTACTCTTCCACTTGCACCCATCTTTCTCTTTGTCTGCGATGCTGAGAGACTTAGCAGCTGTCTTGTGACCATTAGGATGAAAGTTGTATGCTAAAAAAATGACGGAAGACAAAAAGAGCGACATCCCGATTCCTAGGGCTGTGGGATTCTTATTATCTGAGAGACACTCACCTCTCCTTTTAGGCATTGTTTTTTGGGTTGTCTGTTATTTGCAGCCAAGTCTGGTGCTAACTTAGGCATGAGTCTTGCTAGCACCCTCCTCTGTACTACATTCGTTCTCTTCTGACGTGGTGTGGGCTCTCATCTCCTCACCTCCCACACTCTGAGGTGCTGCCAGCTAGAATGACTGATGCTTTTCTAATCCTACTTCCCACTTGAGGTACACAGTGTCCAAAAAAACAGTGGAGTGGCAGGGATCATGGTGAAAGCAAATTTCTCTTTTATTTATTTATTTTTATTTTTTAAAAGATTTTATTTATTATTTATTTGACAGAGAGAGAGAGAGAGAGAGATCACAAGTAGCAGAGAGGCAGGCAGAGGGGGAGGGGGAAGCAGGCTCCCTGTTGAGCAGACTGCCCCATGCAGGGCTCCATCCCAGGACCCTGAGATCATGACCTGAGCCAAAGGCAGAGGCTTAACCCACTGAGCCACCCAGGTGCCCCGGTGAAGGCAAATTTCAACGTATTTTACTGTCCTGTGATGTCTTTCATTTGTTTCTTTTGAAGTCTCTTCACTGGAGAGAAATGTTCACTCTCCACTGCCTGTGCCTCAGCTGATGCCTCTCCCTAGAAATATGAGGCATATTTTCACTTGTTTCACCTAGAAGTGGATCAACTGTTCCATGTTAACTACAGATCTCTCTTTCTCTCTAAAAATACTCGTGATGTAATAACAGAGGGGTGAATTTGCTGTTTAGTGCCTTGATTGTATTTTAGAAGAGCAGGATGATGTGGGATTTGATAAATTTGCATGATGCAAAGGCAGGCCTGTAACTGTTTGGACAGGAGGCTAAAGAGAGTGAGAAACATCAGGAGTTACACAGAGGGATGGATAGAGAAAAGAAAGGGCCAGCTGAGGAAGGTAAGGCCAGAGAAATGGCTTAGGCTGGAGTCCTACATTAAATAAAATGATCTGTGAGGGGAAAAAAAAATTACAGCCATTAGGTTAGCTTAAAGGGCTTTAAAAATCTGAATCCAGTATTTAGTTTGAATGGATGCTTTGCTTGAATGGAAAACCATTTATAGGTCTTCCTGTCTTTATATGTCAGTGAAATCTGTTATTTTCCTAAATGGTTTTAGCAGAGAAACTATAGAAAAGGCCTAACTGTCACCTTTGGTTCAACAACAAGCCAAACAGATGTTGGACAAGCAGAGGGTCTCCAGGATTCAACTGAAACTGCTTCTTAGAAAGGTCACTGTTCTAGGGCTTCCCGAAAAATCACCAGAATCTCATGGAGTGAACTTCGAGGCAATGATATGAGCTTTATTTAAAAAATTTTTTTAAGGTTTTCATTTAGTTAGTTGTCATAGAGTCTGAGAGAGAGAGAGATCGAGCACAAGCAGAAGGAACAGCAGGCAGAGGGAGAGAGCTGCCCTGAGAAAGGAACATGAAGGGGGACTCGATCCCAGGACCTTGGGATCATGACTTGAGAGAAGGCAGATGGTCAATGGATCAAGCCATCCACGTGCTCCTATATGTGCTTTAAAGAGCCTTGTGAACGCTGGTGGCAGGGAAAACGGTTAAATGATAGTAACAGAAGGGTCTCTCCTAATAGGTATGAAGTTTTGCTTAAATATCTTTCATATTTGAGAAATTTGGGGGAGAGAATTTTTATTTTTCCTTAAAACTTTTTGCTTTTTTTCCAACATGGAAGCTAATGATCAGAAGAACTATGTCTAGAACAGGTCTCAATAAGTCATATCAACTCATATAATAAGTCTGGATAAATACTTAATTTAGAAATAGATTTTAAAGATACAAAATTGGGAAAGTATAAAATTAATAAGAAGTTAGGACTTCTTTTGTTCCAGAGACTGTTAAAAGATAATATTTTATTTAAAAATAATTCTATTTAAGCCCTATACTGAACATTTCTATAGATGCATTCAGATCCTTTGAGGAAGCAACATAAAACTTTCTGCAGAATCCTATTGCCAAATTGGATGAAAAATGTCATTTGTCACTTTTTTTTTCTTTTTTTAAAGATTGTTTGGCCAAACCTCATTTGCGGTAGAGTTTTCATTTCACTCTTCGCATTTATTTTGGTGCTAAAATACAATGGTATTTTTTAATGAATTTGGACTACATTGTGAAAGAAATTTTAAGCAAGGGAAAGTAATTATAAGTAATTACAATTAGCTAAAACTTGGAAATAATCTGTTTTAATCACCTTGATTTAGAGCCAGTCCATTCTGAAATGCTATTCTAATTGCTTTTATCACATTTTCTCAGGCTTATTACTAGGAAAGATATATATACATATACATATATATGTATATATATATATATGATAAAGACACACACATATCTATATGTGTGTGTCTTAATATGTACTACTATGTATACAAGTATTTTCTTGACAAATACTGATTTTTTTCAATATGATTTACCACAGTCCCCTTCTTTCCCATTTTTCCTAATACACTTGATTATCCAAAGACCATTTTTCCTCAAAAGCGATAAAGGCTGTCAGACAAAAACTTCTTCAAGTGAACTTTATGCTCACTGTTTTTGAAGTAGGAATCAGTTACATTGTCAAATTGGTTTCAAAATCCAAGAGAGGTGGCAGGTTATATCGATGTAAATATCTTTTCTACTACTTTTACTATAGCTTTTATAAAAATGTCACTGTTAGGGAAACAGGGTAAAGTATATGCCACATCTCTTTGCGATCGATCAATCGATTAGTTTATCTCTTTTACAGCTTCATGTGAATCTACAGCTATCTTGAAAATTTCAGTTGAAATAAAATCCAAGATAAATGCTTCCAGGCAAGACAGATTGGCTTTGGAAATGCAGACAATGGGGATGCTTCACGTAAAATACAATCAGGATTATTAATTAGCTAACATGTTCCAATATGAAGTGCCTTTTTCCTATGTAAAGATAATCCTTTCCACTTAACTTTTGATTTACCTCCTCTTTGGTGACAGGATCTTCCTTTTTTGAGTAAATCCTGTTTTACTATGTGTTCACTTTTTCCTTTTTGAATATTATGGTGACATTACTTCATTGTTCCTGAAATTTGTAATTTTACTACAACTTCCAGCTTCTAATTTCTGATTTTGAGAGTCTATGCCCCTTTGAGTGGAAGAACTCAGTTCTGGAGAATGTTGCCAAGGTTTGATTACTCAGCTTATGTTGTCCTCCTGGACCTAGAGCTTAGTTCAGTAGTAGATTCGTGATAGTCACAGATCCAGTCAAATTCCAGAGAATGTTTTGGAAATTCAAGGTTTCTGTGATATGCAAATGTGAAACCTACATATCTTTCATTAGTATAATCAGCCAGTCTGGGATAGACTTCCTGCACAGAGATGAGCAGACTCAAGAGAGGTAAAGGAATGGAGACCTGATTAAAGATTACCTAAAGACCCTACTGTCTCTGAATTTTTTCAAATGCACCGTACAAAAACCAACCAATCAACCAACCAAGCAAAAACTCTAACCCTTTTTTGTTGCAACATAATGAGTCTTACTGAACTTGACTGATCCTGACCTCAGCAGTAGAAAATTGGGTGTTGTGAGTAAAAATGTGGAACTGGCTGAACCAAGGAAGGTGTAAAGAGAGAATTGCTCTGCCTTGTGCTGGAGAGTTGGCTTTCTATCTGTAGTTACAAAGGACTTTCCCAAACCATGGCCTGCTGGGCTTTGGGATATGGATCAGTAAGAAAGGTCAGAATGCTGAAGTGTGTAGAAGGCTTTTGATGTTCAGTAATGTCCTATGACAGTGAGATCTGCTTCTGAAAGTAGGCCTCGGAAGGTTGAGAGGTGGGAAAATAGGTTTTGTTAAGGAGGATCTTCAGCCTGTAGATTGTTACCAAAAATGACTTAGAATCCAGTTATCTGGTTTCTCATAGAGTTGGAATATCTAATTTCTGGCCCCAAGCTGAGGTTAATATAAACAAAAATAAGGAGAGGATTTAGCAAGAGATAAATTTAGGGGACAGAAGGGGACTGATTTTCCAGTCTTCTTTCTGGTTCCTCTGTTGAGGTTTCACTGTCTGTCAAAATGTAAAGGTCCTGTTTTGGTGAAATACCTGGGATGCAGCCATGGGGGTCAAGGAATACATTATATTTTCCTGTCAGTCATGTGATTTGGGGTGGGAACTATTGGACTGAGGATTAGGAGTACAGTAGAAACAAATGCTGGCCTAGTAAGAAACAGGAATTTCTCGGCCCATGTCTGGGTTTAGCAGTTCTTACTAGATAACATCTATGGCTTTAACTATTAGCCCCTGATATGTGCTAGAAACAAACAGATAAGAATATTTCTTAATTTCCAAAACAGCAGTGTTTCCCCATAAAACCAACCAAACCTAGCTAAAAATAGGTCATTATCTGCTCAACTCTAGACCACAAACTCACACTATCAGAAAGTAATCAGGTCAGATACAGCAGCCATACAATTGTCTGATGTTGCAGTGGGATGGGGAATGAACAAGGAAATTGTCCCAGAAAGTTGTCCTAGGAACTGTTCCATTTAGAAATGGCTAGAGAGCACTTTCATTTCAATTCCTCTTTTTCTCAAGTGGGAGGTTTTATTGTAATTACCACGTTTTCCCTTCACCAATAAATGTTAGATATTGTGTGGTAGATACCTTCTCAATTTTAGCTACTAGTGGTGTTCTTGGAGAAGACTACACCTGGGTTTGTCCTAGATACAGTACCTGAAAGGATTTTGAATTCACTCCATTGAGGTAGGGAGGGAATATATTTCACTTAGGTACAGGCATTTTTGGAAGTGTGTATCTGGGATGAAAGGTATGTTTGGATGTTGGATATTGTAAGCAAAACTGTATACTAGAGTGGAATCATCTTTCAGTTTTCTCCCTGGGTCCAATGCCAACTTTTTCCTCACCTCACTAACAACCTCTAATTAGGCAATTCAAGAGGATCTAGGGAAATTGACCCCACTACTGACTCTAGTAACTTCTTCTTATCAGAGAAACAGAAAATCAAATCATTTCTGAAGCTAACTCTACTTCTGGATCATTTTGCTTAAAGGGTCAGTAAATTCTCTTTGTTGTTCAAGAAATTCAAGATGGATATCAGAAAAAAAAAAAAAAAAACATGTTCAAAGTTTAAATCCCTTTCTGGAAAGAAAAGAAAAGAAAAGAAAAGAAAAGAAAAGAAAAGAAAAGAAAAGAAAAGAAAAGAAACAAACCTCCCTTTGTGTCTATCTTCTTCTAGCTATCATTTCATTATTTTTCTTTTTATCACTACAATAGTCGAAAATGGATTATTTCCTTGGTCTCTGCAATTCCTCTTCTCTCATTTACTTGACAACCCCCTGGTTTCTGTTTTCCATCCTCATCATTTTACAGATACAGCTATTCTCAAGGACATAAGTTGTTTGCCACAGTCAAATCAGTGGACCTACTTCAGTTCTTAGCTTATTTGGTCTCTCTCCATTGGTATTAGTTGATACCAACTTCCTTTCTTCTTTCTAGAGTCCTTCTCTCATTGCTTATGTTTTTTTAATGTAACTTTCAAATAGCTTTTGCTCAATCCTTTTGCTTCCTCTTCTTCCGCCTATATTTTCCAGAGTTTCATTGGTGCTATTTCCCATTCCCTTGACTTTCAAGCAAGTCAAACCTTACTGTATATCTTTATATAAATTGTAAATGTTTTCCTAGTTTTGTGAAAATCCCAAGGATTCCTCTCTTCTCAAATATTCTTGTTTCTGACCTAAACTCTTGCCTCTGTGACTTGAAACTTAATACCAATATTAATATCTGAGTACTATGAATTCAATATTCTTATATGTGTTTGCTTTATCTGAATTTCAGCACAGTAATATGAATTTATGCTTGGGTTATCACTTGTTAGGAATTCTCTGTCCTATCTAGGACCTTGTATTAGTCAGGGTCCAGAGAAACAGAACCATAAGGGTATATACAAATACATAGAAAAAGATTTGTTATGAGGGATTGGCTTGCATGA
Organism: Mustela lutreola; assembly: GCF_030435805.1. NCBI lineage: Eukaryota > Metazoa > Chordata > Mammalia > Carnivora > Mustelidae > Mustela > Mustela lutreola. The sequence continues at coordinate 27,788,836 of NC_081302.1, read as the reverse complement.
GCCAGTGAGCCAATTATGGAGGCTAAGAAGTCCTATAGTCTGCCATCTGCAAGCTGCAGGTCCAGGAAAGCCAGTTATATAGTCTCAGTCCAAACCTGAAGGCTTCAGAACCAGAGGGGTCAGTAGTGAGAGCCACAGTCTGAGACCAAATACCTGACAACCAGGAGTGAAAATATATATCCCAGCTCAAGCAGAAAACAAATTTGTCCTACCTCTGCTTTTTTGTTTTATTCAAGCCCTTAACAGATTGAATGATGTCAATCTATACCAGTGAGGGTGATCTTCTTTACTCAGTCCACTGATTCAATTGCTAATCTCTTCTGGGAACACCCTCACAGATACACCCAGAAATAATATTTTATTTGCTATCTGAGTATCTCTAAGTCCAGTCAGTTGGACACATAAAACTAATCATCACAGGTCTGTAGAACATAACACCTACTTCTTCCTCCCTCCACTCGAAGACAAGGGAAAAAGGGAGGAATTGTACATAGATTGAATTTCCTTCTTACCACCTCCTGTACATCAGTGAAAGCTGTGTTGCATCATCAATTGAATACTAGAAGGCTACTGGAAACCAAGAGAAGGATAGAAAGGAGGCTACGTAATTGCAGGCAATTTTTTTATATCATCAGAGTCTGCATCTTCAACCAGTGATATTGGTTTGATAAGAGGTAACAAAGATAAAAAATAAAGTTAAAAACTGAGGGAAGAGGTGGTAGAAACCCTTGTTGGTCAAGTAGAACCTAATTAGATAGATGGAATAGGACTCTGGTTCTTTAGAACCGGTACACTTAGGGTGGGCCTGGGGGAAAATGGAGAACTCCAGCATAAATAAGGGGTCTATGTGGGAGTGTTAATGATAGACAGCTGGTTCCTTCATTGTGTTACTTTTTGAAATTTTCCTTCTGAAAATGTTTTCTAAAATGTAAAGGGGTTTGTTATTCTTCAGACTTTGCAGGTAGATGTTGCTGATGAAGAATGCAGGGCTTGGATCTTGGGGTAGAAACTCTAGACAGGTAATAATTATTTGAATTCATTGTTCATTGAGAAAGAGATGCCAAAGACAAGAAAATTGTTTTCAAGGGGCTCTGTGTGTCTAAAGAAACTAGAAAGAGTAATTTTAGTCATACCATCTCATCAGGAAAGGAAACTGTGGTTTATTTCTAGTGATTTATTTTCTAGTCTTTTCTTTCTAAACTCATCTCTTAAATTATGGCATTCTCCAGATGTCCATCCTCGACCCACTGTTCTTATGCTATGAACTCTTCCAGAGTGATCTCATTTCCTCTCATGATTTCAGTTCCTGGTGACTTCAGTCCTCTATCTTTATCCTTGACATTTTCTCACAGATTCATACTTCTATCCATCTGTCTACTCAATGTCTCCCATAATGTCGTCTTAAAGTCTCAAACTCAACTTTTTTAAAACGGTAATTACTCCCACCACCACAAATCTGCTCTTCTCCCATCTGCCTAACTCCTTTATTATTATTATTTTTCCATTCTTTCTTGTCTTTGGAGGTACTGACAACACCTCATTTACCCAAGCTAAAAATCATCCTCAGTGACGCTTTCTTCTCCTTGTCCCAATATCCGATAAATTCCCATGAATTTTAACTTTAATTTTAATTTTTCTACCCTCTCCCCTACTTTCCATCATCCATTAACCTTGTTTTAATTCAGGCCACTATCCTCTTTTATCCTAAATTATTGGAGCAACTTCTTAATTGGTCTCTGATGGTCATAATTTTCATTGTAAGCAATAGAAAATGACTTTGGCTAGCTCAAGCAGAAGAGAATATTTCACACAGGTTTGGGAATATTTAGAGAATCAACAGGATTGTTGGAAAACCAGATTCAGAAAATGTGTGGAAACCAATGGAGTCTTGTCAGTTGGGGCCACAGCCAATGTGACGTGTTATAACAATCTGTTTAGGATGTTACTGCTAGAACTGGCCTTGCTTTAAAAAGTACCATTTTCACCTCTGGGTCCTAAACACTGTTTTTGAATGCCACAGCTAACTGTCCTTTCATATTATTCGCTCCATATTCAATGTCCTGAGTGCAAGTGTCAGACTGGCCAATCCTAAACATGCTTTAGGTACTGGAAGATGGAGAGAAGAAAAAAAATCTGTTTTCATTCCATTGCTATGCTAGAAGTGAGTCCTGCTGTCCTCAAGCTTCACTCAATAGGGCAATTCTTTTAAGCTGGAAATACTGAAAAATTGGGTGGCAATAATAATAATAACAAAAAGAAACATCCAATAAGTGGACCTCCCTAATCAATCTTCCCCCTGAAAACCAGGGGAAGAGAGGAGACAGGTGCCTACAAGGATGTTACTGCAGAGACCCAGGCAGGAAATGATGGGCTCCTGAAGTAAAGTTGTGACAACGAAATGTGGAGAAATGGATAGATCTGAGGGTCATATAGGATTTGTGATTTACAGACCTGTGGGATGTGAGAGAAAAATTAAGGTTGGCATTGAGATTTCTTTCTCAAGCAGTTAGGCAGGAACAAGTGATTCCTTTAATTTGGGGTATATTTAATTTGAGGGCCTGTGGGAGAATGAACAAAGATGTCATTTAAGGGGATGATTCTGAGTTTGGGGTTCAGAGGACAGAGCAACATTGGAGATGTGATGTTTTTTTTTTTTTTTTGAGCCATTAACATAAAATTGATTATTAATAAGGTGGTAGGAGCTATGTTGTCACCCATGTGTAGTATACAGAGTGGGAATGCCCAATTCCATGGAAGCTGACACAGATAGGTTCTGCTGCCCAGCATGCCTTTTTGTGGCAGCCACCCCAAGACTTTTGAGCCATATCACCTCAGTTCTTCCAGATTTAGCACTCGGCTCATTGCTTTTCTTTTGTTAACATTAATCCTGCCAAACTCTTGGTGATTTCAATATGCCTCTACTGAGTGTATTTCCATTACCCTGGTTTCTCAAATCCTCGACCTCCTCATTTTCAAAGACTTTTGCTTTCATCCTCCATCAGCCATTGACTTTTTATTTTCAGACCCTGGGTTGGTGTTTTTCAATTATGACCTTGTAGCAGATTATAAAATTAATGAAATTATCATAGGGAGAATTTTTGTTTAAGATTTTATTTATTTATTTGAGAGAAAGAGAGAGAGAGAAAACACAAGCAGGTAGAGGGGCAGAGGGAGAGGGAGAAGCAGACTCCCCACTGAGCAGAGAGCCCGACAAGGGGCACAATCTTAGGACTCCAGGATCATGACCTGAGCTGAAGGCAGATGCTTAATGGACTAAGCCACTCAGGCACCCATAAGGAGTATTTCTTTTAAGTTGAAATTTCTTTTAAAATTTTTTCTAAATTAAAAATATCAGCACACTTAGTATATGCTTAGTGTCTGAACCTGGTTATACAATGATCTAACCTAATTGTATTACAAGATTTACAATTGTTTACATACTGCAAGATGAGAAAAGGCAGACTAAAAACAAGATGGCAAGATTGGGTGGGATTATTTTGTATTTTTTAGTGAATTAAAAATGTATGGCTTCAGAAAGGACAAGGATAAGAATGATGTCTTTGAGTAGGGAAGGGAAAATGGAATCCAATACTCAAAATATTATATCTACCATTACTGCATAATTAATTTTCTTTGTTTACAAGACTATTATCACCTGCAGACATAGATGTAATAAAATTTTCATGAAAAAAATAAAAATGACCCCATATGACCATACATCCTACTCCAACTTCAATTCTGTTTCATTTTACAGAAAATTTTCTGTACTTACTACTTCCTTTCTATCTTTCCTTGAAGCTTATTATGACCACTGCAGTCAGATTCTTATTTTTACTGCTTTACCACAACTGCTCTTTTAAAGTTACAAAAATTTCTGTTTTCTAAACACAATGAGCATTTGATGTAACTTAATTCATAAACAATGTTTGACAGGGTTGATCATTGTCTCCTTTATGAAACCCTTTTTTTGCTTCACCTGGATTCCTTAATAGTCTCTCTTCTCTCTTCTCACATTGCAATTGTATCTCACTCTGTAACATTTTCAAGTGTTAACCACTTCCTGCAGCTGGACACAGTCACTTCCTGTGGCTTCAGCGAGGCCACTGAACTCTTCCGGTTTATTTTTCCCCTCTTTGGAGACTACTCAGTTTTCTTTATAAGCTACTCTTATTATTATCCCCCAAATCCTCCAAAATGAATGTTCCTTCAGGGATCCCTTCTTAGCTCTCCATTCTTTATTTATTCAATAAATATAGAGTACAGGTTTATTATGGATAGACGTTCTCATAGGTGTTAGGATGTAGCAGTGAACCAAATAAGCAGAATTTGCTTACGTGAAGTAAGACCTGCTGGGGGAGAGCAGAAAATAAGCACGTAAGTAAAAACATGGAGATAAGTGAGATGAAAGAAAATAGAGCATAATGAGGCTATGCAAAGTTAGTTAGTCAGTGGAGAGGCAATATTTATGTAGGGGTCAGGAGTGCTTGCTTCAGCAGCACATGTACTAAAAAATGTACGGGTCAGGAAGGGTCCTTAAAGAAGTAAGGAAGTTACAGGTTATAATTTGGAGGTGGACATTTCAGGAAGATGAAACAGCAATACACAAAGAATGTCAAGTAGGAGGATGCCCCATATGTACAAGAAAAACAAGAAGTCCAGTGTGTCTGGAGTGGGAAGATGGTGAGAAGACAATGGGAGGGTATGCAGTCAGTGAGGAAAGTAAGGACCATAGCAAGGAAAGCTTTGCCAACCATGAGAAAAACTTCAGATTTTATTCTGAGTGAGATAAAAAAACCACAAGAGAATTTCAAGCAACAAGAATCTACATCCTGAGGTTTAACTTTGCTAAGGGAAGACCGAATGACTTTAGTGAAGGTTGAGGGGGGAGGGTTGCAAATTGAATCATAAAGATCAATTAAGAAGTTATTGAAATGACTCCTCTGAGAAGTGATGACAGTTTGTACTAGGGTCATGGTGGGAGAGATGATGAGCCCTGGTAAAATTTTGGATCTAGTTCAATGACAGAATTGGCAGGATTTCTTGAAGTTTTGGATGTGAAGCTTAAGAATAAGAAAGAAGTCAAGGATAACTAAGTTTTTGGGCTGAGCAACTGGTAGAATGGAGCCGCCATTAAACGAGGTAGAGACTACTAGAGGAGAAACACAATGGGGGAAGGTGCTGGGGTAATCAAGCTTTGGTTTTATTTTTAAATAAAAATATTATTTTATTTTGGTTTCATTGTAAGCTTGACCTACCTGTTGGAAATGAAGTGTATATGTCAAGTAAGCAGGTGGGTATATGATTCTGGAGTTTAAGGGTTAAATCCTCGCTTGAAAAATACATTTAGTGTTGTCAGACCATAATTAAACTCATGGAACTAGAGAGTCAGAGATCACCTAGGATGAGAGGGTTAGATATAGAATTAAAAAGTCAGAGCCCCTATTCTTGTAAAGATTTCTTCCAGCGGGGTGGCCCCAATTAGCCAGCAATCTTTACTGCCATTTCATTCCTGTCGCTGTCTTGAGCCTCAGCAATGCCAAGACCATTAACTGTAAAATCAGAGTGGAGCCTTCAAATGGCTCTGACACTGAGTAGACATTGAGCTAAAACTAATGGAGTATTAGGAGCTTTCCGTAGTTCAGAAGGAAATGAAATAAATTTGGCTGCAAAGAATAAGAGGTTGCCTTTTAAAATCAAGAGCTGAACTTGGTCATGGATCTTTGCCAAACCATTCAGAGGCTGCCTTGCTAAGCAGGGAGAGGAGGATGAATATTATCGACACTGCAAGGTCATGTTGAAGGAGTCGCTGGTCCACCAACCCCTTTTGTGATAATGCTTGCAGGATTGTCAGTCTCAGCTAGACTTCTGGTGGAGGAGCATGTCCAGTTGCCTGGTGGATTTTTCATTACACCAAAAGAGAATCACTTGAGGAATGTGTGGGAATTGGAGCCTGGAATTATGTACTTTTGGTCGTCTCCATTTTGGCTTGCGGTAACATTAAATCTTTTCCCTTCACTGTTGCTCCTGTGTTGCCCTTGGCTAACACTCCTGAATTCATGTGCCTTCTGGGTTCTGGCAGGTGGTGCAAGGGGCAAGTTTCTGTGTCAGCAGTGTGGGTGCAAGCATGTCTGTTGGCCTGAATATCAAGGAGATACCAGCTAAAAAATTCACATTTATTGCCTCAGAGTTTGAAGTCAAATCTCTACCCATCATCTTCTGAAATTCCTATAATGGCCCATGTGTATTTGGGGGAAAGGATCTGTTTTTATAAATTTAAAGAAGTGACAAACACAGCAAACAGTAAAAACTGAGGCTCTTGAATGAAGACATAGGTCACATAAAGAGATCTTCTGAAATATATAATGGACCACTAAATTGACCATCCACATGTGGGAAATGTTCTTCAGTTTGTTAAACCATCCAGTGAGTGGGCTGTGAAGCATTATTGTATTCCTTAAGGGTTTTAGTTTAAAGGCCATATAGAAATGGAGCAAAGGAATTAATTGAAAGGGTATTGAGAATCTCAGAATCACTGGGAAGGCAGAACAAAGAGGTTTGCGTTTGATGCGAGATCCACAACTTAAGACACATTAGGAGAAAATACAATTGTATCTACTGCTAAGGGCAATATCTTGATCTGCATCCCACCTACATTGTTCCTGGGGATCCCCTGGTTCTGCCATCCCCAAGAAACAGACACTGATGTTGCCAGCGCTGGCATAGTTTCAGCTGTTCCTTCTTTTCATTGTTAATTTCTGGTTTATAACACATGGTGGGTACATCTGATTGGCTTAGCATAGGAGATGGGTCCATCACTAGCTGCAAAAACAGCTGGGTTGGTTGTGTATCTGGCATCTTTTGCTTCTACAGTAGGATATACCTCCCATCAAGATTTATAAGATAAAAAATATCCTAAATGTACAGAAGAAGGTCAGATGCTGGGCAGCCAAAAAAGTGACATTTGTCTATATTAGTATATACCCTTTGGCTGCTTAAAATCAGCACATCCTTCCTTCTAAACTTACACTTCGAGAAGAAAAAATTGCTTGCATGTAACATAATAAATTATTCTATATAAAACCAAGGCTGTACCTACTGCTTTCCCAGACAGAAACCACACAAATCTTATCAGTTACTACATCTAGGTCAGGCCACAGTTGCTGGGTAATATCCATTCCTCCCTTTGCTTTTCCATGACCCCAACCAGAGATACCACCACTTCACATAAAATAGTGGGGGAAAGGGAACAAAAAGAGTGGGGAAACTAGTAGAAGTATAAAAGTATGTATGTGACACAGAGAGGAAGTCCTTTTAAAATTTTTTTTTATTCATTTCACTTTAAGTAATCTCTGCACCCAGCATGGGGCTTGAACTCGTGATCCTGAGATCAAGAGTCACGTGGTCTTCAGACTGAGGCAGCCAGGCTCCCAGACCCCCCCCCCTCTCCTTTCTTTTTTCTCTCTCATCCCGCTCTGTATGGCAGAAGACAGTCACTGTCTTATTGATAAAAGCTTCTCAACCCTCACAACAATTTCTCCATTTCCTATCTCCACAACCATCTTGGATCAAGATGTTGGCGTCCAATAGGCTCTGTAAACATTCTTCTCTTGTCCCTCCTTATCTCCCTACCACATTGTTTCCATGAGAGCTAGTTATCTCTAAAACAGCGCATCCGATTGTGTCACTCCCCTGCTTCCAGTAACTTGTAATGATTCTTTGGAAAGAGTCCACAGCCTTCAGCGGGGCCTGGCAGGTTTTCCCGCGGGCAACCTCTGTTCTTCTCCCGCCTTGTGCCCCGTGTCTCCCTCATTTCTCATTAACGCTCCTCTCTCAGTTTCTCAGAAACCTCGTTCCTTCCAGCCACAGGGACTGACAATGATGTTCTCTCTTTGCTTGGAATGTCCTTGCCAACAGCTTCTCATCCTTCAGCTCCTGGGATTTCCCCTCCATTTCAAATCTTCATGTCTCTATCCCATATTCCCTCATACCACTTACTGTCACAAAAATTATTCCTGTTATGATCTGCTAAATACCTTGACCTGGGAAACCTAAGGTCTGTGAGGAAAGGGGCTGCATCAGCCGGTGCACCGTTAGGTCCTCAGTGCCTGGGAGACTTCCAACCGGGCCTGTGGTCAGGGCCCCACAGGTGACTGCTGACCAAATGGGTAAATGAAGAGTGTCCTGCATTGGTAATTACTAGGCGAGGCGTTATTTATATATGGCTGCTTCCCAGGTTCTGTTTTCTCATGCTCAAACTCTATTTAATCCCCCGATTTCTCAGGTAGTTAGCTTTGGATGGGAAGGCATTAAAAGAAGAATTTTGTTACCATATCAGCCTCATTTTTTTTTTTTTTTTTTGCCGTGGAGAGGTGTGACAGCTTTACAACAGACCACATCTCATTTGTTTCCCAGCCCTCAACTTTGGCAAGACTATTTCTCTGCTAATTCGAGTGACCAAGAATTCGTGCAATTTCCTTGGAAGAAATTTTGATTCTCTGCACCTAGACTTCGTTGTTCTACCAGGCTCCATTTCTTCTTGCACCTGACTTTCTTTTTTTTACAGAACCAATTCTGTTGCCTTTGTATAAACCTCTCATATTAAAAAATTTGACTTTCAAATGCACGATGTCCTAGGATGTGTATATTGGAATGACCAGAAATAACTCAGTGACATATTCATCTTGCTTATTTCATACATATTTCCAACTCATGACTCATTGGTTTAAGGAAGACAAATGTGAACTAAGAGCAAAACAGAGGCCTTGATGTACTTGTGCCTGAGAGGAAGATGAATCACTGGGCTGCTGGCAAAGTGTCCCGTTCAGGGTTGCCTGCCTCGTGGGCGTGAATGACCCCCACTGTTCCCTGTCCTGGCCCCACGCACAAACTCATATGCAACCTCACACAAACACACGTCCCCGACACCACACACGTCTTACTTTAGAAGCCCCGTGGGACTATTTTAGGCTGGAAGGCATGCGTGTGATGAAGAAAGTGACTGTCTTGGAGGCTATAACTTGATATATTAACACGTCAGAGGGACCCAAAGTGTTAGCAGTGGCATTTTCATTCTCGGTTTTCAAAGAATTTTATTTTCCTCTCTCCTTCCACCATCTGTTTTTCTTACTGTAGCAAATGTCATTTCCTATGGAGTTTAATAGGATACGAAGTGGGATTGTTTTACAGTGAATTTTGATGTAGTTTCATGATTTTCTTGAGAGTGGTTTTACTCCCTCCCCTTGCCCAACCCTCCCCCTCCCTCTTCCTTCTTTCTCTTCTTCCTTCATTTTCCTCAGAAAAATTAAGCTCGTTTTGACATTATATTAATCATATCAAGTTGAAAATAACCACACTGAGTTTGCTTCTCAATTCTGGACTGAAATCTGTGATAAGATGAAGTTCTTGACTGTGTCAACTTTTATTTTATTTTGTTTCTGTAACAAACAGGAATTCTCAAAATGGCGTTAAACCGTTCAGTAGTCAATTTCCATTGACGAGCCAAGGATTCTAATTTCTGTTGGTGTGTGGAGAAGGCGTCAATGCCGAGTGCAGAGTCGCAAGAGGAGGGACCAGGAGAGTGCAGGAAGCCATGGTGAGAGGACGCTCTGAGAGACCACTTCTTTGTGACAAGCAGTGTTGAAACTTGACATATATGGATTCATTTAATTGTCACCATAACGACATGATGGAGGTATTACTGCTTTTTTCCAACTAACACACGAGAAAACAGAGGCATGGAAAAATTAAGGACACACAGCTGCTAATAGGCAGAGGTAAGAGTCCACACATGAAAGGGTCACACTATACGCTGTTTTCTCTCAGATGACACCAACGTATAAATTTGCAGCACAATGGAGGAGAGAGTCTTTTGTGAAACATTAGAATGGTCTTTTTTTTAAAATTTATTTTTTATTTTCAGAATAACAGTATTCATTATTTTTGCACCACACCCAGTACTCCATGCAATTCGTGCCCTCTCTAATATCCACCACCTGGTACCCGACCTCTCACCCCCTGCCCCTCCAAAACCCTCAGATTGTTTTTCAGAGAACGGTCTTTTGCTGTCTTCCCTTAGGGGAAAAAAAAAAAATCCCAAAGCTTTTTAGAAAGCTCCTCTCATTACAGCAAGGGAGACAATTCCAGAAGGCAAGAGTATGGCCAACCTGAGAAGGTTGCTGTGTGGTGCAGGGGAGGGTGGAGGAGAGAGGGAAGAGAGAACCGGCTTGTTGGGGGAGGGAGATGCAGGCAAGAGGCTGTACCCGACTGATCAGGGACACTGCTATTGATGAGAAACACCATGAAGTCTGTGCCAGAAAAATTCCACTGCCTCAACTCTTTTCTCTCCTTGACTGATTTGATGAAGAGCTTCTCTTTTTTAGGGAGAATGAGGATTAAGAAGTGCAGACATGACCCTATCTATTGAGACAGGCTCAGGTTTGTGGAGTTGCTAGGAAGAGAGGTGCCACAGGAAGGTACTTTCAACCCATTAACCCATGCTTCTCAGGGAAAGCTGAGATAGAGATAAAATGATTCATATTTTGGAGACATGTGTTCAGGACAACTGCTATGATTTTTTTTTTTTTTTTAAACCCAACAAACTTTTCTTCTTAGATTGGCTTTCTTTTCCAACAAGGGCTTCCAAACTTAGACGTAGCTGAATGTTGGAGTCAATTTCTTGGGCTGAGGACCCCCCGGCTCTCCACTGCTTCTCTTCTATTTATTCAGGGAGTCTGATTTTGCTCCCAGACTCTGTTAGATGACCTTGTTCAAAAAGGAAATAGTCTTAAATTTTGCAGCCACTTCAAGTGTAGCAATTTGGGGAATCCATGTTTACTCTGAGTTTATGGCTTTCATCAGGAATACTCAGAAAAATGGACAAGTATATTTTCTGGATTGTCTTCAGGATAAATTTGTTGGCTTCTATGTAAATTTAGGTAGGACTCTACCCTTGCACATTTTCTGGCACATAAATATATTGACTTGTCAACTGCTGTGGGTCCCATACAGGCAAAACCTTGCACCAAGGGTAACTGGAAGAGGAAACGCAGGACAGCTTTTCTCAACTGGAAGACAATATACCCATAAAATTGGGTACTTACTACCCTATAGAGAATAACTAGAGAGGATGGCCATATAAACACACAGTGTATCTTAATGAAATGCACCAGGTAAAAAAATAGAAATTTAATGAACAAACAAACCCACACCCCAAATAATGAACTGAATGTGTCCTAGAAGGATGTGATATATTAATCATATCATGTTAATTTGAACTAGATTAACCAAAATAAGGGAGTTCATTGTATTTTGAGTTTGGAAAGCATGCTGGGGTAGTACACATGATCAAATAATGAGTTCAGGGATTAGAACCTTACTGGTTGGGACGAAAGTTCAGAACTGGCAAAGCTCTCGCCTTCTCTCCGCTCACTTCCCAACCTATTTTACTGTTATTCTCCTTCCCATTCTCTCTTCCTCTCCTCTGCCTCATATGATCACATACAGTTGAGTTCATACACTCTTTCTTACTGGGCTACTGGAAAGCCCAGATTCACATTCTCTCAGATTAGCAAACCTGGTAGAACTAGAACTTCTCTTCTCAAGTTCGTATGTCAATTCCAGGTAAGGTCTTTGATTAGCTTGCTTCATGACATGTCCACTCATGGATCAAGTAACATGAAATTCAAACTAGCTGGGGGTTGAGGAGGGTCTATTACAAGACAAACAGGTGGTGCTTATAACTTTATGGTCAATTAAAAGATGCAATAGTACACATGGAAAAAATTAGTTCCCATTATTTGGAAATGCTTACTTTATCAAATTTATATAATTTTCCACTATATAAAAACTGAGCTATAGTTATGGAAGACCTACTGAATGCCAATCCATCTTCCATAAGATAAAACTATCTTTGGTGCTCCAGAGTTCAGATAATTCTATTATTATTACTGTTGTTGTTGTTGTTATTATTATTATTATTATTATTATATTTATTTATTTTTTTGAAAAGCACCTGTTAGCATTAAATGACGCTCTCTCCACAGGGCTTCAAGCTATGAGGATGCAGGCCTCCCCACCAATCTCTTAATCTTCTCCTCAGCAATTCTACTGAAGAATTTGACCTTCACGATGACAGGCTGTTCTGGGAGCTTTCCCTTTCCCAAACCTGTGTAGTAGCCTGATCGCACCACATCAGTGATAGGAACAGTTCCAGCCTTGGTTTTGGTGGCATTCCCCTGTGTCTGCTCACCAACTAAGGCCCACAGTTTATCAGCTGGGCAGAAAGCTCTGGTTCCTTTTTAAGTGGTAATGTCTCCTGTCAGCTTTTCCAAAATAAGCTGGGTGATATCTGTCCAGGTGGACCCTGTGGTGACCCGTGCCTCCCGAATCACCCAGTCCTCTTTGGGAGCTTCCGGTGCCTGTAGATGGGGCTATGGCCATAGCTCCTGTGGGTCCAAAATTTCCGGGTCTTCCTTGGTCTGGATGGCATGTTGGCAGCCCAGGTGGAAGAGCAGAGAACTCAAACTTCTATCATGAATACTCAGTAAAAACATGAAACTATATATTTAATAATTTTGTATTTGAAACAACATGCAGATTTGATGAGTTTTACTCTCTACCACTTTTCTAGCCAGTGTAATTAAGAGCTGTTCCTATGCTATGTCAGATTGTTCTATTGGATTATTGATCTCTGTCAATACTCCATTTAGGAAACAAAGTAGAAATCATGGACCTCTTAAAACAAAAGAATGCTTTAAATAAAAGTATATAACTCTATAGCATTGGCCTTAGAGGATTTTTTTGAAGAGCATAATTTTAGTTTTCCAGTGATGCAGAGATTTAAAGAGGCAAGAGATCCCATTTGCTAAAGGGTGTTGGACTCTGGTTGGTGGAACAAATGGAGAGAATCCAGCTCATGGATTATTGCAAGTAGGAGGGCAGTGACTGAGCAAAAGCAAATAAATGCTTGATGCCCAGGACAGAAATACAGTATTCAGACAAAGTTTGGTCATGTTATTTGTGGTAGTATTTAGGTTTTATGTAGCTTATAAAATGTTGGACAGTTGTTTCAGAAGTTTCAATTGTTCATATTGGGCTTTCTATCTTTCCTTCTTTCCTTCCTTACTTCCATAGGATATAGGTAATTTCACAGCTTATGTGTACACAGTTATCAATCAAACATGCACTACTATATAATTTTTGAAAAGAACTTAGAGTTTGCCCTGCCCTTAACTTGATTCAATCAGATATGAGATATTTTATTGCATGTAGTTCTCTCTTCTCATCCTTCAAATAAGCTCTTGACAGAGGCCAGTGTTTCCATGACCAAAGAGAAGAGTTGTCTAAATCTTTGTTTTTCAAAATGTAGTCTGTACCACTAGCAACGATGGCACAGCTGAATCCCAGGCTCCACTTCAGACCTATTGTATTTGGAACTGGTAAGAGCCACCAGCGATCTGAGGTGTTTCTAGGGTTTGGAAAAGCAAGGATTAATGGTAAAGGCTGTTTTGGGAGGGAGGTTCAGAGGCAGCCAGGCGTGTAGGATTTAAAGGTCCCTGATGATCAATCTGTATGTAGCTGAGATTTTTAAACTGGAAAATAAGGTAAATGAAATGGTGTTTAAGGAAAATCAATGTGACTCCAATTTGCAGGTAGACGTGAGAGAGAGAGAGAGAGAATGGGAAAGAAAGGAAGATAGTGGGAGAAAGGAAACACTGAAAACAATTAGGGCACTACAACCCAACCCTGAAACAAAGGGATATTGGTTTGATATGGGCTCTTGGCAATGGGTGTGGCAAGGAAGGGACTCTGTAAAACACTCTGACTTCGTAATTTCAGTAGTTGGGGTAAGTTCATGTTACCCCGGGAAGCTGAAGCCAAGCAGGTATTCTTTGAATTAGGAGGTAGCAAAGTAGAATGGAAGGGATAGAAATGCTGAGATGAGCTATAGAGAAATGTATCAGCGAAGTCTGGCTTTCTATGTCTCAGCTTTGGACCCCAGTCATGGCCTGACTCTGCTACGGTAACTAAAAATTCATTTAAGAAATGAGGGCGGGGATGCCTGGGTGGGCTCAGTTGGTTAAGCAGCTGCCTTCGGCTCAGGTCATGATCCCAGCGTCCTGGGATCTAGTCCCACATCAGGTTCCTTGCTCAGCGGGGAGCCTGCTTCTCCCTCTGCCTCTGCCTGCCACTCTGTCTGCCTGTGCTCGCTCTCTCCGCCTCTCTCTCTGATAAATAAATAAAATCTTTTAAAAAAAAAAAAGAAATGAGGGTGGGGGAGGACATCTATATAGCTTCTGAGAAATTGAGTTTTACTCATACATGATTATATAATTTGCATAAGACAAGTTCCAGCTTGTACTCCTTTGATACAAGGGCAACTTAGTTATCGATTTTCTAAATATTAGCCAGAAACATTTAATGGCCACTGGCTATGTTAGAGTGCAACTTTATAATATTTCAAAAATTAATGTTCTGAAATAATTCAGGGCCATTATCTTCAAAGAGAAAAATGGTTTTGAGGGAGCTCGTGTTTGACTATTACTAGTTTGTTTGTGTTTTTAAAACGATTTTATTTTTTAAGTAATCTCTACCACACGGGGCTTGAGCTTACCGTCCCGAGGTGAAGAGCTGCAGGTTCACCGACTGAGCCAGGTGCCCCCGATAATTACTGTTTCTTTATTCAGCTTTTTGCTCCATGAAAGCCAGAAAAGATACACATTCAATTCGTTTTCTGATTGCAATGAATCCAAGAGAAAAAGAGCATTGGATAGTGATAGCACATGTATCTTTTACATTTTCTTAAGACAAAGTATTAAACAAAGTACATATTTCTCTTGTACCATTGCACTCAAGGAATTCAAAGGAAACTAGAATATTCTTCACAGAATGCTCTGAGAGTCCTAAAGTAATGGTGCTTTACTTAGAATGACATTTTTGACATTCTCTGTTGAACTGTGTTGTTGCACTTTGCAAGGGACATGGCAAACAGATTCTAAGAGCAAAACCAAAACCAAACAACCACTGCCCCCCACCCCTTCGCCTTCCACAGTCTCATTGTTCCTTCCCAGATTGTTCCCATTCACTCCAAATAAGCTTCCTGCCTTGCAGGGATAACTAAAAACTGCAGTCAGATGTAGGAGCTGCTTAATCGGGTCTGGGAATCAGGCCTTAATTAGCATGCTTGGAAAAGAAGAGCAAATGAAAATTATTAAGCTTCATTCTCAATTCCTGTTTCTAATTTTAAAGAGGAAATCATGCATTAATCAAGCCCCATGCTAAAGCTCAGAGGCACGTTTTTGAAATATCCCAAAATAACAAGGGGAAAATTTTTGCTCTGTTTCAATGAAACCACCCTTGACTATATGCTATGTATAGTACAGTCTACTCCAGTATGTGGTGTGCTACGCTGCAACATACTAAGCTTTGGCTACATTAAAATTTTTTTCTGGGCCCAAGGTCTGGAGCATGATAACCAAAGGCGGGAATGTATTCCCTGAAAATAATACAAAAATTTGCAGAACCCATTAGAGGTGAATGGAAGTGAATCTAATGCTTTAAGAGAGGAACACAACTCTACAAAGAGTCACATGGCAGACAATTTCTGGTGAGCAGAAAATTGCATTTATAGCAATTTTTTTTGTGTGTGATACAGATTCATAATCAGTATACTTTGTGTTGTTCAAACTTATACGTAACAGGGGGATAGTGATTTTTTTAAGTGAGGGGGAACATTATTCCTCTTTTCTGCAATACAATAAAGTATGAATATCATATTCTTAAAAATTTCTTAGCAAAAATTCTGCAATTTTGTATCCTGATCCACATTATAAAAACAAAGAAACGCAGGTGGATCTCTGCCCCATGAGTTTCTTTATGACTCTAAAGTAATAATTCAAGTGTTTGCTCCCACTGGCTTCACTGATGTTTGTAACTTCCTTTCAAAGGAGATTCTGGGGTGTGAGGATGATGGATCGGGGGTGATTCCTTGTGAAGCAGAATTTACTTACCACACAGAAACTGTCTTTCTGCATCTCTGTTATTCTCTCAGTATCCAGAGGCCACCATTTAGAGACTTGCTTAGCCTCTTTTGTCTGCTTATAATCAATTCTGAAAATCTTCATGATAAAGAAGGTCTAATCTTTAAAATTTTTAAAAAATGTATTCTTAAATGCATTTCTAAAATCAGGTTTTCTGGAACTTAAAAGTTGTGTGAGGACAGAGACTGAATCCATCGTGTGTGTGTGTGTGTGTGTGTGCGCGCGCGCGCGCGCGTGTGCGCCCAAGTGTCCGTTTCTTCAGGCAGTAGAGAGTTTTAAGTACTGTAGGCCTGCAGACAATATTTGTCAGGTGACTGAAGCTACGGGGGTGGGAGATCGTTAGGATTAGCGGAACATGCCTGGAGATTTCGACATATGATTTGTTAAGAAGATGGTAAAATAGTAAGAGAATTATGGGTTTATAACTCTTCCAGGAAATTTTAATAGGCAGGGTTTCAAACAGTTCCATTAAGTAGGCCAACTCATATTCTTTCCTTACATTTAAAAAGAAGGAGGAGTCTTCCCTAAGTTTTGTTCTTAAGCCTAGACTACTATGCTAACTGGGTTGTTTGTTGGTTTGTTTTCCAGACATTTCATTTCAGGCACTTTCCCCTTTCTGACATTTTTTCCGAGTCTCTTGCCGTCTGGAGTAAAATAACCCAGCATTTTCCTCTAGCCGGTTCTGGCCTTTCATCTTTCCTGCCTACCACGACACTATGGATATTAATATCAGTATCAATATCCCCCAAACCAAACCAAACAACCTGCAAGCAAACAAACAAAGCCATGTTTCCCCCATAGCCCGCTGAGATCCAATGACCAAGACCCTGTTTTACTCGATTGTTTCCAGAGCTAGACCTTGGCACATTTCCTGTCACAGTGTTCCTTCTCCTCCTCCTCCTCCTCTTCTTCTTCATCATCTTCTTTTTCTTCTTCCTCTGCTTCTGTTTCTGTATCTGCATTTTGAGTGCTTTTGTTCCTTGAGCTCACATGCAGTTATATCTGCCAAAGAAAGGGCAGAACAAGCAGCAACAGGACTTCGGATACTCCATCATGGCAAAGATAGCTAGCTTTGGGCCTCCTGGTAAAGAATTAGCTATTTAATGAATAACAAATTATAAACAGACCCCGAGGTTAAAGGATAACAGGCACAGTCTTGGTCTCCACCTTTTATTAAGGAGACACACTCCTCAGACTTCGGGCCAAGTACCTCAGTGGGAATCACCGGGGCTCAATCGAACGTTTCTGTTGTAGTTTCCAACCTATTTACTTACCTAGACCATAGATCTGAAGAGGGTCAACTTTCGCGTTGATGTGTTCTATTTTAGTATTGTTTAAAAAGTAAGAAACCCCTGTCTGGAAAATTTGGTATGTTTTTGTCACAGTGTGGTAAGTGCTTGCGGGGGTGTGTGGGTAGCAAGCTCAGCATGAGTAGGCCGACAGAGAGGAGCATGGTCAGACTGAGGAACAGAGGTGTGAAACAATGTTAGCAAGAACAAGGCTAGAAAAACATGTGCCTCTTCTTACCAAGCAAAACACCGTTCACGTTCCCTGAAATAACTGAAAAGTCCTGATAAATGATGATAAGGTTTACATCCTCCTAGACTCAGGCTAATCTTTTTCAGAGAACTAGGTCTGATGCTAGGTATTGGATAAGTATTTTTGGCTTATGGACTATTTACATTCAACAAACTGTTTATTAGGCTCCTGCTATGTGCCAGCAGGCATTTTGCTCAAAGCCAGCAGTACCCAAATGCATAGAGCACAAGGTTTTGCCCTTAGGGCGACTGGAAGACTGGGAAAAACGGTGGAGTTACAAACAAATAACGTTCTGGTTTTGAAGCTTTGATTATAAATAATTATAAGGAATGTCTAATGGACACAGACAAAGAGCATTAATACTGTTGGTGGTTGAGGGAAGCACTGGGAGTGGAAAAGAAAAATTAGGAGATGAGGGAGTCTGACTTGAAGCAAGATGTTGTTGGGCCTTCATAGCTGTAGTTCAGAGGGGCCTCTCCAGGGGGACCAGCAGATGCGTTCAGAGGCGTGGTTTGCAAGGCACGGTCCCTGGACCAGCCACATCACCGTTACCTGGAACTTGTCCGAAGTACAAACCCATGGTCCACCTCGGATCTACAGAGTCAGACACTCTGGAGGTGGGTATTAGCAGTCTGACTGTGGTGTATGCTATCGTCTGAGAACCACTAGTTTTAGAGTGTGGGCTTTTATATTTTTTTTATTTTTTAAAGATTTTATTTATTTATTTGACAGACAGACAGAGATCACAAGTAGGCAGAGAGGCAGGCAGAGAGAGAGAGGAGGAAGCAGGCTCCCTGCTGAGCAGAGAGCCCGATGAAGGGCTCGATTCCAGGACCCTGGGATCATGACCCGAGCCAAAAGCAGAGGCTTTAACCCTCTGAACCACCCAGGCACCCCTAGAGTGTGGGCTTTTAAACTTGACTTCATAGCAGAGGCACCAGAGAGTTAAAAAATATGGTACCCGAGCCCCACCCCCAAGAATATGATTTAATTTGTCTGAAGGAATTGAGATTCTGAGAGACTACTTAGTTTCCCTAAAGTTGTAGAACTAATAGGTGGGAATTAAGGCCTAGATCAGGCTAAAACCGAGACCATGGGTGTCTGTTTTGTTGCATGTATCTGTCAAGCTGCGTGAGGGCA
The DNA here is from genome assembly GCF_030435805.1 of Mustela lutreola. Taxonomy (NCBI): domain Eukaryota; kingdom Metazoa; phylum Chordata; class Mammalia; order Carnivora; family Mustelidae; genus Mustela; species Mustela lutreola. The sequence continues at coordinate 27,770,120 of NC_081302.1, read as the reverse complement.
GAAGTTGAACAGCTTTCTGATGGGCACTGGGGCTCATGATAAAAGGCCTCCTATTGTTTATTTCTGTTTCCTTAAAAGAAAGAGTCCTTGAACAATAATGATACATGTAGATGTGATTCTGCATGTCAAGAACAAGGTGTGAAAAAAAAAAAAAACAACAAGAACAAGGTGTGAATGTACCTTTACGATGTTTGTTTTATATTACTTTAAAAAATACATTTGTTCATAAATTCAGGGACCATCCAGATTTAACCGTAGTATGCCCCTATTTTTGGCAAGTCCAATATACACAAATTCTGTATAGAATTGAAAAATAGAACCAAACAGGACAGTATTTTCACATTATGAAAGGATTCAAGCCAGAGTTTCAAGGTTCTCACGTGCAGGGCTTTTCCAAATATACATGTATTTACTGTGGCCCTTGAGATTTTTAGTGGTATGCAAAGGGATATTCAAATGACTAATAGTTAAGCATGATTTAATGGCTTTTTCTAAACAATTATATTATCTGAGCTCTCTGTGTGATTCTTTACATGGATTATGTCGTTTAATCGTGGGATTGCTATGAGATACTTAATACTAATCTACTTATTTCACAGATAAGGAAACCGAGGCGTAGGAAGATCAAATCCCTTCCATGGGCTGTGTGGGCTTGGTCTAGTAAATTCATAATTTAATGCAGACAATCTGAAAACAGAAGCCTGGCTTTAAACTGCTTTGGATGCCACATCATTCTTGAATATCCACAGCCCCTTTCTGGAATGTGGATACTACAAGCTTGTTCCTTCCTTATTAATCGCCAAGTGGCAGCTAGCCACAGGCTGGGCACTTGGGAACTTGGTGATCTAGAAGGTGGCCTGGATTGAGAACTCTGTCTTTTAGGGCTGTTCTTCAGTGAGCTCTGCTTGACTGACCCCAACCGGATCATTTCTTTCAAAGAACTTCAAAATACATTAATCAGATAATAGATTCCTTAGAAACTTGAAGAGACCCAGAGAGGCAGAAGTCCATCTGACTGCCACCAAGATGGTTTGCTTACCTACTTCTGGGTGTTTTCTTACAAAAACTCTCATCAGTCAGAGTAAACTTGCCATATCTCTGCTCCTTGTCATCTCAAAGAGCCTGACTCATAGATTCTCGGGGGAATCCAATGAGACTTATGCATGGAAGGGTGTGGAAAATTAAAAATTGAGCTCTGAACCTCTATATGAGTCAGAGGCGATTTTATCAGCCTGGAGACAGGAATACAAGATTCCGCCCACCATCCTCAAGTTCTTTGTTTTGATCCCTGAAGTAGTGAAAGGGAGCGTGTGAGTTCCTGACCCAGTTCTACTACAGGGCTGCAAAAGGTCTCTTGGGGCACATTTAGTTTCTATTTCTGCTGCAGCTTTAAGTGACCCTGGCATCCAGAATCTCGTCTCCACAGCATATATGGCAAATGTGGGATGAACAGGATTGCAGAAGAGCAGGAGTTCATACCCGACGAGGCTTTATTAGAAAGAGACAATTTACAAATATGCTTCTATTGTGTAGGTATTTTAGGGTAAGTTGCGATTTGACATGTACCTTGATCGAATTATGATTTTTTTCAAGGAGCCTATATAATTTTCTTTTCCATTTGAGATTTCTATTTCAAACCTCGGTAACAGCTCACCTATTGTGCCTAATGTGTAAACAGCTGAACCTCTTTTCTGCTCAAATACCTGGAATCATAATTACCTTCTTTAAAGCTTGGCCATAGGCAAAAACTTTGAATAATATGTTCTCATTCAGCATGCCAAGTCAGGATCTGAGACCAAAAGACAGTCTTTGTTAGATTAGCACAGTACTGCACGAAAGTGCATTATAACTCCAAACTACTTTTAAAAGGCAAGTGTTTTTTCTCTTAGTATGTTATTAACCTAACCATCCAAGTCATTCGATTTTTATTATAATAGTACTTAGAATAATTGGCGGGACATCTGCAGCTTTTTCCCATGCCTGCAATTTGCTTTGACACCCACTAAGTTAACAGCCGAATGCTTTATGTGATAATTATACGAACAAATCTAAGTACTGTTTTCATAATGTATGTCCATAGAGAACATTATCCAAAACAATTCAGCCCAAGCCCGCAATTATATAACATTCCTGTTCACGGAGATGACGTCAGGGAGTCCAGAGAAGGTCACAGAGACTTGAGAAATAGCCTTTTAAAAAGTTCTTAGACTATAAGTGTTTATTGGAAGGAACTCAAATAGTCGTATTATTTCATAAACCTCAAGATAAACCTGGCAAGAATGTTTTGATCAAGAGTCAACCAATTGCTTTTCTGAACAATTTTAGGTTACTGTTAGATTAGAACTTCCATAGAAGAAGACAGAAGTGCTTGTTTTTATTGGTGGTTTTGTTTTGAAGACAGATATGCTACATGGAAATGGGCTCCCTTTGGCAACAAGAGGCCTCTGTCCATGCCTCTAACCTAGTTAGGCAGACAGTCTCTTGGCTGTGCAAGAGAGACGGATGCTCCTGTTACGATAATTTGCTTTGGCAAGAGATCTTATTCTGTATTTACTTTTCTTCTTGTTGTGGGTCATTTAAACATCTGTTCTTGTGACACGAGGGTTTACCAGATGGATGAGTGTTTGTCCTTCTGTCAGAAAAATCTTCTTTTATAAATAAAAGAAGTAGCATAATGGCTAAAGTGTTCTTGATTCCCCCGATATTAATGAGAAGAAATCCTTCGGAATGAATGCCATCTCCACATTAAAGCTAACAAACATCAGTCCTCCCCCTGTGTAACCTGACCTTGTTACAATTAGGCTGATTGTTCTCAGCCTTTCTCAGCACACCCGGCATTGTTCCTTCAGCCGGGACCGTTCTTCTGTTCCTCACAATACATTTAGAGTCCATTCATGACGGGCCCAGCCCAAGGCTTCTTTAACCATTCTATCAAGATATTTGACTGGGGGCGCCTGAGTGGCTCAGTGGGTTAAAGCCTCTGCCTTTGGCTCAGGTCATGATCCCAGGGTCCTGGGATGAAGCCCCGCATCAGGCCCTCTGCTCAGCAGGGAACCTGCTACCCCCTCTCTCTCTGCCTACTTGTGACTTCTGTCTGTCAAATAAATAAATAAATAAATAAATCTTAAAAAAAAAAAGTTATTTTATGACGGTAGTGCATTTAGAATAGAAAGAACAAGGACTTTGGCCCCCGATGGTTCCCTATGTGATTCCTGGGTCCGCTACTGGCTAACCACGAGCCTTTGGGCAGGTTACTTCATCTTTTTTGAGTCCCCATTTTCTCATCTGTAACACGGAAGTAATTTCTATCTCATGTAGTTTTTGTCAAGATTGGGTGTGATGAAATTTGCCTGACACCCAATAAATTATTTTGGATACCTGTACCATACCTATTCATGATCATTTTCCCCTTAAGCAAAGGAGAATTTACTTGTATCAAGTTTACTCAAGCCCATGACTGAAATATCCAAATTATTCTGCAAGGTTTGCTTGCGGCATGCACTGGTCCTCTAGGCTCTTGCTTATCCCCCTGTTCCTTCCCAGTCCCTCGAAAATTCTTATTTTGCTACCTACTGACCTTGTGATTTTTCAGTGTTACCTATTGGTATGGGAAAGAATGAAGCTTGCCTTTCTAGTCCCTCATTATCCTCAGTTCTCTCTCTCTCCTTCCCTGTTTTGCATTTCTGTTGTTATAGTTACAACACAGTTTAGTGAGATCAATATCCAGGGTTTAGATTATAATGACTAGGGAAACACGAATCACTGGTGATGAAGCTTAAGATATACCATTAACTGTTTTTATTTCTCAGACGGAGTTGTTAAATGTCTTACTAACTTTTTTTTATTTGGTTTTATGTATACTTATTCCAAATTCAAGTCCCAAATATGCATCAGCTGTCTAGGTGACATGTTTGTATTTTTGAAGAAATCGTTGCTGGTGCTCGCTGACTTGCTGAAATCCAGGCAGGCTGCCCTCTGTCTTGGTGCACAGCTCTTCTCCTCTGACCTCTGCCTCCAACATCATCCTGCATATTTTCACTGCCCCCTTCTTTTGTTGATCTTCTGTTTTCTGCACCACATGTCTTTGTATTTTCTTTTGGTAGAGCACATTTTCGGGTAATTTTCGAAGCACAGGTTCATGGAGGTATACTGTTGGCACTTACCTAGCTAATAAATTTTGTATTCCACCCCTACACTAGTTCCTAGTTTTGCAGGATAAGAATTTTAATAAGAAAAAAAATTCTTTTTAGGAAATGGACTTAGTGCTAGTCTATGCTAAATAAAGTGGAGATGACAGAAATTTGTCTGCATAATGGAGGAGGAATCCAAAATTGTACAGAGGTAAGAATGTGGGAGTAATTTATGTTCACTTGTCCCCAGAGAGCCAGGAGACATTACCTTCATTCAACTGTAGATATAAATTAGAGAGAAGAGAATAAGAGTCTTTGAAGAGCACCGTGGATGCTATTCTCTGGTGATCTATGGCTGGGGCCAAACACATTTGACATTATCGATGGCATGGGCTTCCCTGGTTTTAGTGTAGATGTTGAGATTCCATGAGAATGGAGGCCAAACAGAATTACTTATATGATAGAAGCAAGGTGAATGCAATTACTCTGTTAGCTGGTCAGGCCTACAGTGATCTTTGGTGTTGGGTAAGTGATCGTGTAATCCTGAGATCAAAATAGATGGTCAGGGCACTGAAATCTTACTTTATCTCTGTTAAAACCATATAAGTCCCTAGGTTTGCTGAGTCGAAGCATGGCCTTCAGCCTTGAGTCACTTCATGGTCAGGTAGATGTCAGAGGATGAATAAAATGTTGTTCAAAGATCATTTCAGGTTCAATAAGACCCCAAACCTATACTATGATTCATTCCTTAGTTCCTGTGTGGATAATTTAATGAGATATATTCAGAAAGTGGCAGATTCTCTAATCTTTCCCTGATATGCATGGTTAAGACTGCTATAGTGGCAGTGGCATAGTGGAGACTGTAGAGGCTGTCGCCTAACAAAATGCTAAGGCAAAAGAAATGCCACATCACCGGAGGACTTTCAGAAAAGAGAGCCACCGTCAAGAACCTAGCCATGCAAGATGATTTCTAAGTCATCTTCATTAACCTCCCTGTTTGGTCTGTGAGGAAGACAGGTAGGTAGATCTTAGGAATGAAAATGAATGATAGTATTTATGAGCATCTCATGACTCCATTCAGTGGCTATTTCATATGGTTCTCTTTTTAAAAATTTTTAGAAGATTTTTATTTATTTATTTGAAGAGAGAACACAAGTAGGCAGAGAGACAGGCAGAGAGAGAGAGGGAAGCTGGCTCCCTGCTGAGCAGAGAGCCTGATATGGGACTTGATCCCAGAACCCTGAGATCATGACCTGAGCCGGAGGCAGCCCCAAGTGTCCCTCATATGGTTCTCTTTAGCGAGGCAAATCAATACATACCTAGAAGCGGACTTTCTCTGTAGCTATCGATGTAACATTTTTTTGGGTGGTGGTGGTGCTGGAGGAGGGGTCTCTATTCCAATAGGCAGAGCTCACCAGAAGAAATTTGCATTCATTTGATCGAGATAAATGTGAACCTTCACTTTTGGTTATTCTCTAGCTCCATGCCATAATTTAGTATTCAGGGATTTTTATTACCTTATCATCCCTTAAGATATCACCAGACCTTTCTTTAATTACCCTATCATCTTTTAGGGTATAATGCTTATAGATTATATAAATCATGCTGCTAAGGCCATGAAATAGTAAAATAAATGTTCTCATAATACCTGCACTTGAAAGAGAATGAAGGATAGATAGATCGCACAAAATTCAAAGATCTGCTACTTAAAATTTCTGGGGGTCCCGTGGTCGGGAGTTTGTTGAGATCTATCTCCTCCAAAGTGAAAGCTTACTCAGGGCCCTCTTTATCCTATACTAATAAGGAAGAGATGCAAGAGTTTGTGGACTTATTTGGATTTCAGATTAATATATAACACATGTGGATGTGTGGCTCTGACATGTTTATCAAACGAACTGCTTACAAAGCTGTTTACAAATAGTGGAGCCAGAGCAAGAGAAGGCGTCCCGGCAGATCTAGGCTGTAGTACAAGAAGTTCTTCCCCTTGACCCGTATGAAGCAACAGATCCAGTGGGGTTTGTGATATCTTCCGTAGGCTGATGTGTTATATAAAGCACGTCCAAGTTCAAGTAAGAGAACTATAGGAAAAGCCACCAAGGTTTCATTGCTATGTCTTCTTCAGCTAACTATCCTTAGTTTGCAACTGGTCTAAGATAGATACTGCAAGCCGGTAACTGCAACCTAAGCTACTAAAATGAACTGTTCCTACCTTGTTCTTCAGGCATTGAGCTGGGTGTGCTGAAGAGTTCTCCACCAACAAACGGAAGTGATAAAAACAAAATCCAGATTTATCAGGTTCCAAAAGCACAAGAGAGTTGCATGACCTGATGTACCTGTTCTTATGGCTCTGCTTATGACCCTCTAGAATGGCCTTGTGGGGGTGTTCCAATGAACAGTTCACTCAGGAGGAAGGGAAATTTGAGTCTGTTCCAAAGATGATAAATAAGTTGCTGGCCCACAGGGCAGAGGACTAGTTTACTGTCTAGTCCATCTGAGGGGCAGCATTGAAGGGAAAAGAAAAGTCTCCTGGTGAGAGAACAGTCAGTCACCACCAGGCCACACTGAGTAGCTGATGACTACATCGACCAATCAGGGATTTAGGAGAAAAAAGCAAGAGGACTGATGACAGATTGGCCTGGGGAAGAGAAATATAGATGGGCCTCTTGCTGTGGTCCAAGGTATGAGAACACTTGTGCTCCCAGAAGGACCCTTCTGTGGAGGGGCCTCTCAGTTATCAGTTAGATAAGATTATCCTGTTGCTATCAATCACATCTTTCCTCACCCAATCCCCTGCTTGCTCTATTGGTTCATTATGAAGTGGTTATAGTAACAGATACTGAGGTCAAGCATGGACTCAGTGATACGAAATTTCCCTCACTGCAGCTGATCTGACTACTGCTGCTACTGGGAGTCCAGCCTGTCAGAAAAGTAAGAGCTTGAGCTCTTCCTATTTTATCACCTTCTGGAGAGACTAACTGCTCTTGGCAAATTGATTAACTGCTTTAAGGAGTATTCTAAAATCTAATTATGAAAAAAAGGATTTGGGGGGCACCTGGGTGGCTCAGTGGGTTAAGCTGCTGCCTTCGGCTCAGGTCATGATCCCAGGGTCCTGAGATCGAGCCTCGCATCAGGCTCTCTGCTCAGCGGGGAGCCTGCTTCCCTCTCTCTCTCTCTGCCTGCCTCTCTGCCTACTTGTGATCTACCTCTGTCAAATAAATAAATAAAATCTTTAAAAAGAAAAAGAATTTGGGAAAATATTAAACTTAGTCAGAATTAAAAGCTTAGCTTTGACTTAGCAGAGATTCCAAAATTACATGAATTTCTTCCTCACTAGGTATAGTTTTTTTTCCCTCTAAGCAATTCAAAAACATCAAGGTGTAGAAAGTACTGTTAATCGTGGTATGAGACCAATTAGAAGAAAAAAATCATCTAAATTGAGAGATAATACATTATAACCTGTATTATCCAGAAGAAAAAGAGTATTTGTTTGAAATCATTTGGCTATCTTTTCTTTTATTACACCCAGATTGCTTTTAATGTTGATTAATTTGACATTATCATTGAACAAAAAGTCCGTTTATTGATGCTATTATTTTTATTTCCTTTTCTATGACAATCATTTTAGTTTTTACTTATTTATTTATTTTAAAGATTTTTACTTATTTGACGTGGGCGGGCACACAAGTAGACAGAGCATCAGGCGGATGGAGAGGGAGAAGGAGGCTCCCCACTGAGCAGGAAACCTGATACGAGGCTTGATCCCAGGACCCTGAGATCATAACCTGAGCCAAAGGTAGATGCTTAACCGACTGAGCCACCCAGATACCCCAATAACTGTGGTTTTTAAAGAGTGATACATAACTTCAAAGTGAATGTCTTTTATTACTGATAATGAGATTTGTTCTAAGAGATTTCCTTGCAAAAGAGCACTTTTCTCATTTTAAGTTGGAGAAAAACTGCTAGCTTTTTGGCCACTAAAAACACATATTAAATCATTCTTCTGTAGCTAAACATTCAGTTAATAAACAGCAAGAGCTCATGGAGATTAAATTTCAGAAATGATTATGGCATAGTAGTTTAAAAATTATTTGTTATTAATGTTTGTTAACAATATGGAAGTAAATTTATTTAAATTGAGATTTATACTAGGAACTTGTTAATAATTTAATGAAAAAGGCATCAACAACAAATTTAGGAAAAATTTTAATATTAATATAAAAGAGCTGTGATGGTTTATAATTCTTATATCCCTGAACAACCTTCTTATTGTCCTTTTTCTTACACTTACTCCATAAATGAAAAGGGAAGAATTAAGTTTATTTTAGTTACATATACAAAAAATTCTTAGGTGTGTTTTAAAAAGCAGTGAAACCAAAAAGAACCCCCAAAACAAACAAACAATAAAAACAGTGAAGCCAGACAATATTTATAATTTATTTACTAGGTGAACGTCCCCTCTGGAGCTAACATTAAAATAATCACTGTTTCTGCTGTTCAAAAAATTCTTGAGGTAATTAAGTAAAGGGGATTTAAATACATGTAGCTAAATAAAATTTAAATAATTGTTTAAGAGAGTATAGAGAAGATATCAAAGATAGTCAATAAATAAGTCAAACTAGTTTTTTATATAATAATGGCTACAATAATTCAGAGAAGGGACAGATCACTTCAGATCACCTTGGTCCAGAATGGTACCACTTCTTAAGAGGAAATCTATCTCATTCTGAATATGTTTTCCTGGGCTAGAATGGGTAAACAAGCAGATAGCCACAGGCTGTTTTTAAAACTTCTTGAATAAAAGTATAATTATCTTGTAAACTTCATTTTAAAATATCAACATTAACTAGAAATGTAAATATAAAATGGGCACTCAGACATTAAAAGTACAAAGATTCCAATTGCCATCAATTCAAAGAAAGAGGTGAGATCTGAACTGTGTAGAAAACTAAAGAAAATTTAGATCAATAGAGAAGAAATCCCTCCCTATTATGCACTTGGGTCATGTGTAACAGCAGACACAGACACACACAGACACACACACACGCACAAACCCACTAAAATCATGGAAGCAAATATGTTGGTTGAAGCAGTGACATCATAGAAGGAAATAGTTGATGATGAACCTTCGGAAACTTGGAATGTTTGTTGGGGTCAACGATGAAAGGCCTTGAACACCCAGGATAATTTAAGGTATCAGAATGAAAAACCATGGATCAGATTTGGAAGAAATCAATGACATGGAAGAAAAACTGAAAGGCAAGATAATAAAGAATGATAACTTTTTATGGGTTCCTGACAAATGAGTGTCACTCTTCAAGATGCATTTTCATGTGTCAGGTCAGTCCTAAATAAACTCATAAAGCCTGTCATTGTAGTAAGATCATTCAAAGCCATATTTTTTTTTTTTTTTTTTTTTTTTTTTTTTGCAGGGGGTAAATATAATGAAATGGTAAATTGCTATGTGAGTGAATTTCTGTATTCTAATGTTTCAAGGATAGCTGGAATGCCAAAATCAAATTCCATTTAAAAAATGAAAATGCAGAGGTATTCAAGGAGCATTATCAATTCAGACATCTGTCACTTACACCTCAGGATGAATGCTTTCTCTAAAACTTTCCCCAAAGAGTAAGTGTAAACTATATGGAAGAGAAGTTACCAGGCAAATACATCTAGAGGTAGTATGTGAAGATCAGCTCAATCTTCTACCAATTTCATGTGGTTAAAGACACAAGAAGGGATGCTAGAGTGGGAGAATGAAATATAAAAGCCTGCCTTCTGGTTCCAGCCATACTACTCAGTATTGTCCAGAGCCAGCTGATAACCAGTCTGTTTCCCAAAAAGTGACTTGTTGGACAAAATTGCTTTTCTTATTTTAACAAATATGCAATGGGATAGTCAGTTGAGTGATTTCAGCATTAAACTAATTAGCTACCTGTTCTCTGAAATAGGAGGTCTTGGAGAATTGCCAGAAAGAATAGTTTTCATTTTATTGCCGTATTTTCCTTTGCATGTAGTCATCTTTATATGGGGAGGGCTACCAATTCTTTCCAGTTTCCTGGTCTAAATGTCACTTTCAGGGTATAGTATCTTGAGGGTCTACTGTATATTTTGAATACAGTCTTGAATTCTATTTAAAGATTTAACTTGCTTTTTTTTTTTTTTTTTTTAACTTGCTTTTCATTGGGAAAGCTTAGCATCTCGTTTTAAATGTGCTTTCCTTGGATAGAATAAATAGGCAGAAAATTATGTGTGAGTTCTGAAACTTCTTGACTAAAGATATTTGAAATACTCATTTTTGAAATATCATTGTTATCTGAAAACACAAAACGGTCACTAAGATGTTAAGGTACAAGGATTTCAATTATTAATTTAAAAATACAGCTCTTAGTCAAGGTCTGAAATGATTTATGTAACTATTTTTAAAAATTACACATGGATTTTATTTTGTTAGTTCCTGGTTGTTATGAATTTGATTTTGCCCATGTTTGGTCAAGTTGATAAGTTTCTAAGAATTCTTCGACATTCCAGACTTATTGTTTGTTAGGGGTCTGCCAAGTCACTGAGCACATAAGGCTGTTCATGGCAAAGTGTCTGCTTCAATATTTAGCATCAGATTCTCAAATGGGCCAGAAGGACCAGCTGGAGAACACAAGATACTTGGCAGATATTTCAACCAGAATTGTAAGTTATATGTGAAAACGAGTATAAAAGCTTGACCGGTATAAGATGATCAGCAATGAGGTTATTAACTGATACAGGTATGATTTAATTAAGGCCCGAGTGAAACCCTGTATCAGTTTTCTATGGCTACAAGAATACACCATAAAAATGATAACTCTTGTTTTTTAGTTTATGGGCCTGTGGGTCAATGATTTAGTCTGCAAGGGCAGGACTTCTTTTCTGGTGGGCCTGCAGGACAGGGCATTGAATCAAAGAGCATAGTTTCTTGAGCCTAAGGTCTACTGCAACTTCCCCTGTCAGATTTGGGATTTTCTTGATAACATCACTCCTTTCTTGTTTTCTAATTCTTCCCTTTGGAATGGAAATTTCTGTCCTACACTTGCTCTAACATTGTGTTTCGGAAGCATAGAACTTGTTTGATTTCACAGGTTTACTGCTGAAGAGCAGTTTGCCCCAGGATAAATTATATCTTAAGTCTTAAACTGTATCTGATTTAGAAGATGTTTAGATGGGAGTTGGCACTTAGACTTTAAAGTTGATGCTGGAATGAGTTATGACTTTGGGGACTATTCCAATGGAATGAATGTATTATGCATTCAAGAGAGACATGAATTTTGGGGGGCCAGGGGCAGAATGCCATACATGAATATTTATATCTTCCCAATTTATATGTTGAAGCCTAATTCCCAGTGTCATGATGTAAGGACTGGGGGCTTTGGGGAGGTGATTAAGTCATGAGGGTAGAATTGTCATTAGTGGGATTAGTGCCCTTATAAGAGACACCCCTCAGAGAGCCCTCTTCTCTCTTATACCATGTGAGGGCAAGCAAAAAGATGGTCATCTATGAATCAAGATGCTGGCTTTCACTAAGCACTGAAACTGCTGGCATCTTGATCTTCGATTCCTAGCCTCCAGAACCAGGAAAAGTGAATGTTTGTTGTTTATGAGACACTATTTTGTTAAAGCAGCCCAAAATAAGAAAGAATAAGAAGATATTTATCAAGAATACTAAAAATCAAGCATAATAAAAATATGTTGATCATTATAAATGGTCTTTTAAAAGGGAAAAAGAATAAAAAATTGAACTTTCAGGCAAACTCACCAACCACAGTGGTCAGAAATGCCTTATATCCTCCATTGTACTGGTAAAGATGACCAGCAACAATCATTTTCAAAAAGTTTTTATTGGGATTGTAATGGCAGTTTATATGAGAGATTCATTTTTCAAAAAATGTTTATTGTGCTTTGTACAGTATTGTAGCCTTTATGTACTAAGCAGTGCTAGGCATGGAGTTTATGAAGTTGAATGAGGTGACAGGAAAGGGATCTGTCAGTGACATGAATTAATGAAGTGTTGGATATTTCCAGGGAATGTGCTGTTTTCCTCTCCTTTTCACTTCTACTAACATGTACTTTTTCCTTAGTAAGGGAGTACAGCCTCCCTTACTGTGATGTTTTGGAGGGTCGAAGCCATTTCTGACCAGTGTGGTGATCATAAGGCACTACCTGAAACAAATATATATATACTAGAAGATCTTTTCCCTTACAAATCCACATATATTTCTTTACATTTCAAGTAAAGAAGTCTATAGAGCAAGGTCTATAGAACAAAGAAGGCAACCTGGAAGTGAATCCATCCACCAGCTATTTATTTATCGGATCTTGCTAGTTGCTCTTCCTCTTACTGACTCATTCCTATTCCTACTAGATTTATGGAGTTAAAGGATCAAGAATCTATCTATGTGGGTGGCTTAGTTTAGCCATGCAATTTTTTAGTTACTCTTCAGCTCCTATTGTTTTATGCTGATTTTATATCAGTTTATGAAGTTATTTGGTGAATTCTAACACTACAGTCTTCTTTGAACAAAGAAAGCTGTTGTCTCTAGTAGATATTTTATTTTTAATATTATATAAACAATCTCCTTTTTTTTTGCTTTTTAAACAGTGCTATTATAAATTGCAGCTTGTATTTCTGATGCTTTTCCCCAAATAAATCTTTGAAAATAAATCAGTGTGCTATTTCCCAAGCTTACATCATACAACCCTGACATTTGAATCATTGCAAAAATGTGTCTTGGAAATATTTCCAGTGTCTTTTTAGTCAAAGTTTCATAACCTAATCCCTACATGGGCAATTGTTAACTTCTTTGCATCTTTTCCTGTTTATAATTCAACAAAAAATATTTTAAGATTCTCTGGTCTGCTCTCTTATACCAAATGAGAGAAAGAAGTAAACATTCTTGAACATAAAAAGATGTGGAGATACAAATAAGTTACAGAACACTTTGATTATTGTGTGCCTGAGGATCTTTGTTTTCCTCTTTGGGGTCTTTTGGGAAATTGGTGAACACCAGATAGCACCAAACAGAGGTTTTTCTTTCCCTTTTTCATACTACATTTTTCCTTTTTGCACTTTTAAGCATTAAATTTTCTCTGTAGGAGCTTCCATCTTTTTTAATACTTCAAGTTTTTATTTAAATTTTAGTTAGTTAACATGTAGTGTAATATTAGTTTCAGGAGTAGAACTTAGTGACTTATAATTTACATATAACACCCACTGCTCATCCCAACAAGTGCCATCCTTTTTTTTTTTTTTTTTTTAAGATTTTATTTATTAATTTGACAGAGAGAAATCACAAGTAGACAGAGAGGCAGCCAGAGAGAGAGAGAGAGGGAAGCAGGCTCCCTGCTGAGCAGAGAGCCCGATGCGGGACTCGATCCCAGGACTCTGAGATCATGACCTGAGCCGAAGGCAGCGGCTTAACCCACTGAGCCACCCAGGCACCCCAACAAGTGCCATCCTTAATAACCATCATCCATTTAGCCCATTTCCCACCCCTGTCTGTTCCCGGCAACTCTCAGTTTTTCTCTATTGTTAAGAGTCTCTTATGGTTTGCCTCCTTCTCTTTTATTCCCCCTCCCCTTATGTTCATTTGTTTTGTTACTTAAATTCAACATATGAGTGAGATCATATGATGTCTTTCTCTGACTGACTTATTTTGCTTAGCATAATGCACTCTAGCTCCAACCATGTCATTGCAAATAGCAAGATTTCATTATCTTTTTTGATGGCTGAGTAATATTCTATTATATATATATATGTATGCACATTATATTTATATATTATATATTATATTATATATATAAAGAAGAGTATTGTATATATATATACCACCTCTTCTTTATCCATTCATTGGTTGATGGACATTTGGGCTCTTTCCATAATTTGGCTATTGTTGATAATGCTGCTATAAACATCGGGTGCATGTACCCCTTCAAATCAGTATTTTTGTATCCTTTGGGTAAATAACTAGCAGTGTAATTACTGGGTCTAAGGTAGTTCTATTTTTAACTTTTTAAGGAAACTCCACAGGAAACAGGAAAACCTCCTGTTTTCCAGAGTGGCTATACCAGTTTGCATTTCCACCAGCAGTGTAAGTAAGTTCTCCAGAAGCTCCAAATTCTCCTCCTCACTACATCTACAACTAGGATAATCTGGGAATCATGGTTTTTGCTATTTTGACTCTATTCCATATTTTGCTTCTTTTACCTTTCTTCATCAAGATCTTTAATGCCAGCATTTTATTCTGATTTGCCTTCTCATTTTCAGTCTTTTTCCATTGTCACTATAAGTGTTTTCTCATCCATTCTCTTCTTTGGTATTTCTCTACAGCATTATCCTAACATGCATTTGAAATACAGAGTAACTATTATTCTCAAATTAGGTTTTGCATATAAAAAGGACTTCAGGACAATGACATGGGTAGTGTCACAGTCCCTGACAGGCCTGGATCATGATTTAGAGTTCAAGTCTAACTCTTAGTCTATGGCTGTCCCATCTAGCCTGTGGTTTCCCTTTCTGTGAAAGAGTGAGCCATGACATTTTGACCCCAACTTTAATTTATTTTACCTTTATATATATTCATTTTTTAACCTTTATATATATTCATAATGGTAACTTCCAACCACATATTTAGTAAAACGTTAAATAAATTTTTAGGGCTTCCCATTTTAAATAGTATGTTACTACCTGACACTTCTCCAAAGAGAGCAAAAGAAGCTAAAGTATACTGGGTCAGGCCTGCTTGATTCAGCAAATTTCTGCAAATTAGACAGATGATGAGCATAACCTCAGAGTATCTTTTTTTAAGAAGTAGTTTATCAAAACAGATTACTACTCTTCAGACATACAGTCTTCCTAGGAATCAAATTGCTCCCAATTTGTTGGATTTTAATCTTTCAGTAATCAAGAATGTTCTCTTTTTTTTTTTTTTTGTCCCCCCAGAATCATCTGGTGCTGAAGAAATCTTGAAAGGTTATCATTGGATTTTGATGGAATTAGAAGCTCACTGATTTGTTCATAATGCTCAGACAAGTTTAAAAATAGTTAGCGAAATTTGGTTAGCGAAATTGTACCAAGGGAAGGGCGTATGGTTATATCAGTTAGTGGGTTTTATGATATAAATAGTTTTCATTTAACAAGAAGTTATAATCTCTATACATGCAGATACATCCTGAACCAGGCACATTTTGAGCATTATGTTTTTCCTCTGGAGAAAATAATGTCACATGAAACCAGGGGAACAAAATAGAATTGACCTATTTTAGGCAGCTAATTCCTTAATATATTCCTGATGTTCAATTTCCAGAAAGTCATTATGCCGTCTGGACAGAATATGATCACTGATCACCTGTATTTTAGCGGTTGATTTCTTTATTTTACCCCCCAAAATTTGATTCTCCCTTTTCTCTTGAGACATTGTTAGAAAGATACCATTGCAAGTGTAAGGGAGAATGATTTTCAAACCAATTTTTGCTTTTTATTTGACTATAATCAAACTGACAAATGATTTATTTGAAGTAGTGGAGTTTGTGGCCATTGGGAAAAAACTGTCCTGCATTACTGCAAGAAATCCAGGTGTCTGGCTTTTCCCTCTCCCACAGCGCCTTCAGCACTACTGGTCCTTTTCTTCTTTTCTAAGGCATTCCAGATCCACCATACCTAATTTTTTTCAGGTACAAAAATTAAATGTATTTACAAATCTAGCTAATGTTCTAAAATTGTATGTGCATGTCTGTGTATTGTTATGCATGTATGTGTGTGTGTGTGTGTGTGTGTGTGTTAAGTCACTCATTGACTAATTTTTCTGTGGTCTTGGCACAGATCTCCTAAGGAACAAAATCATACATTCTAGGCAATTCTGTGTTTTCATGTTTCTGGCATAGACATATAGCTGTCAGCCTTTGAAGAGGACAGACCTGATTTAAATCCCATCTCCAGCACTTACAAATTAAATATCTTTATGTAAGTGATGGTTACTTTTTGGTGTTAACTTCACTGGTCATAAGACATCCCTATATTTAATCAAATACTATTCTGGATGTTTCTGTGAAAGTATTTTTAAATGAGTTTGACATTTTAGTCAATAAACTTAGTAAAGCAGATTGCCATCTCTAATCTGGGTGGACCTCATCAAATCAGTAGAATAACCTACAAGCTGAGTAAGAAGGAATTCCTCTTGCTTGACTGCCTTAGGTCTGGGACATTGTTTGTTTTTTTTTTTTTTTCCTGCCTTCTGTCTTGACCTGAAACATTGGCTCTTCTTGGGTCTTGTCCTGCAGGCCTTGGGACCAGAATTATGCTATTGACTGTCTTGGGTCTCCAAGTGGCTGACTGCAGATCTTGGGACTTTTCAACTTTCATAATCATGTGAGGCAATTCTTTAAATAAGCCTCTTTCCATACATATATTTTTTTAAAATGTAGGATATATGTACATACTATTGGTTCTAGTTCTCCAGAGAACTCTGACTCAGGTGGCAAGTTACCCAACCTTTTGCAACCTTGATTTTGTTACATATGAAAGAGGAATAATATTACCCATTTTATAAGGTTGTTGTAAGGTTAATGAGATCAGGATGGCAAAGTATCTTGCACAAAGAAGGTATTTATTAAATAGTAACTGTGTTATTGTAATGATTGTTTTTCACAACACAGAACCTTTCTTAAAGCTCTAATCTTGAAGGAGACAGTTCTAGCTAGTCCAATTTTTTTTTCTTCTTTCAACTATTCCTTCCAGCTGCAGGGAAATAAAGATTCCTGCAGTTAACTTCCTTTTGAATTCTGGCTGAGTACTGTTTATATTCTGCTGTCACCTCTTTCAAAATTCCTGGCCAAAAAATTCCTGGCCCCAATTTTTTCTTACAAAATTCTTTAACTCAGCAAAGCAGCTAATGATCCATTGGTAATAGTCTTGATTCCCATTTTCTGTTTCCCCAGGCTCCAACTTGTTTACTCTACCACTTAGGATTAAAGTGCCTAAACTTATCTGTATGTAACAGACATTCCTTGGGTCTGGACAGCAGAAGAAATTGCCATGGAAATTTGAGCCTTTCTGGTTTGAGGTCCAGATCTAGGAATGTGGTTGGAAGATATAAGTTGGGTAAGAGATTTAGGGTTAGATGTGTCATGTCCAATACTAAAAATAGAGGGCTATGCGCTATAAGTCCCTCTCAGGTATGCTGTTTTTCTCCTTAAGTTTTACTTCTCTCCCCTCCTTGATCACCACTTCCTCATCCCTCTAGATATGCACAGACACAGGCACAGACACAGACACACACACACACACATACAGACTTTCTATTCTTCCACCTTTCTCTGGCTTGATTTGGTATGTGTATGTGCAGTAATACTCTGCTTACAAGGTGTGACTAGGCAAGTACTCAACCTCTCTGCTTACATTTCCTCAGCTATAAAGTGGTGTAAGTAATACCTACTCCTGGGATTCTAGGAAGTTAAATAATACAACAAATACAAAATGTCTTGTGTTCTGACTCAGACATAGGAGGTATACCATGAATTATAATTTTTGCCATTATGTGACTCAGATAGAATAGGCTATGAGTACCACAGTGAAGAGACAGAAGGGAGATTAAGCTAGAGAGATGCAAGGCAATGCAAACATGTCAAATTAATGTGGGCAAAAACTATAGTTGAAGTAGAGGATACATTCATACATCAGAAAAGTGTGTATTGTTATCTCTATCTCTATTTCTATATATCAACTTAAAGACTAAACCAAGGTTAGAGATTGGGCTGTATGTCCAGATAGAGGCAGTAGGCAAGAAGAGGTACCAGAGATGGTTTGTAGGAATCCAGAATGGCTAAGAGGAACCAGTGAGAACCATAGTTGAGCTGGCAAGACTGGGTTAAACCGTGGGCAAAGCCCTGAAAGATCACAGCTGGCAAGTTTGCAAATGGTCAAAGCCAGGTGTGAGGAGATAACTCAATCTGGTTTTGATTGTATTTCCCTGATTCTTAGTGATGTTGAGCAGCTTTTTATGTACCTGTTAGTTATTTCTTGGGAAAATGTCAGTTCCTTTGCCCATTTTTAATAGGATTATTTATTATTATTATTATTATTATTTTGCTTTTGTTTGTATGGGTTCCTTATATATTTTGTATATTAGCTCCCTATCAGACATATGCTTATAATTATTTTCTCCCATTCCAGAGGTTCCTTTTCCATTTGTTGGTTGTTTCTTCTGCTGTTAAGAGGCTTTGAGTTTGGTGTAACTCTATTTATTGAATTTTGCTTTTTTTTGCTTGTGCTTTTGGTTATATATATATATATATATATATATATATATAGCCAAGACCAATGTCAAGGAGCATTTCCCTATGGTTTCTTCAAGGATTTTTTTGGGGTATAGGTCTTATGCTTAAGTCTTGAATCCATTTTGAGTTAATTTTGTGAGTGGTGTGAGATAGAGGTCTAATTTCATTTTTATGTATGTGTTTATCCATTCTTTCCAACATAATTTATTGAAGAGACATTTTTTCCCCACTGAGTATTCTTGGCTCCCTTGTCAACTATCAGCTTTTGACATGCCATGTTTATTTCTGGACTCTCCATTCTTTTCCTTTGGTCTCTGTGTTTCCGTTTTTATGCTAGTGCTATACTGTCTTGATTACTATGGTTTTGAAATTAGGAAGTGTGATGTTTCCAGCTTTGTTCTTCTCAGAATTGTGGGGAGATGTTAGTCAAAGGGTACAAACTTGCAGTTAGAAGATGAATAAATCCTGGATTGTGATTATATTTAACAGCGGCATATTGCTTACTTCCAAGTTACTAGCAGACTAGATTCTAAATGTTCTCACCACAGAAAAGAAATGAAAATTATATGAAATGATGGTGTTAGCCATGTTACAGTGCAGTTATATATATTGTAATATATGTGTTTGAAATCAGCATGTTATACACTTTAAACTACTCAATGCTCTATGCCAATTATATCTCAATCAAAAGAAAAATTGGCACAGCCAGAGTATGAAGGACCATGGGTACTCAGGCATTGACTACCTGTCCGTCTCCTTCTTTGGTGGCAGCAGCTGTTTAGTGAGGGTGGAGTCGGTTGACCGTGATGTGTGGGGACAAACCAGTTTTTCTGGAACACAACAGCTAGTCAGAGAATTAGAATTTGATCCCAGCACTTTCAAACACCAGCTGCTTTGCAGAGCAAGTTTTCACCACATCCCACATTCCTGTGTAGCACATACTTTCTGAGGAATCTTCAGGAAAGAGGAGATACTTGGGCTAACTTTTGAATGGCATTCTCAGCAAAGGGCTCTAAAATAGGAGAGCACAGCATGTGTAGAGAAGTTGGAGCAGAAGGTATCTGAGTATAGGCACAAAGTGGGCATGATCATGGAAAAGGAGCTTTGAAAAGAGTGCAGCTTAAAGCTAATAAATAGAAGTGTTATGCTGGAGTCCTGGAGTTATCAAGGAGATCATTAGACTATGAGTCTAATGACATGAGGAGGTTTGTGTTCGAATGACTAGCAAATGAATTGGAAGGGAATTAAGCTGGAAACTAGTAGATCAATTGGGAACTATTTCAATAATTGGCAAGAAATGGTAACAAATCCAATGTAGGAAATGTTTTTGATGGAGAATAGGAACAGGGGATAGCTTTGACAGATATTAAGGACGTTCGGTATAGGGCAAGTGAATGAATGGAAGAGTCATTAAATGAGATAACTAACACAGGAGAAATCGCTTCTGCTACCAAAGGTTTTCCAGTTGACTTGAGACATTGCTGTATCAGGAGAGTTTTGGCAAGTGATATGCACTTAGAACTTAGCCTGCTTCATAGATTTCTAGAAGAAATTTAGTTCTTGGCCTTCCTAATCTGTGAAGTAGAGGGATACCATCACATCATATTGAATACGGGTGTATTCACCATTGTAATCCTCCTGTGCTTGAATTATACAGTCTTGGACTCCCTGCCAGATACAGAGAGATTTAACTCTAAAGCCACGTTTGGTTCAAATTCACTGTTTTACAACAGGTCATTTTTTCCCCTGATATTGAAGATGAGCGCTTCATTTAAAAATATTATGCTAATCAAATACACAGACCATTATAGCATATTGCGGTATGCCTATAGATCCCTGTTCAGTTTACGTGTTCTATACAAATTCTCTAAGAAAACAGTTCCATCTGCCATGACACACTCAGGAAGGCTAATTATTTTTATAGGTGTTGAAATGAATATATGTTTAGCTTTATCTTTGTATGTGTTTCTGATTAAATGTTATTGAGCATTAAGAAATAAAACCCTTTATGACCCTTCTTCTAAAATATAATGCAGCATGATATCAAACTTAATACCCTAATTGCAAACTAACAAGAGATGCTTTTACAATTACTTCAATGCTTGCAACGTTATGACTCATGAACAAATTACTTTCATGGTTGGGTTGCGTTTATACAAGACAAGGTGTGAATTTTAAAAATGGATCAACAAGATGGGACAGATTTAGGTGTGGACATATTTATGTAACATGCTCAAATATGGGAGAAGAGAAGCAGAAAAACAAATAACCCTGTTGGCATGTTCAATACTTAAAGAAGAATTTGTACACTATTGTATTAATAAACATTTATAAAGATTAAATGAAAATTGGCATCAGGAAGGCTCCTGGTAAAAAATCCTTAGCTAGAGTTAATTGAAGGCTAGTGACACCTTAATGCCTTAAGATAATATGGAATAATGCCACTTACAAATCCTTCATTTGCAACAGATGGAATGCAAACTCATTCCAAATGGCAGGCCACTCAACAGTGGCAAATGAAATTAAACCAGTAATGGTAGTATGAATCTGTTAAAAAAAAAAAAAAAGAAAGAAAGAAACAGACAATCCAAGAAATTAAAATGAAATATTATTGTTTCATATCTAGTAATACGCCTCATTCACAGGTGATGCTCTAGCTCATTCTGCTAATTGTCAGTCATGCTTTTCATTTTATGACGATTTTGTCTTTTGCAAATGTAACCTTGCTATTGTTATGCATTTTACCCACATCTGGCTTCTGTATCCCTCAGATAGACTGTAAGGGTAGTCTAATGGACTTCTTACATACAATAGGCTTTCTAAAGTGTTGACAAAGTCTTAAATAACTCCTTCCAGAACACTTAACAAGGGTCAAAAACCCGAGTTTTCTCTATGGTTCTGAAACCATACCAAGTGTCTTTTCACCAACTCTGCCCACGGGTAAGGCCAGTCTGCTCAAATGCAATCTTTGAGCAAGTTCAGAATTGTGCGGTGACTAGAATGCTATGCATTACCATTTATATTACAGCTAAATTGGTCTTATTAAGAGATTAACTGTAGGACAAAAGATAACTCCTCGAAGCTTAAGAATTCTCTTTTAAAATGTATCTCAAAGGAGGAGCCTCGGGAAAAAAATTATCATCCACTAATAAGATATTTAAGTGGGGGGTTATATAAAAAGGAACCAAGACGTGCTATATGGACGTGTATCTTAGTAAACATTTCTAACTCTATGTGTGTAAGCATTTCTTATTCAGAATACATTATTACACCATTCCTTTTATGCCTATGTTTTATTCTGATGTTTTACATGGGCAAAATCAACTAGATGCCTACATCATATTTCCCCCTTTTTTTTTTTAAGATTTATCTTTTTTTTTTTTTTTTTTTTTTTTTTTTTTTTGAGAGAGAGAGAGTGCACAAGTTGGGGGAGGGATAGAGGGAGAGAATCTTTCAAGCAGACTCCCAGCTAAGCCCATCGAGAGGCTTGATCCCATGACCCATGAGATCATGACTAAGAATCAAGACACTCAACCGAGTGCCTAGGTACTCCACATCCTATTTCATTTTCTTGACATTTTCTGTTACTAGTAATCAGTGAATGATATCAAATTGTTACAGGTTCTAGTCTTGATCAAGAATTTCTGGAATTCCAACTCTATGAGTAGGTAATCAGTGGCATCTTTTAGGGGGGTTTTAAAGAAAACAACTTCCTCCCCAGAAATACTTAGCAAAGGAATGTGATATAAATACTCTTCCCCTGCTCTTACTGGCATCCTCTGAGTTCCCTGTCATTCTTGTGGGGTTCCCGGAGGCAATGATTCTTCTTTCCTCCTCTGACTTAGAACTGCTTCCCTCAGCATTTGTAGAGCACTCAGCTAATACCAGTGCTCTCAGGTGCAGAAGCTCAAGCTTCTTTCAAGGAATACCTCCACAGAAAAGTTTCTAGGGATCCTTGGAGATTGTCTTCAGAATATAAATTTTCCTGATGACTACAGAGTATTATCCAAATGATCTCTCAAATGATCTTCACAGGTACTGCATTGGAAAGCTATGTAAACCAGCAGTCTCCAAACACTGTACCCATACTAAGAATCCTAATAGATTTTTCATATGTCCCTGACCCAAATCTGTGAGACATTATGAACATCACCTCTTTCTCTCCTGTCTCCACACACTCAATCCTATTCATTCCACCTACATATTAGTCTTTTGAATCTCTGCATCCCAGTCATCTTCAACATAGCTGAACCCCCACTCATGTGGATATTGTAAAATCCTTCTTTGATTTTCCCACAAGTAGCACTGATCCCTTTTGATCAGTCTTCAATACAATAGTCAAGATATCTTTATAACAGACACATTTATTACATCATTTTTCTAATTAAAACCCTTTTAATGACTCCTATTTATTCCTTAGATCCAGAATCCTTAATTTTTCTATAAAGTCCTATCTGATCTGAGGGCTGCCTACCTCAATAGCTTCATCTCTTGCAGGGCTCTCTCTTGAGCTGTGATCTCTGGTCATCCTCCAGTATAGTTCTCTTGTCTGCCTCAGGACAGATGCTTTTCCCTCTTTGGGAAACACTTTTCTGCCATCTCCCATCCACTTTATCTAGTTATTCCTACTAATCCTTCACAATTTAACCTAAATATCCTTTCTTACTGACTCCAGTGCACACCTTCTGAATAGGTAATATTACCAATTGTTTACTCTCAGCATAATATATCATTAACCAATTATCAATGACATTGTTTTGTATTATATTCTCCTTTAGAGTTCAAACTCCCAATGAACATGGACTATATCTTGATCTTGTTTATAATTTTTATACCACCATTTTCTCTATGTTTAGTTCAGAGTATTGCATCTAGTAGGTGCTCAATAAATACCTATCACTTGCAAGGTGTCCTTGGAAGTGCCTGCATAGCCTTTAGTTCAATAAGATAAACTTGAACAATAACTCTAATAATCTTCTGATTATATTATTAAGACTTTGGGGCACATGAACAATTTTAATTTTTCTTATTTTTGGTATGGATAAAATTATTCATGTTAATAACTTGTTACTGGAAAATTACATCTTTTTCTTTTAATATCAAGTGATATCTGAATAATATAGAGCTGGATAACTGGTTAATTCTTAATAAATGCTTAAGAAGGCTTTCCATTGCCCTAATGCTCTGTCTTCTTCAATATCTCTTGAGATTTAGAGCTGTTCCATTTCATTGTTTTCTTGGTTTAAGTTTAACGTCTGAAGTTAAAAATTATTTATAGGTCCCAAACTATGTTTTTTGTCTTATATATGGCTAAAGTTTTACTTATTTACTAATGGTGATTTTTTATAATTTCTTTTTGGGTTTGAATATATACATACAAACATGTTATATACATATATTCATACATATATGATTTTTTAAACTATGTCATATAGTCTGAAATGGTGTCTATAAATGATGAAAGAAAACCACAGGAATCACTTCTGCTCTTGCAATTGATTTAAGTCATACTCGCTACCTGTACATTGATTATACTGATAGCAAGATATATTTGGACTTGCACACAAGACTCGATTTTTATAAACAGTTACTGCTAATTACATTACTCCCATGTTCCTTTTTGAACTATGTAAGAGAGCCTCAGGAATATGTCTTGTTTCTCTTTTCTTCACATCATTTTCCAATGGTTTCAATAATATATAATTTATTTATATATTAGTGCATGTGTACTAATTCAGAATGAAATGAAGATGAATGCATCCTGTGATTTTTTATTCTGGATTTCATTTTATTTTCAGCCTCTCAATATATGGATATTGAAATCTGTGCTTGGATATAGAGTTAGTGCTTTTTTTTTTTTTTTTTTAAATGTGATCTTTGGGCTAAGTCTGACAATGATTTAGTTCTCTGACTTAAACCTAAGAAGCTTCCTCTAGCTATTTATTTTAGTTTTTAATTTATTGCTCAACTCATACATAAATATGTTCTCATTGCAAAAGATGTAAACAAGACAGATAAAGCAAAGACCTTTTTGGTAGCCCCATCTACCTCCTACCATTTGCTTTCCCAACAATGACCATGATTAGATGTTTGACATATGCTTTTGCTAAACTTTAAAACACATTTCATACATATGTATACACACAAAAAAATATAAATTGACAATTTTAAAACATGAACAGTATTGTATGTATTGACATGTAATGTTCTCTTTATAGTATCTCTTGGAGGTCATTAAATGTCTTCACATACTATAAAATCGTGCTTAGTTTCATTCTATTTTTGAAAGACATTTAGATTGCTTTGCATTTTATGTTAGTATAAACTTATTATACAGAAAACCTTATTCATGCCTTTTGTCTTTCATGAAGACCATTACTGGATAGAAGGAAATCTGTGTTTTTTTTCTTTATTACAAACAAATGCCATTTATATTGTCTTGGACAATTTACATTTTCATACAGAGATGATAAGAATATCTGTGTTTACACCTATTCACTGATACTGATATTATAAATTTAAAAATATTTTTCCAGTGTAATGAGTGAAAAATGATATGTATTTTATTTTCATTTTCTTTATTCCTAGTTAACATTCTTTTGCAGGCTTATTGGCATTTTTATTTCCTCTTCTGTGTATTTCCATGCACAACTTTTTTTCCTGTTGGGTTCAGTTAATTCCTTTTTAAAATAGAATTATAGGAATTATCAAAGTATTTTGGATATTATATATATTTCATATATTTTCTTTCAATTTTTTTAAGTTTCTCATTTTTTTATGCAGAAGTTTTTATAATGTGATAACATGTATCAATTTCTTCCTTGTGTCTGTGTTTTGTGTTGTAATTAGATAAATCTCTTTCCAAAATTACAATAATGTTAACCTATATCATCTTTTTCTGCTTTAATTTTGTTTTTTACATTTGTTTTCTGTAACTTATCTGGGATATATCTTCACGTATAATATGAGATAGTACCCTAGTCTAATTTTTTTTTTAAACTATTTACATCTCCAATTCTTTCAACAGATTGTGGAATAGTAACTGTGAAGGATTAGTATGACATCACCAGTTATTTAATTGTAGTTTAAGCATGATTTTAAAAATTATCAACTTACAGGGTGTCTGGATGGCTCAGTCAGTTAAGTGATCAATTCTTGATTTTGGTTCAGGTCATGATCTCAGAGTCATGAGATCAAACCCTGTGTGGGGCTCTGCACTCAGCAGGGAGTCAGCTTGGGAGTCTCTCCCTCTCCCTCTGCCCCTCCTCCTGCATCTGCTCACCTCTTGAATAAATAAATACATACTTTAAAAATATTATCAACTTCTATTGTATGTCAACTTAAAACTTTCCAGACTTTGTCAGATTGATTTAGGTATCTTTCGATAGTATGTATTTGAATGACCCCAAATGCTTATTTATTACCCGTAGACATTTACTTTGAAATGTAATGAAAAGAAAGACATCTTTTCTCTTAATGATTTTTAATAGTCTAAGATCTATTCTATGAGCAAAAATCAGGTCGGCTCTATAGGTCGTGGAACAATTTACCAGCTCTCGAGGCTTTAAAAGTCCTGGCAGCTGAGTATGCATGCTAGAGATGATCTCCAGGGAGAAAGTGATATGGAGGATGGACACTCATGATTTATGGTAATACGATACGGTAATACGGTAATAACTGACGATAGTTTGTAAAAAGGGATAAGGGCTGGATATATGTTATACTGGAAAATTTGCATGCTAGTACAGTACAGATGGATTTGTCATGATTAACCAAAATTGCTCATGGGAAAGCTTCTGTGTTACTTCTCTGCCTTACTGAATCTTTCACCCTTCAGTTAAAAAAGCAGTTGCTATTGGGGCATCTGGGTGGCTCAGTCAGTTAAACGTCTGCTTTCACCTCAGGTCACGACCTCAGGGTCCTGGAATTGAGTCCCATGTCAGGCTCCTTGCTCATTGGAGAGTCTGCTTTTCCCTCTCCCTCTCCCTCTGCTCCCCCCATCTCTCTCTCAAGTAAATAAATAACATCTTAAAAAAAAAACGCAGTCACTATGAATATGCATATTGAGAGATATGATAGGAATGGGGTGAGAAGCTGAAACACAGGAGAGTGATTTGAGATAGCAGTTCTGTGCACAAAAAGCATGGAAGATAGGAGTTCAGATATAGTCTGGGATACTGGGAAAGCATTACTAGGAAAGGGTTATTAGTCTGTTAATCTTGCTTTTTGTTTTTGTATTTTAAATTTGATTTAATTTTATTTTTTTCAGTGTTCCAAAATTTATTGTTTATACACCACACCCAGTGCTCCATGCAATATGTGCCCTCCATAATACCCACCACCAGGTCCACCCCCACTGCCCCCACTTCCACACCCTCAGTTTGTTTCTCAGAGTCCACAGTCTCTCATGGTTTGTCTTTCCCTCTGATTTCCCCCAACTCACTTCTCCTCTCCATCTCCCAATGTCCTCTGTTATTCCTTATGCTCCACAAGTAAGTGAATCCATATGATAATTGAATCTCTTTGCTTGACTTATTTTACTCAGCATAATCTCTTGCAGTCCTGTCCATGTTGATACAAAAGTTGGGTATTCATCCTTTCTAAGGAAGGCATAATACCCCATTGTATATATGGAGCGTATCTTCTTTATCCATTCGTCTATTGAAGGGCATCTTGGTTCTTTCCACAGTTTGGTGACTGTGGCCATTGCTGCTATGAACATTGGGGTACAGATGGCCCTTCTTTTCACAACATCTGTTGATCTTGTTTTATACTTAAAACTCTAAAAGGTGAAGTGATTTGCTTCCAGGTCATACCATTAGTGGTAAAGCTGGGTCTATGGACTTCCCTTATCATTTCGCTTTCCACACTTTGACTAGGTCATGTGCCCCAGTAAAATAAGAATCTAATCCATGTTGCTCATAACAGATGTCAGGAGCTATTTCTCCACATTTCAGTTAATGGTACTACCAATAAATAAATTGCTTGGGCCCAAAATGTAAGAGTCATCCTTGTTTTTCTTCTTTTCTTTTTTTAAAGTTGTCTTTGTTTATTTTAAAGAGAGAGAGAAAGAGAGAGGTGGGGGAGGGGTAAAGGGAGAGGGAAAGGGAAGCCCAAACAGACTCTGCACTGAGCGTGGAGCCCATCCTGGGGCTCAATATCACAACCCTGAGATCAGACTTCAGCTGAAACCAAGAGTCAGTCACTCAACTGTCTGTGCCACCCAGGCACTCTGACTTCTCTTTTCCAATTGTCCACTTCTAATCCTTCAGTGAAGCCAGGCAATTGTACATACAATATGCATTTAAAATCTGTATTGAAGTCTCCTTCCCTCACACCATTTACCCTGTCAAAGCCAACACGATCTCCCATTTGGACTATTGCAAGACTTTGTCAGTCTTTTTGCTTCTCTTCTTGCTCCTCTATTCCATTTGCAACTTAGCAACCTGGGTGAGATACATCTTACCTATTTCTATCTATTTCTGTATCTTTATAATAAGTTATATTTAACTTGAGTTACATCAAATTACTTTTTTTTAAATTTTTTTATTTTTTATAAACATATATTTTTATCCCCAGGGGTACAGGTCTGTGAATCACCAGGTTTACACACTTCACAGCACTCACCAAAGCACATACCCTCCCCAATGTCCATAATCCCACCCCCTTCTCCCAAACCCCCTCCCCCCAGCAACCCTCAGTTTGTTTTGTGAGATTAAGAGTCACTTATGGTTTGTCTCCCTCCCAATTCCATCTTGTTTCATTGATTCTTCTCCTACCCACTTAAGCCCCCATGTTGCATCACCACTTCCTCATATCAGGGAGATCATATGATAGTTGTCTTTCTCTGCTTGACTTATTTCGCTAAGCATGATACGCTCTAGTTCCATCCATGTTGTCGCAAATGGCAAGATTTCATTTCTTTTGATGGCTGCATAGTATTCCATTGTGTATATATACCACATCTTCTTGATCCATTCATCTGTTGATGGACATCTAGGTTCTTTCCATAGTTTGGCTATTGTGGACATTGCTGCTATAAACATTCGGGTGCATGTGCCCCTTTGGATCACTACGTTTGTATCTTTAGGGTAAATACCCAATAGTGCAATTGCTGGGTCACAGGGCAGTTCTATTTTCAACATTTTGAGGAACCTCCATGCTGTTTTCCAGAGTGGCTGCACCAGCTTGCATTCCCACCAACAGTGTAGGAGGGTTCCCCTTTCTCCGCATCTTCGCCAGCATCTGTCATTTCCTGACTTGTTTATTTTAGCCATTCTAACTGGTGTGAGGTGATATCTCATTGTGGTTTTGATTTGTATTTCCCTGATGCCGAGTGATATGGAGAACTTTTTCATGTGTCTGTTGGCCATCTGGATGTCTTCTTTGCAGAAATGTCTGTTCATGTCCTCTGCCCATTTCTTGATTGGATTATTTGTTCTTTGGGTGTTGAGTTTGCTAAGTTCTTTATAGATTCTGGACACTAGTCCTTTATCTGATATGTCGTTTGCAAATATCTTCTCCCATTCTGTCAGTTGTCTTTTGATTTTGTTAACTGTTTCCTTTGCTGTGCAAAAGCTTTTGATCTTGATGAAATCCCAATAGTTCATTTTTGCCCTTGCTTCCCTTGCCTTTGGCGTTGTTCCTAGGAAGATGTTGCTGTGGCTGAGGTCGAAGAGGTTGCTGCCTGTGTTCTCCTCAAGGATTTTGATGGTTCCTTTCGCACATTGAGGTCCTTCATCCATTTTGAGTCTATTTTTGTGTGTGGTGTAAGGAAATGGTCCAATTTCATTTTTCTGCATGTGGCTGTCCAATTTTCCCAGCACCATTTATTGAAGAGGCTGTTTTCACAATTCCGGACTTCAAGCTCTATTACAAAGCTGTCATCATCAAGACAGCATGGTACTGGCACAAAAACAGACACATAGATCAATGGAACAGAATAGAGAGCCCAGAAATAGACCCTCAACTCTACAGTCAACTAATCTTCGACAAAGCAGGAAAGAATGTCCAAATTACTTTCTTGCTTCCTATTTCCTTTGGTGTACAATCCATGTACCTCCCCTCTGGCCTATAAGGCCCTTCATGACCTGGCCTGTGCTTGCTTCTCTAATTCATTTCAGCAAAATTGAAACATAAACAAGAGACTACTTTTGTACTATGGTTCAGGCATACTGGATTATTCTACCTTTTAAAATATGCCCTGCAAATTCCTCCTTTAGAGTATATTCACAGTCCCTTTCTCTACCTGGAATAGTCTACACCAGACCTTTACATGGCTGGTATCTTTTTATCATTCGGATTTCAGCCTCAATGTAATTTCTTCAGAGAGACCTTTCTTCAGGGGTTATTCTTATCATTTGGTTTCTGCCGCGTACTCTTTAGCTAATTATGTCCTTTGAATAGTCACAGCACTTACTACTACTCAAAATTACATATTTAAAAAAAACCCTCGGATTATCTGCTTTCTCTACCAGAATATAAACTCCAGGAGAGCAGGGTCTTTGTCTCGCTTATTTATTCATTTACATTTCCAGTGCCTAGGATAGCACCTACCACATAATAACTAATCCTTGAGCAGTGAAGACTGGAAAGCTAAGAATGGCCTGTTCACACCATGTTCTGTCTCAACGTTTTTAAACTCCAGTAGAATTGGGTATGCGTTCTACAAATGGTTGTTCATAATAAGCTACTTAACTTCTTTAAGTTTTCTCATTTGACAATAGTAATAATGATAATAATACAATATGTTTCATCAAATTATTGTCAGCATATTAACTGGAATAATGCAAACAAGTTGACTGGCCCTGTGCCTGGCATATAGTATGTGTTCAATAACAGCTGAAAAGGGAGTAACATTCACGTTGGCTGATTTGAATAGGATGTCACTCATTTGTGCCTCCCCCCCACTTCTGCCAAACAATAATTTGCCATCCATCTGTGGAAAGAAGTGACTTTGTAAGGGCTGCAGGATCTAGCACTATATGCCACATGACCTGAGAGGAGTCTTGCCCACTCACGTGTCATGTAATAGGCATACAGATTTCAGCCTCAGCTGTGGACCTTGCAGTGGTCCATGAACTGTGTCAGTCCCTCTTGGCTATGGTCTGGAAACTCCTGGAAAACACTGTCTTACACCATCACCCATAAAGACAGCCTTTGTGGAAGTCCAGGTTCTCAGTAGTAAAGTTCCAACACACCGTAGGAGGAAAAAGAAAGTATGAGTTTGGATATATTGGAGAGGGTAAAACTAACAGTTTTACTTCTCTTGCATTACCTGCTCCCAAGGCAACACAGCTTATGGACAAGGGAAATCTTCTCAGCTCTAATAAACAAAATAAAATCAGAAATGAAAGAGAAGATGTTACAATTGATGTCGTAAAAAAAAAAAAAAAAACCTTCTTAAAAGAATATTATGAACAATTATACATCAACAAATGGGATAACCTAGAAAGAGTGGATAAATACTAGGAAAATACAACTTACCAAGACTGAATTATGAAGAAATGGGATGTCTGAACAGTTTATAATTATTAGTAAGGAGATTGAATTGGTAACCAAAAATCTCCAAATAAAGAAAAACCCAAAAGCAGATGGCTTCCCTTGTGAATTTTACCAAACATTTAAAGAAGAATTAATGCCAACCCTTTACAAAATCTTCCAAAAAATTGAGAAGGAGGGAGAACTTCCAAACACATTTTATGAGACCAGAATTATTGCAATACTAAAGCCAGATAAGGACACTACAAGAAAACTACAGATCAATGTCTCTGATGAATATACAAACAAAAATTCTCGACAAAATGTTAATAGACCATATTTAATAATGCATTAAAAGGATCATAAACCATTATCAAGTGGGATTTATCCCTGGGATGCAAGGATGGTTCAATATATACAAGTCAATAAATGTGATACATCACATTAATATAATAAAAAGTAAAAATTATATGATCATCTCAACACATGCAGGAATAGCATTTGACAAAATACAACATCTTTTTATGGCAAAAACTCTTAACAAACTGGGTACAGAAGGAATGTACTTCAACACAACAAAAGCCATATATAATAAACCCCAGCTAACATCATACTCCATGGTGAAAGGTGGAAGTCTTCTCCTTTAAGATCAGGAAAAGACAAAAATGCGTGCTCTTACCTTTACTACTCAACATGGAAGCCCTAGTTAGAGAAATCGGACAAGAATAAGAAATGAAAGGCATCCAAATTTGAAAGAAAGAAGTAAAACTGTATTTGTTTGCAGATGATATGATCCTATTTATAGAAAATCTTAAAGACTCCATCACAAAAATTAGACAAATTCAGTAAAGTTTCAGGATATAAAATCAACATGTAGAATCAGTTGCATTTCTATACACTAACACCAGAATCTCTCAAAAAGAAATAAAATAATCCCATTCATAATAGCATCAAAAACAATAAAATACTTAGGAACAAATTTAACCTAGGAGGTGAAAGATCTGAAATGATATATTTCTTCACAGCTGTTATATAATTGAAAAAAGTGGTAACAAGTATTAGTAAGGATGTGGAGAAAGGGAACCCTTGTGCACTGTTCGTAGGAATGTAAATTGATAAAGCCATTATACAACATAGTATGAGGTTTTTTTTTAAAAAAAATGCAACTACCATATGATCTAGGAATTCCACTTCTGGGTATAAATTCAAAGAAAATGATATCAGAATCTTTATTTTTAAGATTTTACCTATTTATTTGAGAGAGAGAGAGAGACAGCACAGAGGGCAGAGAGAGAAAAGCAGACTTCCTTCTAGGCAGGGAGCCCATTGCAGGGCTCAATCTCAGACCCTAGGATCATGACCTGAGCTGAAGGCAGGTACTTAACTGACTGAGCCACAAAGGCACCATGAAATCAGAATCTCGAAGAGATATCTGCCCTCCCATATATACTGCTGTATTATTCACAATAGCCAAGACA
Organism: Mustela lutreola; assembly: GCF_030435805.1. NCBI lineage: Eukaryota > Metazoa > Chordata > Mammalia > Carnivora > Mustelidae > Mustela > Mustela lutreola. The sequence continues at coordinate 27,737,734 of NC_081302.1, read as the reverse complement.
TGAAAAAACTAAAGTATTCATCTACAGATAAATAGGTAAAGAATTTTATTCAATCATGGAAAGGAGGAAATCCTGTCATTTGTGACAAACTTGAGGGTATCATCCTAAGTGAAATATGTCAGAGGACAAATACTGTATGGTATCATTTATTTGTGAAATTTTAAAAAGCTGAATTCATAGAAACATAGAATAAAATGGTAGTTGCTAAGGTTGGAGGGTGGAGGAAAAGAAAGATAATGGTCATAGAAACTTCAATTATATGATGAATAAGTTCTGCAGATCTAATATACAGTATAATGATTATTGTTAACCATAAGTATTATATACACTTGAGTATATATAAAGTATATAGCAGAGTAGACTTTAAATGTTTTCCTACAGAAAAAAACAATAATTATGTGACGGTGGTGTTAACTACCCCTACTGTGGTAATCATTTTTTCATATGCATAAGTGCACCAAATCAATACATTGTATACTATAAACTTAAACAATGTTATATGTCAATTATATCCCTATAAAATAAAATAAAAAATAAAATGACAAGAGGAAAAAAGTTAGGAGATAGAACTTGGTTAAAAATTTGGTGTCAACTCGTAAGTGACATTCTGAGGCCTCTCATTTTTTTCTTTTTAGCTCAGTGTTTCTTATGAGAGAGGAAAAGGAGATTTGTTTGTTCATGAAGTGTGAGAGAGTAGGAAGGCAAAGATAAACCACCTTAGAAATCTATCACTGTTTGCCCTTGGATGGATCTATTTCCTCTCTTTCACTTTTTTGAAGCAATTCAGGTATGAACATAAAAGGAGATTCAGGAAATAGAACACACCAAAATTCCTGATTTTATTTAGCATATGGTTAAACGTGTACTGTTGGTGGAATTCATGAACTCTGTACAATTTAGTCTACCCTCCATGGACAATTACCTGTATTATAAGCACAAAACCCGAGATGGAGACAAAAAGATGGTCAGTTTGTTAGTTTAGGACCAGTGTTTGGCTATTTCTAGTACACAGGATTTCAGTTTATCTGAAATTGTAGACAAGCTTTTTCTACCAACCAAATAGTTCTCTGTTGTTTACAAACAATTTCAATTTGGAGTTCCATTTAATTTGTCCCTGAAGACAAACAGGAAGGGGAAGAAGTGAAATTCTTAAGCCTGCAATATAAACGATTGCCCAATGAAGGGATGTAGACTGTTATAACCAGGTTCTCTCTGGCCCTCACCCTCTTTCATGCCCTTTTTTTCCTGGAATGAAACCAGAAGGAGATTAATCTGGTTAGCAGGAATTTCTTTTGTTTAAAGATTATTTAAGAGAAGGATGGTAAACTATACAAAATGTTTCCTTGTGTAACTGCATAAGCTGAAAATATCCAAGTCTCCGTCAGCACTTCAACTATGCCTAACAACTCTTGTTGGAGGTGTCCACTATGGGGAGTGCTTTAATCTGGGAAGATAGAAGGACCATATTAGCTGGGAGTGTATAACCTTACAATCTGCAATAAGAAATCAACTGTATAATGAACTTTGGCACCTCCAGATTCAAGAAAACATAAGCAATATGCAGTAGATACTCCCCTTGGTGCCTATGTTTCTTTCAACTAAAAAGTCAGTGAAATCTTTAGTTTGACATATCATCAGGAGATCTGGTTTCATCTAATTTTAGATTTCTCCTCTCATTTTGTCTAAGTTCTGCTGATTCTCTTCTCTATGTTTCTTGATCTTTCTGTGGAACATTTCCTTTCCTTTCATAAGACCTTTGCAATGGATTCTTAGGGAGAGTGGAATGGAGATGGATCCACGGGATTTCATCCCAGGTCAGCTGCTTCTTATGTAACTCACTTAACCTCTCAGTGTTTCACTCTGCTCTCCCGAAATGGCACTTGACTGACAACTTCATGGGTTTGAAGTATAGATTTAAAAGAGTTAATAAATGAAAGGTATTTGGAAAGGTGTCCAGCACATAGGAACTGCTATGTATATTTTAGCTACTATCTTTATTTGCAGTGGAAGATTTAGTTCAGTTTTACCTACATTTGTTCAGATTTCACCTTTATTTATTTTTTAAAAATATTTTTATTTATTTATTTGACAGACAGAGATCACAAGTAGGCAGAGACGCAGGCAGAGAGAGAGGAGGAAGCAGGCTCCCCGCTGAGCAGAGAGCCCGATGTGGGGCTCCATCCCAGGACCCTGAGATCATGACCTGAGCCAAAGGCAGCAGCTTAACCCACTGAGCTACCCAGGCGCCCCCTTGTCAGCAATATTCTTGAAGAGGCTGTTCTCAGCATTATATTTTGCCAAATGCCTCTACTAATTGTTTACTACTCAAGAAATAGTTTCTATATTGGACATCAGCTGCAGCAGCAGCATCTCAACAACCATTCCCCCCTTAACTTGTAAGTAGAATCCAGTTTCCTTCTGGGGAACCCTCTCTGTCCTACCTTTAGGTACAATTTAGCAGAAGGTCTAGTTCTTTCTTTCTTCAAGTCTAGTTGGGAATTCTTGGAATTTTGAGAATCTGAGTAGTGGTCAGAATGACAGATGGAAAGTGGTTGGACCTCTCCATTTCACCTGTAGCACCTGGATGAACTTTCTCAAGTAGCTCCTTCTAAGTTAGACTCTAAATACTATCTGATCACTTCCTGAGTTTTCTTCTTAGTCCTGTGGGCTCCTCCTATATTCATCCTAGATTCATTTACCCAAACCCAAGCTGGCCAGCAAATTTCTTTTACTTGAAACTTCATTAATCCTATCCGATAGAGGTTCTTTCTCTGTTTGTTAGTGCTGCGGCCCTGCTCTCTACCCACACGTTCTGTGTGTACCCTGGTGTTCTGCTTTATTGTGTTCTGTGTGCTCTAGCTGCCTCTGTGTTCTTTCCCACTGCAACAGTTGCAGGCGTATTTCATTCTACCATATTTGGCAGAAAAAAATTGTTTCTTGATTGGTATCTGACTTGAAAATGGTTTCTCAGTTGCACAAAATTATCAAAGCTGTACTAGACTTGTTTATAATGGCCTGCTATTTCCTCAGTTCCTTCTATGGGAAGTTGCTGAGGTCCTTGCTCGATAATGAGTAGGTGTGTTATGGTCATGTGCCTTGTGACCAGACCATTTGGCAGATACTTATTGGCCCAGGGATATGCATCTACCCCAAGACAGCAAGTCAGTGTTTCAGTAAGGCAGAAACTTATGACTTGCATAGCCTGGCTCAAAAAAATGTGAAGACAGTCAATCAGATCCATCTCTTAGGAATTTAGAATTGGGAAACAGACCTGCCCAAGGCAGTTAACCTTAAGGACATCATCACAGTGATGTATGAAGAGCTGCTCTCGTGTAGAGGGGCTGAAGTAAGTACTCACTTGGAGAAATGTACGAGCTGATGCAGGAAAGGGACCCTTGCAAGAGGGGAAGTGGAAAAAGCAGAAATGCAGGAAAATGTGATCCCAAGGGGGAGATAGGGAGCTTTTGGTTTCTGATGGCTTTGTCTGGTTCCTATGAGACCTGGCTATACAGCACTACAGCTCTCAAAATTCTGGGTTCTTTATATCTCCTTAAAATATTACATCCTACTATTTTTTCCCTTACAATTTGTGAAGCCAACTATTTCCTGCTTAAAGCTGGTACTATGACACTTCCTATTTAACACCAATAGTTACACTCTTTTGCAGTAGGAGGTCAAGATTACTTCCATTAAATAGCATGGGAGTTTTTTTGTTGTTTGGTTTTTTTTTTTCTTTAATAAATTATTGGCTTTGCATACAACGCGCTTTCTTTCTAGGTTTCCTGTTCATCTTACCCTTCAGCTAGTAATGATCTGTACCATGCCCAACAAACCAGTAGGCACTGGTACCTATAGTCAGTGTAGATCACCAGTTCTAATTCGTGACCATTCAAGAGAAAAAGATAAATTTGAGTTTTCAATGCAATTGTGACGGTTGCTTGAGATGTAATGTAACTATCCCACCCCTTCTTCTTTTGTAAATGCCAATTCCCTTTGAAAAATATTGCAGAAAATCTTTTAGCAGTTTCTTGGAATCATGCTATTACAATACTACAATAATTTTTTCCTTTTTTCCCCCCATTTTTTGTTTAAATTCTAGTTAACATAGAGTGCAATACAGGTCTTAACAGATATGTCATTTGTAAATATCTTCTCCCATTTCATAGGCTGCCTTTTAGCTTTGTTGATTGATTCCTTCACTGTGAGAAGGTTTTTATGTCAATGAAGTACCTGTAGTTCATTTTTGCTTTTGTTTCCCTTGCCTCTGGCAATGCATTCAGTAAGATATTGCTCTGGTCAAGGTCAAAGAAGTTGTTGTCTGTGCTCTTCTGTAGGGTTCTGATAGTTTCCTGTCTCACATTTTTTTTTTAACATTTTATTTTATTTTACTTTTTAGGATTTTATTTCCTGTCTCACATTTACGTCTTTCATCCATTTTGAATTTGTTTTTGTGTATGGTGTAAGAACATGGTCTAGTTTCATTCTTCCACATTTGCTATCCAGTTTTCCCAACACCATTTGTTGAAGAGACTGTCTTTTAAAAAATATTTATTTATTTTTATTTTAGAGAGAGAGTCGAGACAGTGTATGAATGAGTGGAGGAGGCCATGGGGGAGGGCCAAGGGAAAGAATCCTCAAGCAGATTACCCATTTAGCAGGGAGCCAAATGCCAGGCTCGATCCCAGGACCCTGAGACATGACCTCAGCCAAAATTGAAGAGTTGGATATTAACCAACTGAGGCACCCAAGCACCCAAAAGAGACTATCTTTTTTACACTGAACATTCTTTCCTGCTTTGTTGAAGATTAATTGACCATATAGTTGTGGGTCCATTTCTGGGTTTTCTATTGTGTTCCATTGATCTATGTGTCTGTTGCTATGACAGTACCATACTGTTTTGACGACTACAGCTTGAAGTTTGGAAATTGTGATGCCTCTAACTTTGCTTTTGTTTTTCAGGATTGCTTTGATTATTCAGGTATTTTGTGGTTCCATGCAAATATGCAAATTTTAGGTTTCTTTGTTCTAGGTCTATGAAAAATGCTGGTGGTATTTTGATAGGGATTGCCGTAAGAATGTAGATTGCTTTGGGTAGTATAGGCGTTTTTTTTTTTTTTTTTTTTTTAAGATTTTATTTATTTATTTGACAGACAGAGATCACAAGTAGGCAGAGAGGCAGGCAGAGGGAGAGGGAGAAGCAGGCTCCCCACAGAGCAGAGAGCCCGATGCGGGGCTCGATCCCAGGACGCTGAGATCATGACCTGAGCCGAAGGCAGAGGCTTTAACCCTCTGAGCCACCCAGGCGCCCCTAGTATAGGCGTTTTAACAATGTTTGTTTTTCCAGTCTATGAGCATGGAACGTTTTTTCATTTCTCTGTGTCATCTTTAATTTCCTTCATAAGTTTGACAGAGTATAGATACTTTATCTCTTTGGTTAGGCTTACTTCTAGGTATCTTACGGTTTTTGGTGCAATTGTAAATGGACTCAATTCCTTGATTTCTTTTTCTGATGCTTCAATATTGGTATATAGAAATGCAACAGATTCTGTCTATTGATTTTATATCCTGTGACTTTGCTGAATTCATAGAGTG